>NC_034594.1:36929691-36930800 GCF_900095145.1 Mus pahari | reverse complement strand
GAGAGAGAGAGAGAGAGAGAGAGAGAGAGAGAGAGAGAGAGAGAGATGATGGAGCTTGAACAAGCTATGTAAGTGCTCACTGAACTACTACCTCAAACTCTATTTTGAGACAGGATTTTTTCCAGGCTGGCCTTTACCTTGTGATTTTCCTGCTTCGACTTCTCAAGTAGTGGCATTAGAAGTATGCATTACCAGATATGGCTTCTGTATATATTTGTAATGTTAGCTACACTATATCAGTCATATAAAATTATATCATGAATGTGTATGTCATGTATATATAGACTATATGTAAAAAATACAAATAAAGCATGTACAACTATAATTTGTACAATAACAGATTTTTATAAAAATTCAATTATTTGTTTTCTTAATAGTTTTTACATGCTGTTTTATAAGCATTTTTTAAAAAGGCAGGGTCTCACTTGCAGCCCTGGCTGTCCTGGAATTCACTATACAGGATGAGCTAGCCTCAAACGCACAGATATCTACATGTGCTAGGATTAAAGGCATGAGCCACCACACCCAGCCTCAAACATCTTTTTTTTTTTTTTTAATTTCAAGTTTTTAAAAAATTTCCTCCCTTTTCTTCAGGAAAATAATCAATTAGATTTTATAATTATGTTTCCATGTTTAAAAAAATGTCATATTCAGGTTAGCATGCAAAGAGATGGGTTTCATCACAGCATCCTCATCCATGTGTGTGATTTTACCTTGTTCTTACGTGTCCCCTGACCACTGCTTTGCCCCAGATCCCTGCCTACAGCCTTTCCCCCTTCAGTCAAATGTCTCTTCTGCTCCTACATTCATGTCATCTATATACACTCGACTTTATATATCTATTTAAACTCTCAGGACCACAAGACTTCGTTTTCTTTATGGCTGAAAAAAAACCTCCTCTGTGTACTTACTGAACATTTTCTTTATTGGTTCCTCTGTCATTGGCACTACGTTGCGCCCATACTTAAGCTATTACAGACACCGATGTGTGAGGATCCGTATGGTAGGTTAACTCGGAGACCTTTGTGTAAATAGTCTGGAATTGTACAGCTAGCTTATAGGGAAGATCTAGTTTTACATTTCGGGAATTCTCTGTAGTGACTTTCTTT
>NC_034594.1:36905322-36929680 GCF_900095145.1 Mus pahari | reverse complement strand
ATCCTCAACAATAAAAGAACCTCTGGTGTAGTGACTTTCTCATGGCTGGACTGGTCTATAAGAGTTCTCTCTCGTTCACCCATACCCTCCCAGGGTTTGCTCTTGTTTTCTTAGTAGCTGCCATTCTCAGAGGGGTGAAATTGTTGTGTTTTTAACTAATGTTATTTCTCAAAGTACTGTTGCTATTATTACCTCACTGGGTACTTATAGCAATCCTGTGGCTCTAGCAGAGCAGGTAGAATCTGCTCGACAGGGGGCTGAAACCGAAGTCCATCCAAAGCCACCCAGCAGATGGAGGACCATCTAGACCCCGCCGCCGATTCTGCCAGTGGTTCTGCTGTCAGAGTCTCTAGCAACAGAGATTTTTGTTGTTGATCCTAAAATAGAGCAGGGAGTAGGATAATTGCCTCAGAACTATACTTCATTTTAAAACCCGTAGCCTAATTTGAGATTGACTACAGAAGTGCAGAAAATGAGATCTTGAAAGGAAGATAGGCTGTTATGAGGAGTCAATTTCTTCCTATTGGTATAATTAATGAGATAAAACTACTTTTAAGACGTTTTTGAGATGCAATGAAAGTCAAGTAACTTTGAAATTCCTTCTTATACTTATTTGAAAGTGAAACAAGAATCCACTGCTGACGAGGTCCTAGAGAAATTGATAGGCTATGCCCGATAACAGGGTGGTACATGGCAGCTGCCATTGTAGAACACAGTGGGGCACCAAGAACTGCCCCCACGCTGTCCATTCTTGTTAGCTAAGTGATCTTATTCCAACAGAATTTATCCTATACATTCTGTTAATATTGGTTTTTAATAGTGAAAGGAGAATATTATGTTGGAAATATAGGTAGAGTATTTGCGTACATGAACACACACACATATGCATGCATGCAAATACTTAAGCACATGTATATACAAAGAAGGATTATAATTAATGTTGCTAGATATCTGTTCATATTCATATTCAAATTAATGCATGGTGCCCACTACCTTCCCTGATAGGCTAGCTCATGGTTTCACTTGAAACACTCATCCCAAGGACAGAGCTGTTCAGGCTCTGCACACAGGATGGGGCTTCAGGAAGGAATAGAGGCAGCTCAGCATGCCTGGGCATTCAGCTGTAACCACTCCTTCCTTTTACAGGTCAAAATATTTAATTTACTGCTTCCTCTATTCCACTGCCCTTTTACCTAATTATAGGTAACCCCAAGGGTATTAGCTAGACAACATGAGGCTACCATTGCAATCTCAAACTGTAAAGCAACGGCAAATGTCACATCAGCAGTAGCTCCCGCATGATGTATATTGTTTATTTGTTTCTCTCATGATTTCCAGTCAGATGTCCAGAGTCCCAGCCTGCAACAAGAAATGGAAAGCTTTGATGCTTCGGTAAGAGCCTGTTGAGAACTCCTCTAACCAAACAGCCTGTACATCTATAAATTTTTAGCACCACAGGGTAAAAGGGAAAAGGAATTCTTTTGAGGTCATGTCTTATTACAGCCTTGGCTTGACTTGTAGAAACGTCTTATGGGGCAGGGCATGGGGGAAATGGCATTAAAGGTTAAGTTTTTTTGTTTTTGTTTTTGTTTTTAATAGCTCATTCAAGTTACAGAGAAGTTCTTATATGAAGTAGGGAAGCTATTGTAGTATTTCCCTCCAGACCCCATGCTGAGTGTGCATGTGTGCACTGAAACCGATGCTCAGCTTGCCCAGACATCTCAGAACTGGGCAAATGTGTGCAAACAGCTTGAACAGGGACCATTCAGGGCTTTTGTGCTCTTCGCTGGTATGCATTTTTCATGATTTTTCAATGTGAACGCTGGGTTGCAACTCTCACCCCCACTCTGCTTGCTTTTGCCTGCTGCCTCTCTCTCTTTCTCTAACTCACTCTTGGAATTCAGTCTTACTTGGAGGGGTAAAAAAAAAGAAAAACATAACTTGGAGCTGAACTCATTTTATCATGCGTTCCATTATGCTGGGAGCCAGAGAGCTTTTGTAAAGCCAGACCTGTACTCTGTTGGGTTGTGGAATATGTTCAGAAAGAGCCAGGCATGAGTGACCCCAACACCCTAGATTTTAAGCTTTAATCAGTCATATTTTGCTCTCCAGAGTGACCAGTTTATTAGATTCTGTTTTAAGATGACTCTCAGGGGTGGGGTGGGGGTAGGCACAGTTGTTCAGAAGACATTAGAGAACCCCACTGTTTCCCAAGGGCTTAATAACCACACTGTGGCGGCAGGCCTCTCAAAGTATTATATGGCTCTTCTTAAAGCATTCGCCTCCATTTCTGAGGTAATGAAAGTGATGCGAAAGGGATTTTTCTTTAACAAGCCCTGAGAAATAGGTAGGTCTTTTCACTCTTTGTATCTCATTCCCTTTTGGAGGCATGGGATGTTCTTCATACATCTGAGCCCCACGATGCTTTTACTGTGTGTTGTTTGCAGTGTTAAAGAAAGACAGCTTTAAGGAATTGTTCTATAACAGCTAGGTCTTGAGTGGGAAGCACTGGATGGAGGAATAATTCAGTACACTGGAACAAGCCCTATTTGCAGTGGACTTATGAAGCAATCTAATTGCACTGCTTGCTCAGGGAACCAAAAAGAATCTAGAAGCCTGTTACGGAATGCATTTAAGTCAAATTTGTGCTTGCAGGCTTTTTTCATCGCCATGGCTTACATGGCCACAAAACTGAGCCCCTGGTCACATGCACCTTGTGATGTGCCTCCCCTAAAATACTCATAAATGAGGAAAGCAGCTTGGCAGAGAGATGCAAAGAATGTACGTGTAGTTCACGCAAAATAGATAACCTAACATGGTGGTTGCAGGAAATGATATTGGTGTCAGGTGGAGGGAGTTATAGGTGGGCTTTGGGGGTGCAAATGAGCAAACAGGAGCAGCTTAGGCACGGGGAACAGTACCCCACATTATCTGCCTCTTTGTCTGAAATGTTGTTCATCTAACTGCAGTAGACAGGGAGAAGGGAATGATGGTGAAAACGGAGACTAAGGGAGCCTCCCTTCCAAAACTCACCAAAGTCTCCATCAGATATTACCAGGGAATACCAGGGAATAGTGCATGCTCAGAATGAAATCTGCTGTGGGCAGTATAGCTGGCTGCTTCTGCTTAAAATACTTACAACCAGTGGGTTTCCAACCTTGCTCCCCACTCTCCTCATGTGCGCTCTCTTCTGTCTGACCTCAGGCTATGAGGTAGGGTGATACTGTGATATAAAAAACACATATTGGTCCTTGTTCCCATATGCGAGCACGGCATGGATCTCCTAAAACCCTTACAGTTTCCTGAGAATCTAGAACAGAGAGGAGCATCTTCTGTTACCCACCAGCCCCTTTCAATCATACCTGAGCTTATGCTGATATGCGCACTCCTGGTGGGCTCTTGGTAAGTTTCAAGATGGCCCAACTGTGCGACTTGAGGGTGAGAACTTTCCACTCACAGGGATGGGAGAGGAGGGAGAGTCTGAGTTCAGATGTTAATGACTAATCAACCATGCTACATAATGTGGCCCTCCACTAAAAATCATTAAAAGATAGGTTGTGGAGAACACAGCCCAGGGGGTTGAACACACTGGGCTCCCAGGTGGAGGATGCGCTGAGGGGACATAAGCTTTACAGCCCTCCCTCAGAGCACGCTGAGGGTCTCTTTTCTAGTAGACATTACTGAGTTGTGGCCTTTATACTAATCTAATGGTGCTAAAGGAGCTCTAAAGCAAAAGATTTCAACTCTAGAATCCAGACAATAAACTAGTTCCTGTAATCTATCCCCATGTGTCAGAGTCAAACATTGGTACAGGGCAGAGAAAGCCTTAATCAATGTGGCCCCACAGGAAAGAACTAATAAAAATGTTCAGTGACCTCCAGCTCTGTCTTTGAAAGGGGGATAAGAATGATGACACATTTAGAACCCATAACACACACACACACACACACACACACACACACACACATTGAGGAAGGAGAAAGGGTTAGGAAGAAGGTTTGTGTGGTGTGACTGAGTCTGCTAAATCATTTTCTCAGCTTTGATTTTCAGTGGAGTCAGTTGTTATTCTCCTCTGGAATAGCAATCTGGTTCCCTGAGGTGGCTGCCCTGATTAGGGATATTCTTGTTCCTCACTGTTGCTATGATTAAATGCTCTCACCAAAAGCAACTTAGGAAAGGAAAGCTTTATTTTAGCTTACGGCTCTAATTTGCACAGTTCATCACTGCGAGCAGCCAGGGCAATATGTCAAGCAAGACCATGAGCATTAACAAACATATATCCAAAGAAGTAGGGCAGAAACCACCAAGGAATGCTGTTTGATGGTTTGATCAGAGGCTCATGCTTAGCTAGCTTTCTTATACATCTATGACTTCCTGCCCAGGGAATGGTGACACCCACAATGGGGGAGGGCTGTTACATCAGTCAATTAATAATAAAAGACAATTCAGTCTGTTGTATAAGGCCTCTTTCTAGACAGTGATCTTGTTATCTTTCTAGACAGTTCAGAAAGTCCTTTCTCTATGAAAGGCCAGGCAGAAATAGAACTCAGATCTCATTTTTATGATCAACAATCATGAGATAGAGCAGATTTTTTAAAAAAAAGTCAAAGATAGAGTATAAAAATGAATCTACACAAACAGTAGACTTTGCCAGGAAGAAACAACCTTCTTTTGTGGGCCTCAACAAAGCAGCCCCATCTTGTGCCTTTCTCCCCTTTGTGTAGTTTATAGCTGTCCTTTTTGATGAGTGTGTGTGTGTATGTGTGTGTGTATGTGTTTATGTGTGTGTATGTGTGTGTGTATGTGTGTGTGTGTACTATACCATTTGCATGCACATGCCCACAGGGGCCAAAACAAGGTATCAGAACCTTTAGAAATGGAGTTACAGACAGTTGTGACCTGATTCTTGAACCCACCCTGCGTTCTGCATAAACAACAAGTACTTCTAACAGCTGTGCCACCAATCCATCTACACCATTTTAATTCTTAAGGAAGGACTACTGAGATACCTCACTTCCTTTACCATCAATGTTTTTAACTTGTAAAATTAGTGTATTAACGGGAATAAGGAACTGAGGCACACGACCTTACATGAAGGAAGGGTCTATCCTCAATGGGGTATCATCAAGACTGCTGATGTCTAACCAGCTACCTAACAGCTTGGGTGAGAATGACAATTTGTGGCTCCAATGGTGTCCACTTTGCAGTGAGGAAACCTGGGCTTGCAAGAGATGAAGGTCAGTTTTAGCCTCACAGCTAATTGCAACTGAGTTCACAGTAGGGCCAGTTATTCCTAATCCTTACCTCCTCCCCAAAGCTCCCTTTTACTTTCTGCTAAGCAATGTGTATAAAAAGCTTTCCTGAATCTCCCTGTGTTTAGTTTTCACAAGAATCTTATGAGGCAGGTCCTGATTATTAAATTGTATGAATTAGAAAAGAAAATTCAGAGGGAGAGAGGAACTTACCCATGGTCCTTTGCAGTAGAAGCTCTTGGCAGAGCTGCCTTCCATTTCCTATCCTAGCTGATTAGAAATGCTGGTGATTTTGTGGCTGGATCTTGGAAAATGGTTTTGAAGATGCCAGATTGAACAAAGGCTTTCTGTTCAATAGCTAGATTATTTGCTTGAAATGAAAATTTTCAAAATGATGCTATCATTGTCCAAACCAAAACAACAGGGTGTAACAAAACTTGTCCCTGATAGTTTAAATGGCTCGTGCACTTTAAAAGGGAACATTTATCATAACCTAGAGAAGTTACTATTTTCACTTATTGTTTAGAACACTTTAATCCATCATGATGTTGATTTGACTGTAACATAAGATTCTAATATAAGTTTTTTTGCATTGAAACAACTGTGGCTATTTTCCACATTCCTATGTCTTTGTCCTTGGTGACAGCACAGGTTGGTTTTGGATTTCAGAGAGAAAGTGATAGGATCACTTCTGGATACTTTCCATGAAAGCTTTGTATGTCCCTATTCAAATGAGTGTACACAAACTTTCCCCTTTACCCAAGAGATGGCTCCCAAAAGGCTGGAACGCCGTTTTGTTCAGGGTGTGCTGAATCCTGCTTCACAGCTTTGGACGAGAGCTGGAGACAGACCGTGATCAATGTGTGCTTGTTAAGACAAAGAATGGTTTGTAACACAAGTGATAACCCACAAGCACATCTGTTCTGCCCGTTACAATTTTAGCACGTTGTATTTTTCTTAAAAAAAAAATAAAATCAAGGACAGCAAAAGATTAACATTAAAAATTATTTCTAAATGATGCAAGAATACATGAGAATTATCACCGATCTTGATATTAGAATGTGGTATTTACAGGCCTCTGAAGCAGGCTGAGAAGTGTATGTTCAGGATTGGTTTCCCAAATTGATAGACAATAGCAAGGGAGTATTGATTTTCGCTTGTCTGTTTCTTTTTCTTTCTTCAGCACATGCTTCAAAGGGGTCAGATCTGAGCCATTTACTCTTTCACACCAAAAATTGGATCTTTGAAACACAGGGGAAATTCTGCCTTTCTCTCTTTCCTCTGAGGTAGAACAATGAAGGGCTAAAACCTTTGTGAGTCAGGGGGTTCTTTGTTTCTTAGGTGCTTTGTGAGATGAAGAAAGCATGTAAAGTTCACAGCAAAGGAAGGAACGGGGAGGGGAGGACATGGTGGTGAGGGACGACATGGTGAGGGGACATAAGAATTCACTGAAAAGCTTGAATTTTTCTAAAAAAAAAAAGGAAGGGTTTAGAATTGGAGAGTTCTGGCCATGTTGTACTTTAATGTGATTAAAGTACACTTTAATGTGATAAAAATCTCCCAAAGATGGCTGGGCTGGCAGCAGGTCCATCCAATGTATAGAGCTGTTCACAATTGGGTGTAGGATGCAGACCTCACATTGATGATATATGGAGCTTCAAGGTGGGGTTATAGAAGTCAATGCAGAATCAGGGGCAAATGCTCACCTGAGCTGTGTAGCCCTGATAACTCACGGGGATCCATTATCCAGGAATTGTAAACAAAGCCTGTTCTGCCTACATCTGCAGGCTGTTTGGAGCTATCACATGGGAGAGCCTCAACAACACATGAGGGAGAGATGCGTTGCTGGTACCACTTTTGCCAGAGAACCGAGAAGAAAGGAAGTTGAGATAAAGCTTGATACCCATGAGGCAGGGTGGGGGACACAGGATCGTAGCAGCCATCGGGACTCTGAGCAGAAGTCAAGGGAGCCTGGTCACATGAGCGATGGGGAGAAGAGGGCTGCTCTTCCTTCCCCATTGCTCTTGTTGCCCAGGAGACGCCCTAGTTAATGGTCCTAACTCAGGACTAATAGAATGAGCAATACAACCCAAAGATCCCACCGAATTCCCACACGTCTCTTGGTCAGTGAGCTCTCTCTCCAATCCCCAAATACAAGCAGACCTATTTTTTATCGTCACAGTTTGTCCCTCAGAAGTCCATATGCCGAAAGTTTGGTTCCTTATGTGGCAATGGTTAGGTGTTGATAAGGAATGAAGCCCTCGGTAAGGTAATTGGGTCGGGGCGGATAGTAACCCTCAAGATGGAGTAATACGATTTTACAGTATCAGGTTAAGGAGGGTGAATCAGGTCCTGAGACTAGAAGTCACACAGCGCCTACTCAATCTCTCTTCTGCATGTGTTCCTGCCAGTTCAGTGTCATCACAAAAGCCCAGCAGATGCAGACAGCATATTCTCATCCTTTTAGAACCTCTTTTTCCTTATAAGACACCCAGCCCTGGGTATTTTGTTAGAATATCACAAAGCAAACTACCAGCTACCATACTAAACTCTTTTCCCTCTTTCTCTTTCATGCAGAAAAGATGGCCTGTTTTTATTTGGACCTGGGAGAACTCGGCTATCCTTTAGATAGATGTATAAATTCTGATACAGTAATGCAAAATAGCAATAAAATAAACCAGTTACAAATATGTGCAACAAATGTAATTGCAGATCAGAAACAGTAATAAGGGGAGAATACAACACACACACAAACAAACACATATATTAAAAGGTAGGGAAAACTAATCCCCTACTTTTTAAGTAGTAAATATACTGTTAAAATCAATGATCAAGAAGGTCAAGGGTCAGTTATGTCTGGAGAAGAGCGTCTGTGATCAGGAAAAGAAAGGCTGGGAGTCCTAGGGGTACAGCCCCATTCTTACTAGTTAGATTGTTTAACAGGTGGTTTTTATTTTAAAAAAACCAATTATATATTATACTGAGGCTATATGGTACTCATTTTTGCAATCAATGTCATATTTCACAATAAAAAAGAAAGAAAAACAAAAGAAATTATAGTCAAGTATAACAGAGAAAGGTAGAGCAGCAAACTTCAGCCCACCTGTGAGCTTCCTTTTGCCTCCAGGCCTGGGCACACCTACTTGCCCTTTCCTTGCCTCCTATTGGGGGCAGATGCTGTCTTTCAGACCCTGTGCCTCTGCCCTCGAAAGCCTTCCTGCAGCACCCAGAGCACTTCCTGCTCGACCCAGCCCAGCCTGTCCTCACTGCTGCCTGCATGGGCTTCTTCACACTAAGCTGGGGCCCTGTCTGCGGGCAGCACCTCAGGTGGCATACCTCCAGCTCTTAGCACAGGACCTGGTTCCTAGTGGTGACAGAAAGCTATTGATTGTCACAACCCCGGTGACCCGAAGTGTACTCACAGGACTGGATTCTAAGTGTAGCTGAAGCCAAGTTTCAGTGGAAATGAAAACATGCCGGGTGTACACTGAGGAGCTAATGAAACTAGCCCTAGCTCTCCATTCATACTGAGCATTGAGCCAAGGTGACTTACAGATCATATAACTTTTACAGCTTAACCAGGAGGTTAGCATGCCCACAATCCCACTGCTAGGTGGACTTGGGATTGCCATCTGTCCCTGTCTCCTAAACATCTCTTCCAGCTCCTTGTAAGTGGTTTATAGTCAGGGATGTCTTAGCGTTTCTATTGCTGTGAACAGACACCACGACCACCACAGCAACTCTTACACAGGAAAACATTTAATTGTGGGCTGGCTTACAGTTTCAGAGATTCAGTCCATGATCATCATGGCAGAAAGCATGACAGTGTGCAGGCATGGTGCTGGGGTAGGAGGTGAGAGCTCTCTATCTGTATCCACAGGCAGCGGGAAGAGAGAATGGCACAAGGCCTCGACTGGGCTTCTGAAACGCCAACGCCCACTCCCAGTGACATACTTCCTCCAGCAAGGCCACACCTAGCCCAACAAAGCCACACACCTCCTAATGGTGTTACTCCCTGTGAGCCAATGGGGGAATTTTTCATTCAAACCAGCAAAAGGGAAAAAATACCTTTAAAACAAACAACATTTCAGCAATGGTCAAAGAGACACTTTGTAGGTGTTGTTGTTCTGATGCCAGTCAGGGCAGAGCAGATGGTAGTCCTTTGATCATCCTAGCTTGGTTCCTGGCTTGGTGGTCAAAGCTGTCTTATGCCTAGAACTCATAAAAATAAAATAAAGTGAAATAAAATAAAATAAAAAAATCCGGGAAGCACTGTGTGGAAAGAGGAAAACAGACTGGGACCTGCAGACTGACATGCCACCCACAGATCTGTCCTCCTGTGAAAGGAACAGGTCACAGACGCCCACTTGCCACTACACAGGGTAGAAGGAGGACGTCATCCAGGCCTGTCAGCCTGTAGCAAGAGCCACCACAATGTGCAAGTATGTGGTGGTCAGATGGGAGAGAAAGAGAAGTGGAACTGGAGACTCAAGGGTGCAGAGGAAAGCCCGTTATGTCAACCTGTCACCTGAGGCCATGGTGGGATGCCCACCCAAGCTGCTGCTGGGGTCTGTGGCTGTGCAGCAGCAGGGGCCAGTGTCATCTATGTGGCTCACGTTACCACTGGAGAACTTGGGGACATCCCTGGTGGAGTCAGATGCTGGGGACCATGCTGATGTCCGGACACGGCAGAACTGGCCTCACCCCTCCCTGACCGCAGTGCTCTCAGTAGCAGTACTCAGAGACTGAGCCCTGTGCCTTGAACAGGCAACATAATGGAGCTGGTCCTGATGATGGGGTGTGGGTGACCTGACCCAGAAGGCATGAGTATGGGTGGGAGGGCTGACCCTACCACTCACCTGCTTTGAAGTGGCATGAGCTCAGAGGTGACACCACACCAACACTGCCACCGCCACCACCACCTCTGGCAGACAGGAAAGCTGCCCACAGGATCATGAGCTTGGGAGAGCTCGCCCTGCTCTTTGACAGTTGTAGTACTCAGGAGAGCGGACCCTGTACCTTGTCTGGGCAGCATAGTAGTTCTGACCCTGGTTAGGGGGGTGAGGATGAGCCAGCCCTGAGGAACTGAACAAAGGAGAGTTGGCCTTGTCACTCTCTGCCATGAGGTGACACGGGTGCAGGAGTGATGCCCTTCCTACTCCCCTGCTTGCCACCTGTGGTAGTCTGGAGAGCTGGCCCCAGGGGCATGAGAACAGGAGTGCTAGCCTTGCCCCCTCGGTGGCTATAGTGCCCTGGAGAGCTGGTCCTGGACATCGCCTGGGCAACACAATGGAGCTGGTCCTGATCGTGAAGGTACTGATGAGCCAGCCGCAGTGTGAGAGCAGGAGAACAAGCCCAGCCCTTTGCAGGCTGCAGCACTTGGGAGAGTGAGCCCTACGCCGTGACTGGGCAGCACAGTGGAGCTGGCTCTGAAGGTGTGGGTGTAAGTAAGCCGGCCCTATGGGCATGAGAACAGGAGAGCTGACCCTCCCTCCTGCAATGGCAGCATTGGGTGGCAGAGCCAGAACAGTGCTGGAGAGCTCACCCTGGTGGTGAGGATAAAGGAGAACTGGCACACTGACCAGTACAGCTACCATCCAGGCCCAGATCCAGGGCTCTGAGTTGGTCCACCCCAAATCTTTATCGTCTGTGAGCAGGAGGCATGAAAGGGCCAGTCCTGATGATCCAAAACTGTAGGATCTCCATGACACAGGGCAACAACAGGTTAACTGGGAGGAGTCCCAATGAGGATCCGATATTGATGACAGAACCCAGAGATCTCAGAACAGACCAGTAACTCATTGCAATGAACATGTGCAAGTGAAGCTATATAATCAGAGGGATATACTGTGGGACACACTGTGACACGCTACAGCATCCATGATGAGATGTTTCCTAGGCTTGGTTTTGCTTGTTGGTTTGTTTGTTTGTGTTATTTGGGAGGGGGAGTTGTAAGGGTGAGAAGTGGGGATACAGGGACTGGGAGATGAGCAGGACTGAGGTGTGTGATGTGAAACTCACAAAAATCAATAAAAAAAATTAAACAAGCAAACAAACCTGTAGTCATTGCTGGCTTTGCAGTCCTGAGAATCAGACCAGACCACTGTGCCTGCCCCTGAGCTGCAGTTTCAGCCTTTCCTTCTTATTTTTGAAACAGGAGTTTGCTATGTAGCCAAGGTTGGCCTTGAACTCATTATCCTCTTGCCTCAACTTCCCAAGTTCTGGAATCACAGGTATGTGCTATATGCCTGTAGAAAATGGCCTTTGTTCTGAAATAGTATAGTGTATGCGTATCTCATTGTTCATAAGAGATGACAAACTTTTACTAGCTTGGTGTCCTGAATACTATATATGTGAATAGAACCGTAAATTATGACTCTGAATCCCCCAAAGTGCCTGACTCCATTTCTGAACAGCTGGGGTTTGTTCTGAGGGTCTAGGCTGAGATTGGAGGGCCAGGCTACTAGAGGCTCTGGAAGTGCTTGACTATTAGGCATCTCTTGTACATCTGTGGAGTCCACTGCTTGCTTCCAAGTGAAGTCCAGCGGCCTAGATGGGCTATCTCAAGCTCTCCTGTCTATGATGCCCTATAAGCTGGGTCTTCCTGTGTGGATACCTTGTAAATGACCACATTGTTCTCATGTGTGTGCCCCCACAGTTGTGATGACTCAGGAGGAACAATGCAGGCACTTCAGCTGAACACAGGGACCTAGGGACATCTGTCCCATTTCTGTCAGAGTAACATCTGTCTGCTTTCTGTGATATGTCTATCCTTGTCACACAATTAGAGAGAAGTCACACAAAAAGGAAAAAAAAATCACGTTTGACTGACATGGGCAAACATGCCTGAGCACCCCCAATGTGTTCCTTGAAGCTCTTATTGAGATTTGTATTTGTTTCCAAAGATACTATCCTGCCATCTTGACCCCAGGGAAAATGACTGAACTACACTCTTAGGGAGGAAGCACGCCTGGAAAATGCCAGGGGGCTATTTAGCTGTAGTAGGGCATGAGGCCATGAGCACATTTGAATGGTGTGATAATCAAGATGTCACATTGGTTACCTGCTGGCACTGTGACATTAGGTGGACTACTCTGCTAATCACTCCAATTGAGCGCTTCCTACTTGACTTTTTGAGTTCTCTCATTTAGACAGTCTGAGATGGAGTGTTTTCTCTTCCAAGTTCTACCCTCTGTCCTGGTGCACAAAGAGGAGGAAGTCACAACCTACAAACAACCATAATGACAGGTTCTTTTTGCCCACAGGGCTCCAAAAATTGATATGAATAATGCTTTAAGGGAACAAACATTATTATAATGCTTCATTCTTTAATTCAATGTTCTGTTCTTGGAGGTGGTTAGCAAAAGCTGATTAAGTATAATACAATGTATTAATAAGAGTATTGAGTAACACAAATGCAATATAATGTATATGTAATGATGAATAGATAACCAAATTACATTCCAGAAAAATCTTAAAACATCCGCACCTCCTAATGTTACATTCTGTTAATGGGTTTTGAGCCCTTATATTAAATCTGAATGCTGGGCTCCCATCTTCCTTCTTTGGCTCTCTGTCCATATGCACATTACTACCTTGTATAGTCACTGCATGGCAGCTCTGTCAACAGCCCTAAGGGTTTCTTTCCAGGAAAGTAAGTGCAGATTGTAGAATAAAGGTCAGGCCTTTTTTTTTTTTTTTTTTTTTTTTCATTTTAAGACGCCCTTTGGATAATCCCATTCCACTGAAGTCCTTCCTCCTACATCAGTCGGGCCTTCCACTCTCTGAGACTGCCTTCCAGGGTGCATGCTCTTCCGTAAGCCAGTTGGAATTTTGCCTGGAAAAAGACATATGGGTCTTCATGAGGTTATAAAACCTGGCGTGGAAATCCACAGCTTCTTATAAAAACACTATTTTTTATATAAAGAACCATTTTAAAGGCGATGGTTACTAGGCAACCTGATTTAAATTATTATGAGAAATGGGAAGAATTTCTTCCATTAGGTCTGTTTTTACTTAGGTCACAAAGTTTTTTGCTTGTGCTGGTTTCCAGTCTATTTTTCCATCTTTCTTTTTTAACACACACACATTCTGTGTGCCACTTAGACATGGGGTCTACGGCCACAAGAGTTGAGATGCCTTTTTCTGTGTGCTGTGCCTTCAGGGAGCAAAGGGAGAATCTGAGAGATCTTCGCAGTCATAGAAACCCATTCAAATTGCTGAGTTAAAAAGATAGAGTGTTAAAAAGGAGGAGGAGGAAGAGGAGTTGGTGAGGCTGGAGAGATAGCTAGCCCTTAAGAGCACCTCCTGCTCTTGCAGCAACATAAGTTTGGTTCCCCGCATCTATTTCCATGGCAACCCATACTTCAGCTCTGGGGCTTCCAGTGCCTTCTTCTGGACTCTGCAGGCACCTGTACTCACATGGGCACATACCACAAACACACACACATACCTAAAAATAAGAAAACTTTTTTAAAAAGAGGTAATTGAGAGTCAGTGAGGTGCCAGTCTTGAGAAGCCGAGCTCAGTCCCTGGGCCCCGTCTGGTGGTAGACTGCTAGACATTTTCTTCTGAGTTCACAATTTAGATGTGGCATGCAAGCTGCTGTGGCCAGCATGTACACATGTGATTATGAGAAATGGGAAGAATTTCTCCCATTAGGTCTGTTTTTACTTAGGTCAAAAAGTTTGTGCACACATGTAATAAATTAAAATGTAATTCAGGCCTGGAGAGATGGTACAGCAGTTAAGAGCACCGACTGCTCTTCCAGAGGTCCTGAGTTCAATTCCCAGCAACCATATGGTGACTCACAACCATCTGTAATGGGATCCGATGCCCTCTTCTGATGTGTGCCTGAAGACAGCTACAGTGTACTCATATAAATAAGTACATCTAATATGTGATTTAAAATTAAAAAGGGAATTAAATATAACTATGAAAATCAAAGGCTCAGATACACACAAACATGACTGGAACCCACTTGTGAGGGACAGGAGAAATGAAGCAGCCTTTCTTTTATACCTCTCGAATATACACCAAGGGTAGCATTGCTTGGTCAAAGGGTGATTCTATGTATCACTTCCCCAGGAACAAATTGATGTCCATAGCAACTGCATCATTTTACATTCCCATCAGCAACATGCAGGTACTAATTTTCCCATGAGAAGTACTTTTGCTTTGGGAAATAACACTATAGTTTTGATTAAAGCCATCCAAAAGAATGAACTAGGGTTTCTATTTTTTGTTTGTTTTTGAAAGTTGTTTAGTTTTACTTTCTGTGTATTGGCTATTTTGCCTACATGTGTGTCTGTGTACCATACATGTCTGTGTACCATGCAGCGTCCTGAAGGAGCCAGAGGAGAACATTGGAAACCCTAGAACTGGAGTCACAGATGGTTATGAACCACCATGAAGGAAACCAAACCTGAGTTCCCTGCAGGAGCAGCCACTGCTCTTAACTGATACGTGGCCTTAACTGTGGCTTTGATGTATATCTTACAAATAGCCAATGGCAGAAAATATTTTTCATGCTTGTGGACTATTTGTTTTCTTTATTGAAACATCTACGTATTCAAAGTCCTCCCTTCAATTGGCTGTCTTTTGCTTTTGAGTTATAAGAATGGTTTGTATACAGTACACACGCAATCCTTCCTCAGACATACATTTTAAAACACTTTCATTCTGTGCCTTGTCTCTTTATCCTTTCGACAGTATACACTGACTCTAAATATCAAGTATTTTAATCTGAGAAAGGAAAGAAACTCATCTGCTTCTCTAGATCCCAATTAGGATTTCTGGAGTAGGAAATTGGTTTTGCTCACTTAGAAGGAAAAAAAAAATCCACCAATAACAGCCAAGAGTGGAAGCAAAGCTACTAGCCTCATCTCTGCTGGTGGGAGAACCTGTTCTCAATTGCACCGACACCTGAATGAAGCAAACAACCATACGCCAGGGATGCAGCCAGTGGTAGGTGGAGAGCAAAGATGCTCCAAGACCTCCTGGGAGGGGCTTCCAGTGCTCCAGAGAGCACTTCCTGTTGTTGAACCAGCCTGCCTAGTCAGAAAAGATTCCTTCAGCCCAGCATGTAAAGAAGGCCTGTTCTAGCAGGAGGTGTGGTGGGACTCACAGTCCACGTGGTGAGAGTCACTGGAGACGCACGTTTAAGAGTCTGTCTCAGTGATACAGTGGTTGAGCCCATGAAAGTGAGTGGTGTTATAAAGAGTGTCTTAGTAAGGGTTTTACTGCTGTGAACAAACACCATGACCAAGGCAATTCTTATGAGGACAGCATTTAATTGGGGCTGGCTTACAGGTTCAGAGGTTCAGTCCATTATCATCAAGGCGGGAACATGGCAGCGTCCAGGCAGACATGGTGTAAAAGGAGCTGAGAATTCTTCATCTTCTTCCAAAGGCAAACAGGATAAGACTGGCTTCCAGGGAGCTAGGATGAGGGCCTTAAAGCCCACAACCACAGTGACACACTTCCCCAAACAAGGCCACACCTAGTCCAAGGCCACACTTCCTAATAGTGCCACTCCTGGGCCAAGCATATTCAAACCATCCCAAAGAGGAAACAGAAGAACTAAGTGAGGCCAGGCAAGGTGAGACCCAGGGAGGTGTGGAAAGATGAGATGGGATCATGGCGAATGTCAGCGGATCAGATTCAACTTTAGCTCAGGGGTCCTTTATGCTCACTCCAAATCTTTCCTACCTGGAAATTATGCCCAGATCTCACCTTGTCTTTTCCTTTGGGGCTCAGAGACTCTTCCTGTGGGATTCTCTTGGCACCCAGTCTTGCGTTGCTAACGGAGTCCTCTTCTCACAGCATCTCTCATTCTTCTGTATTGTTCTTAGGTCCCATCACCTAAGCAAGACTCTGGGCTCTTGGAGGTCCAGTGAGGTTGTGCTCCCCGACATAGTGCTGTTTAGAGCTCAGTGCTCAATAATATTTGATTTTGTTATGAACACAAGCTTCTAATAAATGTTGCAACAGCTTGATAAGCCACTCCCAGTCACGATTCTTTATGCTTTTCTGTTCTGTGCCATTAGCTTTGTCTATTTATGTCTCCTATGACACAATCCTTGTTTCAGTATTGATGAAGGTAAGTTATCTATGGCATAATTGTTTCCAATAAGCTCATTCATTCATTACCATTAATGATTTTCTTCTTCAGATTGTGAAGAAACGAGAACTATGACAATGAGTACTAATACTTTCTTTCTTTCTTTTCTTTTTTTTAAAAAGCAGCATTTTCAATCTAAAAGATCATTAGCAGTCCAGGGATAAAAGTAAAACTCAAAACTTGAGATAATATATCATTACTGCCCTAAGAGGTCTAAGATAACAAATTGGAAAATTTGTCTAAAATAATTGCAGGAGAAAGATTCTTATCACCCACTTTTGTGAGAGAAACAAAGGAAATTGCTATCTTTCTTGAGGTAGATAGAATTTGTGTGCATCTGGAAATTAAAGATGTTATAAGATAGAGTTGCAAAATGTCTTAATTTCATCCAGTAATTACCTTCTTCCTGCAATATAGTATATTAGCATGGTAAAAAAGCGAATCTATGGGAGTTCAAAACAGATAAAAGATTTTTTTGCCCTATGAAAAATGAAACAACCAAATAGAGGGAAGTACAGGTGGGCACTTAGTTTCAGAGCAGCATCGGGGCAGTACAGATCAACTGTAAAACCCCAGAAGAGCTTTGTTTCAAAATGTTCCTCCTCTAATCATTTCTCCTGCCCCCTCTCTTTTTAAAATGCTACATAAATGTGTTTGATCTGAAACTCACTCTGTAGACCAGGCTGGCCTCAACCTCACAGAAACCTGCCTGCTTCTGCCTCCTGAGAGCTGGGATTAAAGATGTGTGTCATCATATGCGACTTCTTTTTTCCTTCCTTCCTTCCTCATTGAAAATTACGCATTTCAAGGGTCAGAGGTTTTAACTACAAAAAAGTAGTGGGTAAAGACTCAAAAGACCCAGACTCTTTTTAGAGCTCCTCCCTCCGTCCGTCTGTCAGTCCCTCCCTCCCTCCCTCCTTCCCTCCCTCCCTCCTTCCCTCCTCCCCTCCTTCCCTCCTCCCCTCCCTCCCTCCTCCCCTCCCTCTATCTTTCTCTCTCTCCCTCCCTCCCTTGCACCTCCTTCCTTTGCTCCTTCCTCCCCTCCTTCCCTCCCTCAGCCTTTTCCTTCATCCCTCCCTTCTTTCACTTCTTTTTATTTTCTTTTAAATACAATTTTTTATTTTTTATTTTTATTTTATTTTAAGTACAGATTGACGTCAAATTCATGTTACTCCTGCCTCAGCCTTCCACATGCTGGTGTTTGTTTGACCATTTTGATGCCATTGCTACACTCATCTAGAGAAACCACGGTTGTGTCACAGACAGGAAGTAGCGGGGAAGTAAGAACTGTGCATCAGTTCTTCTCTCACCCTCCATTCATATATGATGAGGCACTGTGGGCTCTGCTTCCTCTAGTCTGGCTAGATACTAGACAACCTTCCTACAGCATCATCTGAACTGTACAAGCTGGAGAAGCGCTTAGGTGTCTCAGAAAGTATTCTTGAAAGCTAGGCATTTTGAGGGTCAGGTTCTAACTAGAAAAAAGTAACGGGTAAAGACTAAAAAGACCCAAACTCGACTTAGAGCTCTTTGGCAAAATAACTACATGGAATGGAAAATTCAGCAAACATCCTCGAGGCTCTCTGCTCCGCAGTGAGAGGAAGACTGTGGGGATGTTGTTGGCAACTTGGTCCCACACCCCCACACCCCCACACCCCGTGCCAATGGCCTGGTTTGGAGTAGCTGTGTGAAGAAGGGTTCTACAGCTGCCCATGTGGGCAAAGAGCCTGACTAGCAGCCATTGGTCACTGCACCTAGGGCACACAGAGTGGCTGTGTGCGCCCTGTGCTTGCTTCTCTGAATCCCCATGGCTTGGGGATGTGTCTGGAAAGGTCATGTGTGTAAAAGCTCGTAGGTGAGTCTGCCTTACGATCTCCAGGCCTCCCGTCATCCTGTCTTTTTCTCTGATGATGAATCTGCTGTTCGCTGGAAGCCTGCAGTTGTCCTACTCCATGGGAACGCACTCCGGGTGTTTCCAATGTATTCCTCTGCCTCTCTCCTTTCAGCCATTCAGTTCAACAACTTTTCTTTGTGCTGGGCAGTAAACTAAGAGTCTGCGGCTGCCCTGCAGCTGTTTGTGAATCTATCCAAAAGAGCTGTAGCCTGTTTTCTGACGCTGGGGGGCTAGAGGGGCTCAGGCTGATTTATCAGCACTCAGCCCAGCCGGGTTCTTTTGATAACAAGAAACAGAGGTTCTCTCAAGGTTACACGCAGAAGGGGCCTGGGATTAAAAACCTACAATGAGAATTCTTGCAAAGTTGAAGGCAAAAACTGAAAACAGCCCGGGTGTTCACAACTAGAATTTGAAGAATAATGACGGGCTTGGGTCCTTCCTCACAGTGCTCTGTTCCTATCCAGCCTCAGATCTGTCACGGATAATGTGCAGCTCAAGAGTCATGCTGACTTCTGTCCTGAGATGGGGGCTGCTCAGCCTGGACAGAAGACCCCCTTGTTGCCTGAGGCCCAGGGTAAATGTGGCAGGATAAATGAATGGCTAACAGTCTCAGAAAACTCCTTCTGTCCTTGGAAAGTGTGAGAAAGTCACCCAGGCACTGGCTGTGTGAGTTTCATGGGTTTGTCTGCTAATCTCGCCTCATATTCATGGAGTTCCGTGAGACTGCCCATGGTCCCACCTGGCTTCTAGCAGTCTGTCTGGCATGCTTGAGTCATCCTTGCTGATCAATCCAAAAATGAAAAAGGAGAGATTTAGGAGAGAGGCAGAGGGGGACCTACGTGAAGAGGACTGATGAAACTTGGAAGGAAGGAGTTTCATAGACATCTTTAAGAAAAATGGTGTACCAGTGTTTTCTATTGATCATGAGTAAGAGGCAGCATGCTTGTAAAGAAGGTGACAGGTCTTGGCTGTGATGACAGTGTTGAACTGAGAATAAATCTACACTGGGCAAAGACTTAATTTGCCGGTCCTTACATCCAATCTACATACAGGTCAGGTTATATCTAGTAAGATGGTGCTTCCTGCAAGCTTCTGTTTAGCCAAGTGTTAGGAAATCTTAATGTATTCTTCCAGTAAGATAGCTCCAGGCTGGAGCCCAGGGTTCCTCCAAGGTTTATTTTGATGCTGTGATAGACAGAAGCTAAGATAACCATCCTCACATCATCAGTCTAAGGCAGAGAGTTCAGCGAGAGTCTTTCAAGTCATAGCACACTTACTAATGAGCTAGCCTTATGTCCCATTTCATCCTATTAGGCCATATCCCCCAGAGGTAAGAGACTAATACAAGCTTGCAGATTCATCATGAGGGTTGAATTAGGCCATACTGTGCAGCTGGGAAAGTTGAGTTGCCTCTCCCTTCCGTCATCCTATCACACTATGCATGTTAAAACAGAGACACCTGGTCAAAAGTGACAGAGGCTTTGCTGGGTCACTCAGGGCTATGATGCTCCATACATCGGAATCCCCACAACTCCAGAAAGGTTTGATACTAAATTCAGTTTGCCGTGATCTTTATTCTTATCATGAATAAAATAAATGGGACAGGACGGACACAGGGGTAAGTTTCTTAGTTTAATAACAGGAGAAGTATTTAGTAGTGTAATCTGTTTTGTTTTTGTTGTTTTTTGTTTTTCAGGAACTAAAGCCAGAGGGTGAAGTGATCAGGCCAAATGCCCCACGAGTGTGGGAGAATGGAACCAGACCCACTGCATGTCTATAGACAAGATCTCTCCTTACTGTACCCATTCAGACGTCACAAGATCAACCTCCCGACTGTCTGTGGAGAAACAGCTGTGGGAAACATCTCTAGCTGGGAATCCCAGGAGAGAAGCAGATCCAGCCCAGAGAGAGACTCTTAGGGAAAGCAACCTAGAGACGACGTGGGACTGAGACCGTCAAGGGCAGGGAGGATGATGGCAACACTGACAGGAGACACTGGAGTAGAAGTTATTTCAGGAAGGGGCTGGGGAAGATGTTCTCACAGAGTTGCAAGCGGCATGGTGTTGGGTATCCGGAAGGGTTTGGCAAGGCCGCTGCTGTCATTTCTGCCTGTGGAATGTTCCCAGGAATAACTTTAACATATAGGGAACTACACGTTTACTGTGGAAACTAACATCATATCGGACTGAGATCATTTATGGTGTTGGGGCATTCTGGTGTCAGAAGTGGACACGATGACACACTTAACGAACTATTTGTGTTATTTATGTTGGATATGCTTGTTTATGTTTTCCTCCAGAGTTGATTAGAAGGGATGGTGTCACTGGGTGACTGGGGTGGGGTGGGCAAAGCCAAGCGATCCAGGGCAAACTCAGCTGGGGCCCAGCACCTCCCCTCCCTCCTGGCTCACAGACCAAGAGCCTGTTGATTTGGTCTGCATCCTCAAATATGAGATTCACAAACTGGACTTTTCACTGCAAAAAAGCTGAATGATACTTGCCCTCTCCGATATATTGTGTCCTAGAGACTCACAGGTCTCGCAGGCATGGGTCTCAGAGAGGGTGTGACCTAGACACTACAACAGCGTCTTTGGGGGAAGCTCCCTTTAGAGTGATGGGAACAGGGTGCAGGTGGGGAAACACCAGGCCTCTATGCTTTTTCCACTTTCTCCTTAGCTATCAGGAGCCTTCACCAGTGAGAACCATTTACCCTGACTCTTCATGTCCCACCTCCCCACAAAAGCGAGTATTTACTATGTCCAGATTAGAGATGACGTTTAGTATCAAAATTTTTTCTAAGATGTGCATTCCTCCGGTGCCAT
Source organism: Mus pahari (assembly GCF_900095145.1). Lineage (NCBI taxonomy): Eukaryota > Metazoa > Chordata > Mammalia > Rodentia > Muridae > Mus > Mus pahari. Next base: position 36,908,591 of record NC_034594.1, on the reverse strand, counting down.
TATTTTAATTCTATGGCTTAAAAGAAAATTAGAAGATTGCTATGGTTAAATAGACCCCAATTGCAATATAAAATATTTATGTATAAAACAACAATAATTTAGAATAGTATTTGATATAGTTTTATTAAATGAAAATGGTAGATTATTCATATGTACTCATGCATACACATGTATTAATTTATTAGAATTTAGTTTTTAGGCTATTTTTACTTCACAGGAAAACAGCGGGAGGTCCAGGGGTCTCACATTTGCCCTATCCCCATTGCTACAACCTCTCCACTGTCAACGTCCCACAAAGCAGTTCCCACTTGTTAGGATGGGTAAACTTAGCTGACACATCATAGTCATAAGGTCATGGTTTCATTTGGATTCACTCATGGTGCCATATGTCCCACAAGTTCGACAATGTATAACTGCATTACTGTAAAGCAATTCATATTTAGAATTTGGAAACGTTCTTTAACATGTTAATATTTAAAGGCTGATAAGGAGCTGGTAGGCATAAGCAAAGAACATACATGTATAAAACAATGACGTACATGTATAAAATCACTTAAGAGACCTTTTATTATGCACACCAATGAAAACATTAATTAAAAAGAAATAAATAGATCACTCTCACAGAATTTTGGAAAAGAAAGTTGTTACTATTTATATAGTTAGATAACAGAATTGCTGGAGAATATGTTCTGGAAACTTCTTGGCTCTAAAAGATACAATTTGTTCTCAAACTTTGAAAATTCTAATTCTGGTACTATTTACACTTAGCTACATTGTTTTTAGTAACTTTGAGCGGCTACATTTGCTCACAAGGTCAAGAGAGGAAGCACCTCAGGAGGGCTCTATCTGTGGTCTGATATTAACATTGTCACTACATTGTCCTCTTGTCTCTTTAGTGGTGGTTGTGCTATTGTAAAAATAGCTTTTTACTTTTGCACTTAGTGTTTTGTTAAAGAAGAAATAGAGGAATACAAAAGTTGATACTGCTAATAAAAGCAGGTAACTACTCTGTCTTGTGTAACTGAGATAAAGGTGAACATTTTTAATCAAATATTTAACCTCATTTGGAAATTCACTGTGCAAATTATTTGACTCAGATTTTATAGGTAAATGAAAAGATTAAAGTTAAGAAACAGGCTCAAACAGAATAATTAGAGAAATAAAGCAATTAATCGCATAAATTAGAGAGGCCGGGGTCACACTATATTTGTTGACAATATGATTATCTCTATATAACTCAAAAGAGTCAAGGAAAATACTATTATGAACAATAATGAAATAAAAAACCGACATATAAGTTCATAGCACACACACAAAGAATAACCAATTCAAAGGTACAGTAAAGCCAAAGATGTCATTTTACACAGTCAAAAAAAATGAAATAAAATAAACAGCTATGAATATAGATAAGAACAAATTTCTAAGTTAAATGAGAAAATTGTGAGGTTCAGACAAAACCCTCCATACTTCTCTTCTCCCCTCTGCTCCACTGACAGCTATAATGACTTGTACAGCTCTAGTGCCATCCTTGAGTAATGATGGCAAAGATCGAAGTGACAGGTTTGCTGGTCAGCAGTCACAAAGGGGTTATTGAGGCCACCAGTGTCTCTTCGTGAACCTCAACCACAAGGTCTATTAACTTCAAGGTCTTCCATCCCCATCAAGTTTCATAGCACAGAGAAGACTGAACTTGGGAGCCTTGTCATCAATGATAAGGTCATCTCTGTCTTATAGGAAACAGATCCCGTGTTGGTGCAAAAAACCTGTGGAGTTCAATTGAGTCTTCACTTCACTGTCATGGAGAAAGGCCGGGCCCGCTCGAAGAGTGGAACCAAAAAGATCTTGGCTGCCACTTTTGCTGATGTCCTCATGTTGATGATGCACATGGAAAATGAGATACACAGCTCACACAAGACCACTATCAATGACTCCTGTATCACACCAACTGCTTAACCTTACAGCCAAGGTTGTCTATGACGGCTTCAGTATTGTGGAGGGAATTGTGACCTCAGTTCATGTCATCTCTTCTGGTGGAGAGTCCCTCCTTGTGGTTATGGGGATGCACAGAGTATGACCTCTGCATCCTCACTGCTGTGGGAAGAGTCATCCCAGAGCCTAACAGGAAGCCTGTACCTGCCCACCCCTAATCTTGCCACTTGCCTGGAGAAAGCTGTCAAATATGATGACTTCAAGGTAGTAAAGCAGGCACCATTGATTCCTTATGGAGCAGTGGTTCTCAACTAATGCTGTGACCCTTTAATACAGTTCCTCATGCTGTGTTGACCCTCACCTATAAAATTACTTTTGTTGCTACTTCAAAACTGTAATTTTGCTACTGTTATGCAGGAGATCTTATATGCAACCCCTATAGACCCCCACGGGTCTCCACCCACAGGTAGAGAACCAGTACCTCAGGGATTCATGGCCTGTGGTAGTCTCCTGACTTTTAACAGTGAGATCTAGTATTCTACCTTTCCTGCTGGATCTGGCATTTCCCTTAAGGACTGTAAAGGTAACTTTTATTCACCAGATATAATTATCATCTTGGAGGCTACTGCTTCCATTTGCTAAATTAGACCCAGTCTTGGAATCTTCTAGCCTTTATACAATCTAATCTAGGCCTAGAATGTTTTCAGCCTCTGAGACTTAACTGCTGAATTAGCTCAGCCATTTATTTCTAGCTTTTTCTAGCTGGCTGGTCAACTCAGATGTTCTGGTTCAAAACTCCTCTCCATGCTCACTGATTCAAACTGACTTCTTTCAGCTTCTGGCTGAATTGTACTACTTGACCTCATACTAACTTGGCAAGCTGTTCTAATTGTTTTGGCTCCTTTTCTCTAGCTTGTTCTCTCTCTGAAACCTGTTTTTAACAACTGTCCCAGTAAAACTGCCTCCCTCCTCTCTTGCCCTCTGCACTGCTCTCTTAAGTCCTGTCTTCCCTATGCTGTTCCGACGAGAATTAAGTGAATTCTATCTCTGTCTCATTCTGTCAATTTTTTTCTCTGATTCATCATTTTGTCTATCACTCAATTAGACATCACCTTCTCTTTTTGTATTATTAGATATTTTCTTCATTTACATTTCAAATGCTATCCAGAAAGTCCCCTATATCCTCCCCACCACGCCCTGCTCCCCAACTCACCCACTCCCACTTCCTGGCCCTGGCATTCCCCTGTACTGGGGCATATGATCTTCACAAGACCAAGAGCCTCTCCTCCCATTGATGGCTGACTAGGCCATCCTCTGCTACATATGCAACTAGAGACACA
>NC_034594.1:36903713-36904827 GCF_900095145.1 Mus pahari | reverse complement strand
ACTTCATTCCTTCCTAGAATGGGGAACAAAATACCCATGGAAGGAGTTACAAAGACAAAGTTCAGAGCTGAGATGGAAGAAAGGACCATCCAGAGACTGTTCCACCCAGGGATCCATCCCATAGACATCACTTTCAAACAAGGGTTTGGAACTACAAACTAACTTCTTCATTGTTTGGGGTTAAATGTGAATGCTGAAGCTGAGCCACACCCAACTAGAAACAGGCTTTTCCAGTAAACAACACCATTGTGGGGTTCGAAATGTAACTGAGTGTCTTGCAGCATTGCCAAGCTTCTTGTCCTTTGCTGTGGAGTTAATTGTCCAGTTTCCTCAGGCTCCTGCTGCCTTGACTTCCATGTCATGACACACTGTAACCAGAACTGTGAACTAAACAAACGCTTCTCCTTAAGTTGCTATTCAGGATGTTTTTATCCCAACAGCCAGAGAAGAAAGTCAGCAAAGACAAGATGGAATTCTACATGAAAAATACAATAAGGTAATGATTTTTTAAATAATAGATGTATTTTAATAAATTTGGGATAGAAAAATGCTTCCTAAGTAGTTTTTAAAAGTGAAACTGAACAAAGTAAAACTGTTAGAAAACTCTATTATACAGGTATACAAAGTTAAAATAGTTTTCGAGATGAAAACAACTGGAAAAAGCAGCACACACACACACACACACACACATACACACAAATCCATGTCTAGTCAGAGTAAAGGAAATGATATATTGGAGAAAATATTAATACTTTGTTTCCAAAAGTGGTTAAAATCTGTCAATAGATCTTTATAAAATATAAGTAATATATATTTGTATAGTTTTAAATAGGTAATTCACAAAAAAAAAAATGTGTCCCTTAAACATAGGAAAAGGTACATAACTTTCTTTAAAATAAAAAAAAAAGTACAAACAAAAAGAACCTTGAAATGCCAATTCTCACTTATCATATCAGCAACAACTGAAAAAATTAATGAAGATAGTCACTGGCATGTATATAAGTAAAACAAAGAACTGATGTCCTCACATTCATGCTTACCCACAGTTCCTCATGTCTACACATGCATGCTTACCCACAGTTCCTCATGTCTACACATGCATGCTTACTCACAG
>NC_034594.1:36891078-36902873 GCF_900095145.1 Mus pahari | reverse complement strand
CTGGGGTAGTCAACCTGAAAGAGATGAAAATGACATCATACATGAGAAGGTGGGCAGGGATGGAAGCCAGACTTTGCTGAGTCCACTTTGATGTTACAGTAACTGGCCCAAGATTAGACCCATGCAGGAGTCACTTTACTGAATGAAATAAAATAACACAGGAAATTGTGAATCAAAAGAAGCACCCAGTTGTATTTATAGTTGGTTATTTAAATTAAATGGGAGTATTTACAAATATTTAAAAGGGAATGTTTTGATGGATAGAGGGAAATAAATATGGACAAAATACAACAGAATATAATTATATTCTTCATCTTCAAGGTAATAATTGTATACTCTAATAATATTGCTGTGTTTATTGAAGCAGACATACTTCAAATGTCTGCTTTGAAGTTTGGCCATGTTTAAAATAAAAATCAACCTGCACAAATGCCCCAGACAATTTCATAGACAATTTCCATCAGCTATTCAAGAAAAAGCTGATTCCAGTCACATGTAAAAATCTCCCCAGAGAAGAGGATTAGAGAATGCACTTTCCTGCAGGGATGTCGGAGCACTGACCCAAGCCCTAACCTCTGGAGCCTGTGCATCCTTGCTTCTGCAAATAGTGCAGGTGAGAGAGCAGGTGATCCTGTATCCAGGGGGTCCCAGGTAAAGACATGTGTCCTTATTAATGAAAAAGGGATGTAGGAGAAGGCTGTGATTGCAGTAGGAAGGGGATCAAGGGCAAGGCATGGAGATGACCTCTAAAGGATGGAAACACCCAAGCACACACACACACACACACACACACACACACACACACACACACACACACTAAGGGATTTTTCTCATGGCCCTGGTGACATTTTGATCATTGCCAGTGGGACTTACTTTGGACTTCTGGCCTCCAGAACTTTGAGATAATGGATTTATATGGATTTATAAGTTGGCAGTGAATTGCCATAGCAGAAACAGAAGGTAATCCACTCTTACATCTTTTAAGATATTAACATACAGGGTGGAGAGAAGCACTTGGTGCTCTTGCAGAGGACCTGGGTTTGGTTCCCAGCACCCACATGATGATATACAACTGCTTGTAACTCCACTTCAAGGGAATCTGATATGCTCTTTTGACCTCCATGGGCCCTAGGCACACATGTGGTACACATGCATACATGTAGGCAAAATCCTCAGACAGATAAAACAAACACCTCTCACCTAGGACAGCTTAGCTCACCACCAGCTGAGGAGCTGTTAGCATTTTATAGCTGCAGGAAGAAGGGGAATCAGGTATTTTAAAAAGTATAATAAATAATGTGACCTCTCTGCTGACCTCACACTAGGACAAGTTCCAATCCCAAAACCAACTGAACAACATAATCCCGACTTGATGGGGAAAGAAAACAAAACAAAAGAAAATAACAGAACTAATCTTAAAGTTCTGTGGAAACAGAGGGGATTGGGAGCGCAGTAAGGGATGGAGTTGAGGGGTGAATGTGTCCAAAATACATTGTCTGAAATTCTCAGTGTTAATAAAAATATTTTACATTAAAAGATTAATGTAACTTTAACAGCAAAATCAGACAGTGTGAAAGAAATATACTGATCTCATTCTTGAGAATATGTGCGAAAGAGCTTGAACAAAAGCCTTTGTTGGCTTACAGGCGAGTCCACCAGGTTTCTCCCAGGGGACCCAGGAAAGGTTACATCATCACCTGCTGCCTCATCTGCTGCCACAGAAGCCAGGGGCACCCATGCGGGGGCTGCGTATATAAGAATTTCCCACCACTCCAGCTCCCTCTGTTCCCACACATTCCCAGCCAGTCTCTCTCCCCTTTCAGTCCTTCTCTGTACTGCACCCTGTTCCCCTGTTCACTGCCCTCATGGTTCTGCTCCTGTCTGTCTGTCTGTCTACATGTCTACTCCTCTGCCTCTACCTCTTCTCTAACTCCTTACTCCCTCCCCTTCTGCCAAATAGCCACCCCTTATACCAGATCTATTTTGTGGTGTAATTTCTCAGGGGGGGACACCATGGCCTGGGCCTGCCAGGTACCCCCTTGGCTGCATTAAACTTCATAACAGCCTTGACAGGACAATTCTAGCAAGTATTTAAAAAATAAAACTGTTGAGCACCTGTCAGCCTTCAGGCCCGGGCTGCTTTCTGTGTTCCACCCTCTTCCACTACTGGTCCAAGTCAGCGCTGGCACTCCTGCTCTGCTGTGGCCAGACACGGTCTCCAATCTCACTCCATCAGCTCCCCCAGCCAGCCCCAGGGCTTTACTTCACTAAGGCGGCAGCAGTGCAGCACAGCACAGTGGACTATGTTTTTTGGAGGAAACATCATCTTAAGTCCTTTGGCCTATTTTCCTGGAGTGGGAGTTGACAGCATCACCTGACATGGTCACAAGACTACCCAAATGAAAATAGTAGCTTTGACCATTGGAGAATTTATTTGACTGTGATGGTGTGGTTGGACCTGCAAGGCAAGCAAACAAGAAGCTGAAAGCCTTTTGAATGAAATTGGGGAGAAAAAAGAAAAAAAAAAAAAGGAAAAGAACTGAGTCAGTGCAGCACTGGGCATGTGCAGTGTTTACCTCCCATAGTTTGAAGAAGACCATGCACTGGCCCACTGCAGATGGGTACCTGGCTGAGAAAGACATTTATGAAGCTGTGTTCGGTAAAGAGTCCCATTATCAACATTCGATTCTACCTCAACTCAACTTGGAAATACTAACACAGGAGAAATCACAGTTCCCTTTTTGATGTTCTCAGTTTTATTGCTTGTTTGTTTGTTTATATATTTATTTGTTTCTGTTTTTTTAGAGAAGGGTTTCTCTGTGTAGCCTTAGCTGTCCTGGAGCTCACTCTGTAGACCAGGCTGGCCTCGAAGTCACAGAAATCCACCTGCCTCTGCCTCCCAAGTGCTGGGTTTAAAGCTATCCGCCATCACCGCTCAGCTGGTTCAGTTTCATTACTAAAAGAATTTAAGAATGGACCTCTAGTGGGAGCTTAAGGAGATTAAAAGGAGGAAAAATCAGAGCAGGCTAGCCGCACATCTTAGCAACAGTCGGGAGGAGAGTGGAGAAGAGAAGGGAGGGGGGGGCACCACATTGTGGGAGGGGAGTCGGGAAGAAGAGAGAGGACAAAGGTACATCTGGGTTCTGGCAGCATCCACAAGAAAGACAGAAAAGAGGGAAAGTCAGGTCCTCCTAAGGTGGGCCTCAGAAGGCAGACAGATCCAGCTCAACCCCCTGTAGCTGGCATTGACTCTGTTAGGAGTGGCAATGCTGGAGCAGAAAAGTCCAGTGTCTCCTTGCAGGAATGACTGTCTTTAGAATGACTAGAGCCACCATCTGGATGGTCATTTGGCCAGGTGATAGATCTGGCTCAACAGGAATGCTAAAGACTTTTAGTTTTATCTGTCTTTTTAAATTACTCTTGAGAATTTATATCCAAATACCATGTTTACATCAATTCTCCCTCTCTCTTCTCTCCAGCTCTTCCTATTGGCAGACGTATCTAGCAAATGATACTCCTACAACACAACCCTAATCTAAGGCTCAGGGACCAGTGTGGAAGCAGGGCTGAATGCTATGACAGTCAGAGGATCAGGAATCTGTTCTGAGACAGCATCTTCTATACATAGCTGCACCCAAGAAATCGGAACAGTCTGATAGCCTAACCAATCATGTTGTTCCAATAATCATTAGAGTTCATTCTTAAATTCTTTTAGTAATGAAACTGAGAACCAGTTGAGTGCTGGTGGTGTACAGCTTTTATCCCAGCATTTGGGAGGCAGAGGCAGGTGGATCTCTGTGACTTTGGGGCCAGCCTGGTCTACAGGGTGAGTTCCAGGACAGCCAAGGCTACACAGAGAAACCTTTGTCTAAAAGAAAACAAAATGCAAAATAAGTAAATAAACAAACAAACAATAAAACTAAGAACATCAAAGAGGGACTGCGATTTCTCCTGTGTTAGTATTTCCAAGATGAGTTGAGGTAGACTTGAGTATGGATAAGGAGAATCTTCACCGTACACCACTTCATAGATGTCTTACTCAACCAGGTATCCAACAGCTACTTCTTCCCACCTCTTCTCAAATTCATGGTCTCTTATTTTAAAATTATTGTTATATACATATACATGTATATGTATGGCTATTGTTTTTATTTGTAAACATTTATAATATTTACTTATAACATAACCTTCGGGGTTAATATTGCTCATGTGTATATGTTTAGGGTGGATCACTTATGATCTGATAACTTATCAGAGTGCTTGTTCCTGGAGAATCATAATTACCCTTGTCTTAGTACAATATAGCTTTTCAGCTAGGAGTACAGTCTTGTGAGATTTCCCCCATCTACATTTGCATGTCATTTTTAGGTCTGGCTCCTTCAGTGACAGAGTCATATCTTCTTTTCTAAGAGGCAACCAAGAGAAATGGCAGCAGCCTAACATGGTTTAGGAGTCCCTTGAACTCCCCTAGCCAACAACTTGAAAGGAGGAGTCTCATGCATGGCACTGGGTTTTGTTGTTGTTGTTGTTGTTGTTGTTGTTGTTGTTGTTGAATAGTCTATCACTTGGTGGGGGGGGGGCATTGTTACCTCAGGTGGCAGAACTTCATTTTAACTATAGACGTACATGCACACATATGCATGCAATTTTAAGTACACAAAATATTATGAATTCCTAAGGCTTTCCCAAGCATCTCTAGTGTCATTTATCCATCTTCCCTACCTCTATGTTGTCTCCCTCCTCCCTCCTCCCTCCCTGGGTAGATACCCTTTCCCATTTTTCCCATTGCCCCTTCTATAGCTCCTGGATCCTAGGACCCCCTTCTCTAGAGTTCAACAGGAGTTTTATCTTAATGGTCTTTACTGCTACTCTAACATTGTTTACGTTGTTTACATTCTTAAAGGGGATGGCAAGTCTGCAGAGAGTGATTCAGAGTATATCCAAGCCATCATGGGCAGTGACATTGAGAGCCACACTGCCAAAGGATAGTGGTTCTTGGAGATGGTGACAGTGCATATTATGTGAAATAGTCAGTCTGAAACCAAGGATGGTCACGTGGTAGAGCCCAGTCAAATGATGATTGATGGCTGTAAGAAATACATGTGAAGAACATTCAGTGGTGTGTTAGGCAAACTTGAAGGAGGCTCCAATTACATTCTCAAGGAAGACTATTCCAGTGCTGAAGAGATCTGCCAGGGAAGGCAGATTTTGATTGTGTGATTAATGATGTGATAGTGTTACCAACCTTCACATCTCCAAAAGATTCCACACGGGAGCTTCTCAGACCGACTCCTTAATGAAAGTGCTGAAGGAGGATGGGAACTATTTCACACTGGGGAGCCATGTCCATTTGAGGCCAGCCCCATTGCACTATGAAGAACAGCAGGGGCACCTGTCTTTTCCTATGGGACTCTCAGAGGAGATCATCTGTGTTCCTTCATAAGTGGACTTGTGGGTATATTCTGATTTGGGGAAGAAAGCTAAGACTTGAAAGTGAACATTCCTCATGATGTGTGTAGCAAGACACCTTCCTAGTTCCATATGCTGTACTTGCCATGGTAAAGAGCCAGGAAATGGACTAACCTGCTTCAAGTTTTTTCTTTTAATTATTATTTTTAATTTTTAAAGGAAATGTATATTTTGATTAGCTTGGGTGCTTATTTTGTGAAAACCAGCTGTAGGACAATTAGACACTGCCACAGAAGCAGTAGGGTGCACTCACCCTTACAATGCGAATTGTTTTGTTTGTTTTAGGGAGGGCTTTTTTTGTTGTTGTTTTGTTTTAGTAGGACCTTTAGTTTGGACATTTGGCAGAATGAATGTCATTGCATTGTTCTGGAGAGAAATTCTTAATGATATTTCTTAACCCCCAAAATTAACTTAGATATTAAAATTTGGAGATTATGAGAGAGAGTTCAATAAGTGAGTTAGCAGTGCTTCAATTAAAATTACAAAACAAACAAAACAAACAGAAAACCCTACCAAAACCTCATTTCAAGTTGAATTTTCAAAGGCATATGAAGACATTTTGTCATTAGAAAAGTTATTAAAGTAATTCACCATCATTACAAACTGAAGAAAAGCCACAAGATAATCTTAATAAGTAAAAAAAAAAAGTGCACTCAGTAACATTTAAAATACATTTATTGTTAAAAAAAAAAACTCTTGGGCCATAATGAAGTAATTAGCTCTTTCATTACAAATAACTATAAAACTAGACAAAATACATTAATGACTATTCTCAAATGTTAGGCAAAAGGAAGGCACGGCTATTGTTACTGGAGGGGTCTTGGGGTGTCCCTGAGGCAATGTCCAGGTGCTTTTTACGGAGATCAATGAATTGAACAAGACACATAGTGAAAGTGTGGATTTATTAAAAGCAAGAGTTCAAGCAGACTGTATATTCCATGCTTGAATATGTATGGCCCTCATAGACTCATGTGTTTGAATGTTTGGCCTATAGGAGTGGCACTATTTGGAGGTGTGGCTTTGCTGGAGGACGATACTGTGGGGTTGGGCTTTGAAGTCCCCTATGTTCAAGCTACACCCGGTGTGGTACACAGTTTTTCCCTGCTGCGTACGGATCAAGAGGCAGACTTCTCAGCTTCATCTTCAGTGTTATGTCTGTCTGAACACTTCCATGTTCCCTGCCATGATGATAATGGACTGATCCTAAACTGCATCACCAGATCTGCCTGCACACTGCCCTGCTTCTCGACATGATGATCTCTGAAACTGTGAGCCAGCCCCAATTAAATGTTTCCTTTTATAAGACTTGTGATAGTTAGTGGTGGTGTTTCTTCACAGTAATGGAAACCCTAAGACACTCCGGAATGTCAGCAGTCTAGCAATCATGTGACTCAGTAGACCCAAGTTCTTTTGAGGAATGGATTTTGAGTTTAGGAGGTGGGAAGAGAGATAATTATGTGGACAAATGGGTTATTACATAATTTTGGACAATTATAGTATCTGTATGAATCTGTGCATATGTAGGCTGTATATCTCATATTTGTGAGCATGTGTGCACCCTGTCATTCATACTCATGAGTTTACATATAAGGTTTTCCTCCTAACAGGTCACCCATTTGCTCTTGCTCCCAATACTGGTTTAAGCCTGCCTCTCTTTTCCACCAGAAAGTTCCTGACCACACACTACCCACAGGAAGAGCCGAGGGGAGACAGAGAAGGTTGTCTTAATGGGAAGGGTCAGACATGATTTTCCCAGGGGAGTTGTTCCAGGTATTTGGGCTGTCTTATCTGGCCCACCTCACTCTGGCAGCCTTAAAGAAGGCAGGGAAATGGAGCTAGTTGCACAGTCATCTGTCTGTAGGCTCTGTCAGACAGCAAAGAGAGGGAAATGGGCCAGAAAGAACACCACAGCCCTGTGGAATGAAGGAGACAAACATGGCTATGGCTCCTGAAGAGGAATGTGCAGAGCAGACTACCAGAGAAGCTACAGGAAAGGAGGGCCTGAATATCAACACTGGGAATTCGCTGGTCCTTAGACCAAAGGCTAAGGTATGCATGCATAGCTAGATTCCACAAGATTCTTCCAGGGAAGAAAGAACAGAGTGGCAACTGGTTGATCTGAATAGTTAGTGGAGCTCGTGAGGTCAGAATAGCTAAGCAATCAGAATAGGGAACTTCACTGGACACACAAGCTTTTGGTAAAGACCCCAGAGATGGGCTCAACTCAGTCTAGCTACATCATTCATCCTAACAGAGATCGCTGAAAATCTTTCAAAATAGCAGATAGATACATACAAAGAAAGAAACCTGATGCTCTATAGTCAACAATGCAGTGTTTCAATGTCCAGTATGAGACAGATTTGGCTAAGGGTTAAACATTGTTGTGTACTATTAAGCATGTTAATATAGGACCAGAGTGACAGCACAGTGGTTAAGAGCACAGGCTGCTCATCTAGAGGGTCTTTCCTAGAATCCATGTGGTGGTTCACAACCCTGTCAGTCCAGTTCCAGGAAATCTGTGATGCACAGACATGCATGCAGGCAAAGCGCCCATTTACATAAAATGAAGTAGAAGAGCACATCACTGTCATGAAAGGTTTGCATTGCAAATGACATTAGCTAAGTATCTGTTTTAACTTCATTTCTTTAAGTAAGTTAAACTCTCAGGAAGGATCCACTTCATAGTTGAATGACAGCTAACAGATCCTTCCCTTGCGCCTTGCTCCCCTAGGCAGGTGCTGTCAACCAGTGGTACTTTTTTTCTGAACACTGTACTATCTCTTTAAAGGAACCCTACTCCAGCTTCAAGAACCAAGGCAAACAAAGCAGCTGCTTAAAACTGCGGTGGGGCCTTCTGGTCTGAGTTGGTGCCCTGAGCGGACCTTGGGCACTAGCTCCGCACCCAGTCCCACAACACCCAGTCCCACAACACCCAGGCCCATAACACCCAGGTCCACAACACCCAGGCCCACAACTCCCAGGCCCACAACTCCCAGAAGAAGCTTGACTCTTAGGTACTCTAACACACCCAGGATCATAGATGAGGAGGCCACAACATCTGACCCAACCCTGGGAGTAACTGGGACCCTCAGGATCCAGAGATGCAGGAACCCATGCCACTGGTGAGGTCCACAACACCAGAAGAAACTCAACTCCCAGGTGCTCTAACACACTCAGGATCACAGGATCTCAGGAGCTTGGTCACATCAGGATTTCAGGACCCAGAGGCAGCTTGATTCCCAGGAGCTCTAACACACCCAGGATCTCAGGATCCCAGGATCCCAGGATCCCAGGATCCCAGGATCCCAGAATCACAGGATCACAGAGACAGCTAAATTCTGAGGAGTTCTGACACAACCACGATCACAGGAAGGACAAGCTCAAGTCAGAGAAAGCAAGAGTAGATAGCACTAGTTAAACAGATCACAAGAGGCAAGCACACGAACCTAAGCAATAGAAACCAAGGGTACTTGGCATCATCAGAACCCAGTTCTCTCAGCATAGCCAGTCCTGGATACCCCATCCCACCAGAAAAGCAAGTTTCAGATTTAAAATCACTTCTAATGATGATGATAGAGGAATTTAAGAAGGACATAAATAACTCCCTTAAAGAAATACAGGAGAACACAGGTAAACAGCTAGAAGCCCTGAAAAGAGGAAACACAAAAATCCCTTAAAAAATTAGAGGAAAACACAACCAAGGAGGTGAAGTAATTAAACAAAATCATCCAGGATTTAAAAATGGAAAAAGAAACAATAAATAAATCAGGAAAGGAGACAACCCTAGAGATAGAAAACCTAGGAAAAAGATCAGGAGTCATAGATGCAAGCATCACCAACAAAATACAAGAGATAGAAGAGAGAATCTCAAGTGCAGAAAATACCATGGAAAACATTAACACAACAGTCAAAGAAAATGCAAAATGCAAAAAAGGTCCTAATCCAAAACATCAAGGAAATCCAAGACACAATAAGAAAACCAAACCTAAGGATAATAGGTATAGAAGAGAGTGAAGAATTCCAACTTAAAGTGCCAGTAAATATCTTCAACAAAATTATAGAAGAAAACTTCCCTAACCTAAAGAAAAAGATGCCCATGAACATACAAGAAGCCTACAGAACTCCAAATAGACTTGACCAGAAAAGAAATTCTTCCTGCCACATAATAGTAAAAACACCAAATGCACAAAAGAAAGAATATTAAAAGCACTATGGGAAAAAGGTCAAGTAACACATAAAGGCAGACCTATCAGAATTATACCAGTCTTCTCACTAGAAACCATAAAAACCAGAAGATCCTCGGCAGATGTCATACAGACCCTGAAAGAACACAAATGCCATACCAGGCTACTATAGCCAGCAAAACTCTCAATTAACATAGATAGAGAAACAAGATATTCCATGGAAAAAACAAATTTAAAACAATATCTTTCCACAAATCCAGCCCTACGAAGGATAATAAATGGAAAACACTAACACAAGGAGGGAAACTACATACTAGAAAAAGCAAGAAAACAATCTTCTTTCAACAAACCCAAAAGAAGATAGCCACACAAACATAATTCCACTTCTAACAATAAAAATAACAGGAAGCAACAATCACTTTTCTTTACTATCTCTTAACATCAATGGACTCAATTCCCAAAAGACATAGACTAACAGACTGGATATGTAAACAGGACCCAGCATTTTACTGCATACAGGAAATGCACCTCAGTGACAAAGACAAACATTTCCTCAAAGTAAAAGGCTGGAAAAAAATTCAAAGCAAATAGTTCCAAGAAACAAGCTGGAGTAGCCATTCTAATATTGAATAAAATTGACTTTCAACCAAAAGTTATCAAAAAGATAGGGAAAGAAATCTACTAAGACGAACTCTCAATTCTGAACATTTATGCTCCAAATGCAAGGGCATCCACATTCATAAAAGAAACTTTACTAAAGCTCAAAGCACATATTGCACCTCACGAAATAATAGTGGGAGACTTCAACACCCCACTCTCATCAATGGACAGATCATGGAAACAGAAACTAAACAGAGAAACAGTGAAACTAACAGAAGTTATGGACCGAATGGATTTAACAATTATCTATAGAACATCTCATCCTAAAACAAAAGAATATACCTTCTTCTCAGCACCTCATGGTACCTTTTCCAAAATTGACCATTAATTGGTCACAAAACAGGCCACAACAGATACAAGAAGATCAAAGTAATCCCATGCATCCTATCTGATCACCGTAGACTAAGGCTGGTCTTTAATAACAACAAAAACAACAGAAAGCTCACATACATATGAAAGCTGAGCAACACTCTACTCAATGATAACTTGGTCAAGGAAGAAATAAGAAAGAAATTAAAGACTTTTTAGATTTTAATGAAAATGAAGGCACAGCATACACCAACTTATGGGACACAATGAAAACATTCCTGAGAGGAAAACTCATAGCTTTGAGTGCCTACATAAAGAAACTGGAGAGAGCATTTATTAGCAGCTTGACAGCACACAAGCTGAAACCTGAAAGCTCTAGAACAAAAAGAAGCAAATACACCCCCAAAGGAGTAGACAGCAGGAAATAATCAAACTCAGGGCTGAAACTGACCAAGCAGAAACACAAAGAACGATACAAAGAGTCAACAAAACCAGGAGCTGGTTCTTTGAGAAAATCAACAAGATTGATAAACCCTTAACCAGACTAACCAGAGGGCACAGAAACAGTATCCAAATTAATAAAATCATAAATGAAAGGGAAGACATAACAACAGAAACAGGAAATTCAAAAAAATCATCAGATCTACTACAAAAGCCTATATTCAACAAAACTGGTAAACCTGAATGAAATGGGCAATTTTCTAGACAGATACCAAATACCAAAGTTAAATCAGGATCAGATAAACCATCTAAATAGTCCCATAACCCCTAAAGAAATATAAGTAGTCATTACCATATGGACCATATGGTTTTAGTGCAGAATTCTATCAGACCTTCAAAGAAGACCCAATATTAACACTCTTCAAACTATTCTACAAAATAGAAATAGAAGGAACACTACCTAATTCATTCTATGAAGCCACAATTACGCTTATACCTAAACCACACAAAGACCCAACAAAGAATGAGAACTTCAGACCAATTTCACTTATGAATATCGATGCAAAAATACTCAATAAAGTTCTAGCAAACCGAATTCAAGAACACATCAAAACAATCATCCATCATGATCAAGTAGGTTTCATCCCAGGGATGCAGGGATGGTTTAATATATGGAAATCTGTCAGAAATCCATCAATGTAATCTACTACATAAAAAACTCAGCCGGGCATG
>NC_034594.1:36884519-36889858 GCF_900095145.1 Mus pahari | reverse complement strand
ACATAAAACCAGATACACTGAATCTTACAGAAGAGAAAGTGGGGAAGAGCCTCAAACATATGGGCACAGGGGAAAAATTCCTGAACAGAACAGCAATGGCTGGTGCTATAAGATCAAGAATAGACAAATGGAACCTCATAAAATTACAAAGCTTCTGTAAGGCAAAGGACACTGTCAATAGGACAAAAACCAACAGATTGTGAAAAGTTTTTTACCAATCCTACATTGGATAGAGGGCTAACATCCAATATATACAAAAAACTCAAGAAGTTAGACTCTAGAGAATCAAATATCCATATTAAAAGGGGGTACAGAACTAAACAAAGAATTTTAAATTGAGAAATATTTAATGATTGAGAAGTACCTAAAGAATTGTTCAACATTCTTAGTTATCAGGGTAATGCAAATAAAAGCATCCCTGAGATTCCACCTCACACCAGTCAGAATGGCTAAGATCAAAAACTCAGGTGACATCAGATGCTGGCGAGGATGTGGAGAAAGAGGAACATTCGTTCATTGTTGGTGGGAATGCAAGCTGTCACAACTACTCTTAAAATCAGTCTGGCTGTTCCTCAGAAAATTGGCCATAGTATTAACTGAGGACCCAGCTATTCCACTCCTACACCCAAAAGATGCTCCAACATGTAATAAGGACACATGCTCCACCATGTTCATAGCAGCCTTATTTATAATAGCCAGAAGCTGGAAAGAACCCAGATGTCCTTCAACAGAGGAATGGATACAGAAAGTATGGTACATTTATACAATGGAATACTATTAAAAGCAATGACTTCATAAAATTCTCAGGCAAATGGATGGAACTAGAAAGTATTACCTTGAGTGAGGTAACCCAGTCACAAAAGAACACACATGTTATGTACTCACTGATAAATGGTATTAACACAGAAGCTCAAAATACCCAAAATACAATTCACAGACCACATGAAACTCAAGAAGAAGGAAGACCAAAGCATGGGTGCTTCAGTCTTTCTTAGAAAGTGGAACAAAATACTCATGGGAGCAAATACAGAGACAAAGTGTAGAGCAGAGACTGAAGGAAAGGCCATTCAGAGTTTGCCCCACCTGGGGATCCATCCCATATAAGTCACCAAACCCAGACACTATTGTGGATGCCAAGCAGTGCATGCTGACAGGAGCCTGATATAGCTGTCTCCTGAGAGGCTCTGCCAGAGCCTGACAAATACAAAGGAAGACGATCACTGCCAACCACTGGACTGAGCACGGGACCCCAATGGAGGAGCTAGAGAAATGACTGAAGGAGCTGAAGGGGTTTGCAACCCCATGGGAAGAACAACAATATCAATCAACCAGACACCCTAGAGCTTCCAGGGACTAAACCATCAACCAAAGAGTACATATGGAGCGACCCATGGCTCTAGTCGAATATGTAGCAGAGGATGGCCTTGTCGGGCATCAGTGGGAGGGGAGGTTCTTGGTTCTGTGAAGGTTCTATGCCCTAGTGTATGGGAATGTGACTGCAGGGAGGCAGGAGTGGATGAGTGTATAGATGAGTACCTTCATAGAAGCAGGGGGTGGGGGGTGGGATAAGGGGGCTCCTGGAGGGAAACTGGGAATGGGGATAACATTTGAAATGTAAATAAGGAAAACATCCAATTTAAAAAAAACAAAACTGTGGTGGGCAGATATCTGTGTGAGGCCAGGCTGGTCAACATAATGAGTTTCGGTACAGCCAGACCTACATAGTGAGACCCTGTCTCAAAAAATGAGAAAGAAGTCTCTTTTAGGAGGTCTAGCTTCAGTCACTACTTCTCTAAGCAACTTCCATTGGCTTTGGAAGTCTCCTCTCTGGATAAGACAAGCATGGTGAACTGTCTGTGAGCCTGCTCTCTCTGCAATTCTCTCTCAGGATGAAGTATGGAGGGAATACCTCCTTTAGTGACTGGGAAAAGCCTGGGATTGATGTTTGCTTATACAAGGCCTGAGCTTGCTTTGTGTGCAAACTGGAAGCTCTACACATCCGCTGTGACTGGTAGAATCCGATCAGTGCACTAGTGTGTCACAGTACTTTTTCTTGCTCTGTAAACAAGCTACCTCTCAGTTCTGTTGGGTCAGCCCTCGAGACTTCTCTGTGCTGTGCACCATATTCCAGCATTAGAAAACAGTAAAGGCTTCTTTCCAATGGTTGTGTATGGTCTTTATCGTAAGTATACCAGGCTGTCCTGTTTGCACAATGAACAGGAGAGCAGCTGCTGTGAGTTTTGCTCTACACACACACAGCAGCAAGATCATCAGGAACAGAAATGGTAGGGTAGGGATCTGAGGGTACAGACAGCAGAGGCTATAACAAGGCACCAGAAGAGCTGCAAGCACCAGGTACTGAAAGCTCAGGGGCATAAGACCTGAGCGGAGGGAGATGGAACACTGAGTGGTTGATGGTACTCAAAGCCTGGAGCAATAAGCTGAACGCCTGAGCATCTAGAGCCATGTAAGTCACTGGCTTTGAACGTTTGGACCAATAAATTCCAGTTCTCAGGGCTGCGAACCATAAGCTTTTGTCTTTTAAGGCCCGGAAGCTCAAGATCTCACAGCTTAGAAGTAAACCCCTCTAGATCTGATCCAATCCACATGTCTGTGGCACAAGAAGTCAGCATTGCCAACATGGAAGGAGCTATTTTTCTCCGTTTGCAGTTTCCACTCAGTAGAGCAAAAGGATCCTCAGCCAACCACAGGAATGACACACCTAGTGAAGTTAAAGTCATGAGAAATGCAGACAATAAGACACTTAACCAAAAGAGAAGAAACCAGAATGACAGAAATAGTAGACAGGACTTTGTAAATATGTCTAAAGACTTAAACACACACACACACACACACACACACAAGTGGATTCTATCCCAGGTACCTAGAGGAAGCATCAAACTAGCTCTGGCAAGGTGTTCTATGACTTCCACACACATCTCATGGCATGCATCTAACACACACACACACACACACACACACACAAATAAATAAATCAGCAAATATAATGTAATAAAAATCAAAGCAAGAATTACAGAACTGAACAGTACATTACACCAAACAGAACACCAGTTGGATAGAATTATCAAATTAGACGTTGCTGAAGTGGATCGAGACCCTTGAAGATACGCCAGGGACTCTAACCCAAAGCT
Source organism: Mus pahari (assembly GCF_900095145.1). Classification (NCBI taxonomy): domain Eukaryota; kingdom Metazoa; phylum Chordata; class Mammalia; order Rodentia; family Muridae; genus Mus; species Mus pahari. Next base: position 36,886,706 of record NC_034594.1, on the reverse strand, counting down.
CAGAAATGAAAACAAGATTGCTTTGAAAGAGAACAAAGAGGAAAGAAGAAAAAAAATAAATAGGAAGAAAAGAATGTGGAAGAAAATTAGACAATTATTTATAACTGAGTAACAGTAAACGCATAATGTGAATGTTAACAGGCTGCACAGACGCAGCCATGACTCATGCTGTAACTTAAGACATCTTTTTAAATGATTATCTAAGTTACCAATAAAAGTAAAAAGAACAGGGAATTGACCCCCAAAATAACAACGAAACAAAATTTCTGAAGTTCATAGCACAAAGGTCGTAAAAATTGAGAATGAAAAGAGGGAACCCACGGAACAATTGGTTCTTTGGAAGAATCGAGAAGTTGGAGATTTCCTAACTAATCTGCCAAAATCCATACAAGATTGCAATTATGGGGACTAAAAGAGAAAAACCTACCACAAGTCCTTCCTAACAACATTAAAATGGCAATAAGGGAATGGTATGAACAAGTCTATGCCAACACATAGACTTTATATAAAAATGTAAAATTTCTTGAAAGGCAAAATGTATGATAATATACACAAAAAGAAATAGAAAGCATGAGTTCTCATTATCGGTTGAAATTAATTTTTAATTGAAAACTTAGTCATGAATTCAAATTAAATTAATAAATTAAAGGGAAACCCAGAGAGCTGGTTAGATGGTTCAGCGGTTGCATAGTGAATTCCAAGACAGCTATAGCTACACAGAGAAACCCTGTCTTGGAATCCAAAAAGAAAGACAGACAGACAGATAGATAGACAGACAGATAGACAGAGAACAAGAGAACAAACTGGCTTTTCTTCCAAAGGACCCAGGCTTGATTCCCAGCACCCATGTCAGACGGCTCATACATAGCAGCCTGTAGCTTCAACTCCAGGAGATCCAACACCCTCTTCAGACATGCCTTTCATATGTATACACACATATATACACATGTAGAAATAATAGAAAAAATCTTTAAAAAAAAAACAAAGCAAATCCAAAATAGGCCCAGATAACTTTCCTGTTTAATTTTATCAAATAATAATGAAATAATGATTTTTTATATTTTATAAGATGTAATTTATTATTGCATATTGGAGTTGTAATCTGTAAGTCTTATAATTTTATGCTATAACTTAATTCATGAGGGATGCATAATCCTGATAGCTAACCATGAAAAAAATTAGAAGAAAACACAGTAACAAAATAATCCATATGAGCATTAATGTAAAGTTCCCTATGAATATATTAGAAATTTGATTTTTCAATATGAGAAAAGGATGATACTTTTTGACCAAGAGTTGATCCCTGGGATTAATGGTTGGCTTAACATTTTACAGTTGATGGTCATAAATTAATATAATTGGGGTTTGTTTATAATGCAGAAAAGACACTTGAAAGTTCTTCAACTTTCAGTCTGATTTTTAAAACTCCCTCAGAAATCCAAGATGAGAAATGAGTTCTATCACTCCGTGAACACAAGACGCTGGCGAAGAATTCCCGCTGACGCCGTTCTCATTGATGAAAGACTGGCTACATTTCTCTTGAGAAGGAGAACAAACAAACAGATCCCAGGAGAGTAAACGGTGAGACCAGATTTTATTTGTAGAGAACATAACTATAAATATAGGAAATTCTAGAGTCCAAAAGTTACTGTAGCCAAGTGAATTTAGGAAGGCCATAGTGTGTGTGTTACTTATTCAGGTACAGCATTGCCTTAAAAATTAACAATGTAAATTGAAAACACTTGTTACCTACTGGCTGCTGTAGCTGTAGATCAGCGTAGAATGATGGCATGAGATTGTATTTTCAATACCAGGGAGGCTGAAGCAGAAGGATTATAAATTTAAGGCAGCCTGCATGACATAGAATCTATCTCAAATTGAGGAGCATCTGGGCATATAATGCATGGTTACTGCTTGCTTAGTGTGCACAGATTTGTTTTGAGTCTAGTTTGCTCTCTAGCACCTCACAGAGAAACGAACAAATAAACTAAGGGAGGGCGGAAGGAAGGAAGGAAGGAAGGAAGGAAGGAAGGAAGGAAGGAAGGAAGGAAGGAAGGAAGGCTCAGGACAAGAAGGTTTTATTACAGAATTTAGAAGTAGATGATAAGAAGAAAGGGAAGAAAGGCGGGAGAAAGTGGAGGTAAGAGTAGGAAAGAAAAGAAAAATTCTAGGCACAGTTAGTTGAGC
>NC_034594.1:36842716-36883838 GCF_900095145.1 Mus pahari | reverse complement strand
CACACACACACACACACACACACACACACACACACACACACACACACACACACACGTGCACGCACAAACATGCACATACCTACACAAACACAGACATGCACACACAGTAATAATAAATAAATAAATAAAAGCTTAAACAGTTCATCTGAGCTGATCAAATAACCTAAACCTGAAAGCTAAAACCTTAAGGAAAGCGCAGGCAGCTGTAGAATACAGCTCTGAAATGGGCACAGGTTTGCTTCTTAGACAGTCATCTCAGAATCATCATTATTAAAAACAAATGAGAAGATTCAGCATTAGAAATCCAACATCTCAAAAATTAATATTCAAAGGAGGAATGGTAAGCTGCATACAAGAGAATCAAATATTTCTGATACACTTAGCTAACAGAGGTTTTTGTGTCTAGAAGGAATTCACAGCATGAAAAGAACTTGTTAGATGGATTTAAATATTAGGGACAGGAAGTTCAACAGTGGCTGTCTCATGTTGCAGGGATGAGCAGCCAGTAGCTCAGTCCACGAAGCTGGATGGCTCAGCAATGGTGCTGTGAAAGCCTGGGGGGATCCCTGATGAGATGGAAGTTCTCTGGTCCACATGGAAGTCCAAAACCGCCTGGTTCCAATGGCAGTTAAAATGGCAGTAGTGACAGCAGTAACAGCACCCACCAGCAAGAAGTGAAGGAAGGCTCCTTCTACCTCGCTGCTGTGGGGAGGGATACTCTGTGGGGGAGGGGCCTCCACCTTAGTTAATTCTTCCTGAAAATGCCCTCATAGACCTACTGAGAGACAAACCTCTCCCTCTGTTGATAAAACAGATTAGCCAACACACCCAGTTAGCAAAAGAGCTCAGGGGAAATGGATACTCATCTGCAGGAGGAATGTGAATTAGCACTCTCTGGGAGAATAATGTCTGTTACGCTTGAAGATAAGAATACTATTTGATCCAGCAATTCTACACTTAGCCCACAGCCCCTGAGGGAAAAACGTGTACGCATGCACAGAAATTACGTACAGCAATGTTCATTACAGCAACGCGTGTAGTAGGGAAATATTCTGGAAACCCGTAAATGTTCCTTGCTATTAAAATACATAATCCTGCCTTCTTGTGCTATGATGTAATAGTCAGCAATGAAAATGAATGATGCAGAGCTAATTGCAGCAATGTGGATGGATCTCATAAAATAACATTGAGAGAAAAGCAAATTGCAAAGGCCTGCACACTGTAAGAAGATGACTTCCTCCTGGTGTCTATTATAGCCTGTTTTGTTTCAGGATGGATAGGCAGACGACAGTTAGCTAGTGAGCTGAGCAGCAAGATGACAGCAGAAGACAACACAACACTCTTCTCAGTAAGAGAAACCAGAGGTCCAGACTCCTGTATGCTTTGTATTCTAGCTTTATCGTGATTTGCTAACTAAAAGCAACTTACTTACCTTTGATGTGCATAGCCTTATCATTTGCTAATGGGCATAAATGCAGTATCTAACTCACCATACTATTCTAGGGATTGGCGAGGAATGAATCCTTTTAAAGTATTTGTAAAGTCTTAGGATTATGTGTTAGCTCCACAGATTCTAGGAGCGAAACCACAAATCAGTGTGTGTGCATGTGCTCGTGAACGTGTGTGTGTGTGTGTGTGTGTGTGTGTGTGTGTGTGTGTATACACATGTACTATCTCCCCCTAAAGGTGGGTGGGATTCAAGAGATGCACATTGGACATGGGTGAGATAGGGCTTTGTATGTCAGGAGTAAGGGGTCTCCAAATGGGGGATATGACAGGCAAATAGGTAGGGTTACAGAAGTGGAACATAGACATAACAAGTTGGTCATAACCACCTCTTGTAAAACAAAGACATGTCTGCAAGGTAGTCATAACAAGGTGGTCATAGTAACCTTTTGAAACAAAGGCCTGGTTGCTGTTTTCTGGAACAGGCAGTATAGGATCATTTGTAGTTAAGGTTATAGGTGGGAAACATTTAATCATACATAGAAATAAACTTAGTTTGTCTTTACTATAACATGGCTTTTAAGCCTAAGATGGGAGGCTTCAGGATGGGGATATGGCTCAGAGACACAAAGTGCATGTCACTTACATGCAAGGCATGTGGTGTGTTCTGATTCTCAGTGCTATAAACCAAACCAACCAACCAAACATACCAGGAAAGTGGTATGTAGGGAGCTCCTACTAGATTTCATATATAAACATTTCTTAAGCCAGATACTGAGCATTGCAGATAGCCTTATGTGGGTTTCTATTTGGGGATTTGCTTTGAGTTTTTGAAACAGCCTCAACTGTGTAACCCAGATGGAACTGGAACTTCTCATACAGCCGAGGCTGGCCCCAGAGTCACAGAGATCCCATACTTTAGCTTACAGCATGTAGGGAATATAGGTTTTATGTTGTTATCATTGATGCCTCATATATTTCAAAATTTAGGAAGAGGCACACACTTTCTAATATATGGCTAAGCTGGTGATGTGTGTCAGCATATGACAATCAGATTTCTATTGTGTTTTATTTCAGATCTCTGGGTAGAGGACCTTCCTTGAGCCTGCACTTTCAATTTCGGTACCATCTTTTCTGGAATGTGTTGTGCATAAATAGGAAACTGCTTACACCTGACCCCGAATTTGACAGCATGGCAAAAGCCAGGGGCCAGAGCGCGGGAATTAAAAAATAAAATAAAATTAATTCTGTTTTCAGTTCTGCTGATTCATTTTGAATCTCCAGGCTAAAGCCACTGACACCTCGGGTTTCATTTTATGTATCTTTAGAACAGATTCGATGTCTCCTGCCGCTTTCAAATGGCAGGCACAGAGCCATCTCTCCTTATCTTCAGCACAGGAGGGAAAGTTTGAAATTCCTCGCTCCACCCACCCCCACTGCCTTTCACTAACTCGCAAAGAAGTTTATTTTCCTTTAATGAAGCCCGTGAAGGGAGATTCATGCTTGAAAGCAGCCTTTTCCCTTTTCCTTAATGACAGCTTTGCCTTCTGAAAGTAAGCTAAGAAGTGGGAAAAGCCCATGTGGGCCTGAGGATGTACAGACAAGCATATGTGCGGTGCTTGCAGATTTTCCTTTGTTAGTGGATCTATTGTACACAGAAGCAGGCACGATCTAGCCCCTCAGAAGGGGAGAACTGCAAAGAGAGTCATCAGTAATTTCCTGATTGTTTGCTTTGCAACTGTTCTCGGTAGGGAAAACAGTGACAGCAGCCTTACAGTGGGGCCAGCCTGTCACCTCAGCATGTGCCTATTTCCCATGTGGAGGAAACAAGATCACAGCTCTCTCCCTGCTGGGCATGATTTCAGACTCTGAAGCTACCTACCGTGTATTTAAAAGTAAACCACCACCAACAAAACCCACTTATCCTTCTCCATACCGGTAGGATGTATGTGCTGGTGAGGAGAGTCTGGTCCTTTAACGCCATTTGTTTGAAAGATGGAGGCTTAGGGCTGGGGTCTAACTTGGTTGGAGCTTTTGCCTGCCACACAAGGAGGTCCACCCCCAAAATGGACTAAACCAGGTGTGGTGGGGCACCTCTGTAACTCCAGCCCTCCAGGATAGAGGAGTATTTGGAGTTCAAGGTCACTCTTGATTACATATAGAGCATTTGACGTTAGCCCGGGCTTCATGAGTCTATCTCAAAAGTAACAGCACAAGCCTGGCATTGTTGTGCACGCCTTTAATCCCAGCACTTGGGAGGCACAGGCAGGAGAATCTCTGTGAGTTTAAGGCCAGCCTGTCTACAAAGTGAGTCCAGGACAGTCAGGACTGGTTATACTGAGAAACCCTATCTTGAAAAACCAAAAACCAAACCAACCAACCAACCAAATAAAAACAACCCATCAAACAATAACAACAACAACAACAACAACAACAACAACAACAACAAGAATTGGTGACATTTACTCTTTTTTGTTTGGTTGTTGTCTGGTTCCTTATTGTAAAGAAGAAAGTGTTTGCCTTGAAGGGCTTTTCTGACTCTCCAGTTTCCTCAGGCTCCACTCCATGGCCCCTTGTAGGCAGTATGGCAAACGTGGACCCTAGGTGCATCTTTGGTTAAGTTTGGAGTCCTGAGCATCCGTAGAAATGGGGGCTCAGCACAGCTCTGAGTTCTTCTCTTCAAGCATGGCTGCCCTCTCTTTTTTTTAAAACCCACATATGTTTGAAGGAGAATTTAATCCTCACATTTCTGATTTGTTTACATTAAGGAGTTGTGTTGTGGGAGTGAGTTGATGTCTGTGAGACTATTTGAACATTTTAATAAAGCTCCTGAAAAACATTTTTCTCTCAGAACAGGAAACCAGATCTTTTTCCATGTGTAAATAAACACAAACTATCAATGAGTTGAAAGCTCTTAACCTGGTGACTCCAAATGAAGTCCACACTGAAACCATCAATATGTTTTCATCTTTATTTAAGTATAACTTCCCCCTCGCAGAAGACATTTCTCCTTTTGCGTATGATTATCACAGTTCTGTGTTAATACTGGAGATACATAGATGCCCTTCTTTCAGGATTCACTCACTCACAAGCTCCCTCTGTCATGTGAGTGACTGTTGGGAACAGATAACAAGGCGAGTGAAGTTTTACATTCAAGGAACTGTGGTCCGAGGTCCGGTTTAGAGAACTGAAGCAAACAGCCTGACTTGAGGTGAGAGGTGTGACACTCCTGGGATGGTAGGTCTTGGATCCCAGAAGTGGAGCACTACAGCCAGTTGTCTAAAGTCAGAGGTGGGATTCGAAGTCGCTTTTCCCCTCTAAGCAGCTAGAAAAGCGCTCTAAGAAATACCTGTTAAGAGAACTGGGGATAGCTCAGCATTCAAAAGTACAAGGTTTACCCAGCATGCAAAAGGTTCTAAGTTCCTCGTGCATGCGCGCGTGTACACACACACACACACACACACACACACACACACACACACACACACGCTCTTCCATGCTTCAGTGTTCACTTGCCTATTATGGAAGGATTAAAAACCAAGTAGGTCAGACTTACTAGGAAATAAAGTATAGAAAAGATAAGCCCTACAAGACAGTGGGAATGAGATCAGTTTGGCAAGCACAGTTTTGTCTGACATGATAATGTTTGCCCTTTAGATTGATCTCACTGGGAACTCAGTAGATGATAGACTGAAGGATGATGGAAACCCCTGGCACCTGAGCTCTTCTTATTTGTGGGGTCACCAGAATCTCTGTTCTCATGGAAATGAGTCTGTGGTGTCTTCAGAAGGGGACTCTTCTGCTAAACAAACAAATCCATACTCTTGGGACCAGAAAGAACAGCTGTTCAAGTCCCGCCCCCCAAATCCCCACTGGAGTGGACCACAGCCTTCACCTTGATGCTTCTCCACTGACTAAAGCTGAGATACGATGGGGAGTACTGGTGAAACCCTGAGGAGTTTCCTTTTCATATTTCTGTCCCACATAGCTGAGACAGGCAGTGATATTCAAAAGGAGCTTCATATGGAAGAGCACCACCTTGGAAACCTTAGAAGGAGAGAGGAAGGGAAGCAACACTTGAAATATAGAAACCTATAAAGTGATTTTTATTCCAGTGTAGAGATATCTGTGCTCTATGAAAGCCAACGTCCTCACCAGACCTGTAAGCTGTGTCTATGTTACACCAACAACTATTCCTCTTAAACTCTTGGCTCTCCCATTACTTTTCTTGTTCCTTGGGGTTCTTAGCTCCTGGATGTGGGGAACCTAGTGCTTAGTCAATACTACTGATGGGCCACACTGGACTGGACAGCCTGACTCTGGCTCCCCTGGATATCAACAGTTCTATAAGAAATGAGTTTTCCTGGAGATATTTCCCTTAAGGGATTATAACGTAACATTAGATGATCTGTCTCAGAGAAAAAGCACGATGTTCAGTATTTTCTGGCTCTCCCCTCCATCCAACCCATACCACAGCTCTTTGATATCTCTTGTGAAAATTACTGGACTAGATAACCAGACACTACAATAACAGGAATTGGCAGGCAGTGAATGAATTTACCCCTTTTGGCAAGAACGGGAAAAGCAGCTTATTGAATGTACTTCAAGAAGATAGCATAATGGTCAATAACTAGAATACCACCTAAGACAATTGGCCTGGGAGGCAGGTATCCATTTAGAAGTACTTTTACTTTAAGGGTGACTGTCTTTGTGTGCAGTTTCCTGGAAGGTAACTTATGCCACATGAAAGAGGATAGACTAGATTGCCCAAGGAACAGTACTGTCCCTGTCAAGGGGCAGTCACGGGGTGTTGGGCTGCAGCTCTGTGGTGTCAGTTGACACAGTCTCCCGATGATAGCAGGCTAGGATTCCTTGATTATTCCTATGAACATTCATTGGTCAGGAACTGGCTTTTGATTTCTAGTTTCTTACTCTGATCTTTCCCCCAAAGAATGACTAAGTTTGTCTGGTCTACACATGAGCTTGTCTTTGGAAAACTTGGCTCCATTTTGGTCACTTTCTCTATCTATCATCTACAGATTAATTCAGCAAAGTTCGATCTGGCACTTAATACCAGCCTACATGCCCCAACCAAATCTCTCCCATGTATAGCCTAGATTTCAACCAAACAACAGGGACAATTTTTCTCCTGGAGACAAGGTCTTCTGTAGTCCTGGCTGATCTAGACCTCACTATGCAGCCGAGGATAGAGCTTACCATGTACCCGAGGATGTCCTTAATTTTCTGTTCTTCCTGTCTTCATCCCCCAAGCACAGGGATTACAGGCCTGCTCTTCCACGCTTGGCTTACATGGGGCTGAGAATCAAACTCAGAGCTCCCTGCATTCTAGGCAAGTGCTCTACCAACTGAGCTACATCCTCAGCCCATCCAAACCATCTTTAAAATTTCTTTCCCGATTCATTGAGTGGGAGTAGTGATTTAAATGAGAAATTTCTCCCATGGGCCTATGGATTTGGACACAGTTGGTGGCACCATTTGGGACGGTTCTGGAACATTTAGGAGATGTAACCTTGTGGAAGAAGCATGTCCCTGGGGTGGCCTTTGTGGGATTATGGCGTTGTCCCTCTTTGCTTGTTCTTTCTGCTTCCAGAGTGCAGTTAAGATATGATCTCTCAGCTTCCTGCTTCTGTTTCTGCCTCCGTGGCCGCCATTACAAACAGCTAGCCTTTTGGAAAGATACTCCAAAATAAGCTTTTCCTGACGCTGCTTTGGTTTTGATAGTTTATCACAGCCACAGGAAACAGCAGAAGTAAACTAGAACATTCACTGAGTTCTTTATCCTTCTCTTGGTGCTTGCTTTACTCTGGTCTACATCGGAAGATAAAACAAACAAAACAGAAAACAAACAACCAAACCAAATCGAACCCGTACATCTCTCCTCCTTTATCCCATTCCCCCTCCCACCCTAGGGAAAATTATAAAATCATCAAAAGACAGAAGTGGACTACCTCTTAATGTAGAGGTGGAGTTTGAGGAGACATAAGTTGCAAGGGAATGATCACACAGCGGCTATCCCATCAATCTATTGGAGCCCCCATTTCCCACCTATTAAAAGGGGAGCTGCTTACGATTGGTCTGACTTCATGGTAATGCTATAAGGACAAATAGATAATTGATTAAATTAGAGCATGGGTCTACGTGCACTTAACCCAATGCTTGGCAACTGGCCACCTCCTCATAAGTGTGCTGTTATCGTTCGATTGACAAGATAACGCTGTGCACAAAATCCAAAAGGAGAGACCTGTGTGCAGATTCAGTGTCCCATGAGTAGTCACCACTCTCCTGGGAGACATGCTTCCTCACTAGTGTGCCCCACATGCTTTTCTAGGGAATCCTGATTCTCTGTCTTGTATATGAGTTTTCACCATTCTGAGGCCATCAGCCACTGGAATATGCATGTAGGTATTCTGCTTGTGAGGCTCTGTGTTCATGTATCTATTCTAAATGGCTAACAGCAAATAAAATATTGAATCACATTTCCCTAATAACAGGAAGAAAATAAGAAGTCTAGTTCTCTTGTCTTCTGAGGGTAGCCATGACACCAGAAGGACTCCAGAAAGTCCACCACCCAGCTGCTTTGCAGGCTGGGGTGACTTCCATCCCTGAATCGGTGATACACATTGACTGTGGCTACTAACCAGCCATCCGATTGACAGCTTTGGTTTGCATCCCTGTTCGGCGCTGAGAGCATGCAATGCATCACAGGAAGCCAATCAATTATTTGCGATAGGAGATACCATCTCCAGCACTCCAGCCACAGCCGAAAGCCAATTCTGTCGGCTGGCTTGGATTTGGAGGGGAAGTGAAAGTCACAGTTTGGAAAAGTGGGGTTGGTTCTGCATGTTACAATGGATGAAAAACAGAGCCAAGCAAAACAGAAAGGCGGCTATTGCCACACCTCACTCCAGTGTACTCCATATGATGAATCCCAAGGAATCACGGTTAAGCTCATTGGTTGAATATGTCTTTATTCTTAAAAAGAAAAAAATACAAAATTTGATTATCATAGAACTTGAGCTTTCTTAGTTATAAATGGGAATAATTGCGTACCTCCTAATGTTGTTTCAAATATTAACTTGCATAGGAGAAACAGTGGTGAATGACCAGGAAGCTAATGAGACCTTTGTTTCCAGAAGCTCCCCCTCAGAAGGAGCTAGAGAAAGTACCCAAGGAGCTGAAGGGGGATGCAACACTGTAGGTGGAACAACAATATGAACTAACCAGTACCCCCAGAGCTCGTGTCTCTAGCTGCATATGTAGCAGAAGATGGCCTAATCGGCCATCACTGGGAAGAGAGGCCCCTTGGTCTTGCAAACTTTATATGTCCCAGTACAGGGGAATACCAGGGCCAAGAAGTGGGAGTGGGTGGGTAGGGGAGCAGGGGGGAGGGTATAAGAGACTTTCTGGGTAGCATTTGAAATGTAAATAGGAAAATATCTAATTAAAAAAAAGAAACTTCTACATAACATTTTAAGTGGTTTGTTGTTGTTGTTGTTGTTGTTTTCTTAAAGTAGAACTGAAACCATCCAAGCTTCAAACCCTGTCAACCTGGGTCAACTCCAACCAAGGTGGATGAACAAGACAATTGCTCAGCCGACCCCAACCACGACAGGTCAGCACAACAGGAAACCTGAGGACAAGGGAATGTCTTAGCAACCTATCACTTAATTACACATTTGCTAAGTGCCCGCATGCCTGGCCCTCACCTAAGTGCCAACAGTTGAAGGGGATCGGAGCACAGTGTCCTTTAAAGACCAAGCTGAAGCTGCTAGTGAGTTTAGTCAGAACCCTGTGATGATGGAAAACCTGTTCCTAGGGGATTTACCGCTAATTGCAACCTTTTAGGTGAGTGGTAGGGAGAGGCCCCCTGGGGCAAGCATCTCTAACATCCCTGGCTGCCTGTAGCCTGGAGGGCCAGCTGCTTCTCTGCCTTTACAGAGGCTCCAGAGATCTAGAATGGCCCAGGCTGGCTCACTGTAAGGGAGCTGTGTCCATCAACCCACAGACCCGCACCAACAGTTTCTTCAGGCCTACACACTGGGTACCATTTTCAGTCTTCGTCTTCTCCCTTCTCCTCCTCCCCCGCCGCCCCCCAGCCTTCTTATCCTCCTCCTTTTCTATGTCTACTTTCCTTCTCCCATTTCATGAATCATGATACAAATTTCAATCCGAGATAAAAAACGCACTTTATTTCACCCTTTTGGCTGTGATTAAGTTCTGTCCACAGCAAGGACATCACTGTTTCCATGGCAACCGGCACACGCTAAAGCCGAGGCGGATGACAGTGCGGAAGAAAAGTATAAAGAAGGCAGAGAGGCTTGCTACAGTTGCTTTTCATGCACTAACAGAGGAAACAGAATTGTGGAACCCAGGGGCTGGAGTGGAATTTATGAGGCCACTAAATCATATGCCCACCTCCAAAGTGCCATAATGAAATCAGTCCTGAAAGAAGTGAAAGTGTCTTTTCTTTAAGGACAGCTATTCAGTGGTTGATCCAGATAATGCCAGAGTTCCTGAGAAAACTCCACTGGCCCAGCCAACATGCAGAGAGGCAGCTGATAACAAGGACAGACTTCTTTGTCCTTCCTTGCATCCTCCCAGTCAGAGGCCTCTTAGACCTCAAGATGATCAGCCTTTGACCCTACTGGGCACTCCACCCAGGGACCCAGGACCCATGAAAGGAAAGCAAGAATTAATGTACTCTGGTTATGTTGACATCCTGTTGTTTCTGCCTGGGTGTGTGGAGCTGTCTTTCACTCTTTTGGAAGTGTTCTCTGAAGAAGAACATCTATTACATCAGGTTTCTGGTTTTTTGTTATTTACAGTATCTCCACCCGTTTTAAGCAACATAAAAGTGTTGTAGAGGTGTGGGCAGAGTGGGCCCTAATGCTAGCTATGACTTCAGGGGAGGAGCATACAGAATAATTCTCTGAGAGCTGACCGTGAAGTTGAGAGAATTGTTCAACCTTTCATGCCTTGGGCGCAACAGCACTTAGTGCCTAGACAACGAGCAGAGGTCAGGACGGGGTTGCGGGACTCAGCTCCATGAGTCAGGGAAGGACAATCGTTTTGTTAGAGTAGGTTGGGAGCTTCCCACGCACAGCTGAGGGGTCCTGAGTACAGGAAGTGGGAGAAATCACCGGGAAGGAACCTGGTCTGTTTCCCAAGACGGACATGACAGCTTTGGCTCTTCTGCGTCAAGACTTCACCTAGTAAAATCAAAGTGAGTATCTGTACTGGCTAGTTTTGTGTCAACTTGACACAGCTGGAGTTATCACAGAGAAAGGAGCTTCAGTTGGGGAAATGTCTCCATGAGATCCAGCTGTGGGGCATTTTCTCAATTAGTGATCAAGGGGGAGAGGCCCCTTGTGGGTGGGACCATCTCTGGGCTGGTAGTCTTGGGTTCTATAAGAAAGCAGGCTGAGCAAGCCAGGGGAGGCAAGCCAGTAAAGAACATCCCTCCATGGCCTCTGCATCAGCTCCTGTTTTCTGACCTGCTTGAGTTCCAGTCCTGCATCCTTTGGTGATCAACAGCAATGTGGAAAATGTAAGCAGAATAAACCCTTTCCTCCCCAACTTGCTTCTTGGTCATGATGTTTGTGCAGGAACAGAAACCCTGGCTAAGACAGTATCGATCAGTAGATAGAAGGTTCATCTGATTCAGCTTAGCTCCTGCCTTGGCACTTGCTAGATGGATTGGCTTTGGTAAACAACACATCCCAGCCTTGATTTATCTTATTTAAACCAGGGTGATGATATCGATCATCAAACATCAGCCAAAGATGAATGTGATCCATGCAGTGTGCTTCTGACATGTGACACATGAAAACTAATTAACAACTATTGGCTATTGTTAGCAGTCACTTTGTCCTCTTAATGAAGGTCCCAGAGGAGGCTGCCAGCCTGTCACTTACAGCTTCTGATTCTTAAACTGACATCATAATCTGAACCAGGTTCAGGCCTACATCTCTAAAAAATATGATCACATGTCCTATAATTTAGTACCACCACTGGCTCCATTGCCCATGGTCTAAAACCCAGACTCCTCGCCACCACACTGTGCAGTGTTGCTCACTCCCACCCTCAGAGATTATTTTAAACATATTTGCTTAACGACTAAGATTACTTGGTGTAGAAATTGCCAGAGTCCTCTCTGCGCTCCGCGCATGCTCTGTGTGTGCCCCCGTTGATAGTTCCCACTTCCTACCGCATCAGTCTGCTTGTTGATACGTCTCCCCACTAAGCTGCTCCCAGATAATGCAGAACATATCTTATTTATCTCTGTGAGCTTTATGTCAGTCACATTTCCTAGCACACAGCAAGAACTAAGCAAATATTTTTGTTAAATGAATTCTCTAATAAATTTTACATTTCCAAAGCCCAAATCAAGTGTATATAATGAGACACAAGCTTCAAGCTAAGACAGCAGGAGCAGGTCCAGGTCTGAAGACAGGAAAAAAGAAAGCGAATAGAGAAGCTGCCAAGCTGGAAGGTTTTTCAGCAACTGTGGGAAGAGCTGAAATAATCACTATATTAAGTAAACTTGCGGGGAGTTAAAAACTAAAAAAAAAATATGCTCCAGCATCATGAGCAAATGCAGAAGTAGTCCTGGCCTAAGCAGGACCCAGCTTAGAAAGAAAAAAAAAATCGTGGAACCTTTATCTATACACTTTGATTGTAAAAATATACTCTAAAACAGCTGGGTTCATGTACAGGGCCTTAGTGACAAAGAGTTTGAATATTGTGTAGACGAGACACTCACATAAATCCCCACAGACCCATCTCATTCATGACGCTCTTTGCAGTGTCTACTCTGTGCTCCTGACCAAGTCCAGGAGCCTTCTGCTCTCTATGGTCAAGTGCTCAGGTCAAGGCTAATTTAAAAAATCTATCCCTACAAATAAAAGATAGAAATTCTGTCATTACTCACAATGCGATGGCTTCTTGCAACCTTTTATATTAAAACAATATGTATCTTTTGGCCTCTGCAGTTCCTGATTACCAATAACTTAGTACCAGTGACAGCAGTGCTCACGATATAACCTGTGTCCTACAAATACCTTTGTGGTTCTGTCAAAAGTTGGTACCGTGTTTAATCTACAGTGACTAAATCCCACAAGTCTTTCCTACGGTGAGCAAATAAAAAACAAAAAACAAAAACAAAAACAAAAAAACAAATAAAGAAACAAAACAAAACAAAAAACCAAAAAATAATTCTTGTTCTGGTCACTAATGTTTTCCTTTTGTAGTCTTTCTACACAGATATAGGCCACAGCTTCTCTTCACACTACAGTAGGTGTGTTTCTAGGGTAGGGTCTCTGCATCCATGTATACCATCACCAGAAGGGAGGAGCAAAAAGGGTCCATGGACTTAGTGAGAAAAGCAGTCCTGTGCCTTTGAGTAGATCGTACGGCAAGACAGGCCCTGAAGAGCCCAAGCTATAGAGGCAGCCACCTTCTGAAGTCTACCCAGCAGCTGCTATGGAGTCTGTGGAGATGGCTGCATGATTTTGTTATTGCTGCTCACATCAAAAGGGCTGTACAGGGTAAAGGAAGCCCAAATCAACAGCATGTCAGCACCATTAACAAAATACCTTTAAAGTCCAATGGCTGTGACTTGCCCATTACATGGCTGTCCTAGAACCAGAACTCCCTGGCTATGGTCTGAGCAGACTTCACAAATAAGAACTAGAAAAGAACTGGGAATATCTAGTTGAGTTTCCCTGCACAACCGGGGTTGAAGGAGGAGAACTGAAGGTGTCTTGATGGGGACTATAGAGTGGGGCTTACAGGATTCTAAGTGACTTTATAGCTCGTCACTGTCCACCTGGCCAGTCCCACGTGTCAAAGGGAACAAATTCCAAAAAGATTATCCAGGCCGTGGCCATTTGAAGACTGGGGCTGTTTTCCTGAATCAGAGAATGATCCTGGCCTGTGACAGCCCAACAGTTATAAGGGAGAAGGCAAACTTCATGTAGCAAGGTGATACTGTACAAATTTTGTATGGCTGTGCCTAGAAAGGCTAGAGGGAAACATAGATGGTCTCCTATACATTCTACAGCTCTTATTTAGGGGAGAATCCAGTTCCTCATTTACGGGTAACGGCATTAAAGCATAGTAAGTTAAATAGAAAAGAATCCCCAGAAAACCCCACCACGAAATCCCTATAATTAGAAAACAGGATGATTTTCTTCAAAGAGTTTTGAATTTAGTTTTGCTTTTAAATCATATATATATATATATATATATATATATATATATATATATATCTGTATATATAGTAAATATATATGTATACACTCTCTCTATATAGTGAATATATATATATGTATATATACATATATATATATATATATTCAACAAGCACAGGAAATATAGATTCAGCTCTGGCATAAGAGAGCCATTGGCCTGCTCTGCCCTGACCAAGAGGATGAGCCAGAACATCTAGTCCTGCTTTGTAGGCCTTTCCCTAGAGCTACCTCATCGTGGTTATCTTACTGCACTCCAAACCTGATTCCATCTATTCCAGCATAGTAAATTGGAAATTTCCTTTGTATGTTATACACAGACACAGGGCTTGCCCTCCAGTTAACAATCCAAACGGTAACTGATAGCACTTAGAGTGGTAATTGACAGAATCAGACATGGCCCCTCTGGATTTGTGCTTTGGAAGAAAACAGCCCCCCCCACCCCCCGCTAGTAGGGTGGCTCTGTTTGAAAAAGAAACATGGCTTTAAAAAAAAAAGTCAGAGTTTGGAACATCCTCAAAAATAGAGGAATTCATGGAAAAAATGAGAAAGATTTTTGCTAAATGTTTTAAAACATGAATAAAAAAGCAAGCAAAATCTGTGATTTGTTGCTATTTAAAATTTTGTTCAGGAAAAAAAAAAATCTTACTCTTGATTCTTTCTCAATTGTCCAGGAAATATTGACATAAAACATTGACTGAGAGATATTTTGACTTGAGTTTTTTCTTTCTAATACATATTTTTATAAAACAATATTATTTAAATCTTTTCATACCATATATTTTAATCACAATCCCAGTCTTCTACCAGATCTTCCCCACTTCCCTACCCATCCAACCTATGCTGTCTTTCTCAGAAAAACAGAACAAAGCAAAACACCCTAAAAGAACCAAAACCCAAACCAAACTGAAAAACACTCTGTAGTGTAGTTGATGTCTCCAGCAATAGTCTCAGTGAGAACTGATTTTCTCTTTCTCAGCAGGTGTCAACAGCAGATAGCTTCCCGGTTAGGGACCGGGAGCCCGTGTCCACTTCGCCTCTCAGTGTTGAGATTGTCTGACTTGAACCTGAGCAGGCCCTGTGCGCACTGCCTGCCACAGTCTCTGTGAGTTCATATGTGTGTCAGTCCTGCTGTGTCTGGAAGAAGCGGCTTCCTTGGAGTCCTCCATCCCCTCTAGCTTTTAGAATCTTTGTCCCTCCTCTTCCGTGTAGATCCCTGAGTCCTAAGGGGAGGGGTTTGGTGAAGACATTCCTTTTCAGAGTCTGCATACTGTGCAGTTCTAGATCTCTGTGTCAGTTATCCCCTACTGCAAGAAGAAAACTTCTCTGTCGAGTGTTGAGCAACACTCTGATCCATGGGCATGGCAGCCCGCTACTAGGAATTGCCTTGTTGCCATGTTCCTTTGGCAAAATAACAGCAGTAGGCTCTGGCCTAGGCCCGTGAGATGTCTGGTGTCACCTTAGCAGTGTGGGGGCATGGCTTCCATCTCTTAAAACATTGTGAGCCATACTATTCAAAGCTTATGTTTTGTTTTATTTTTAATAACCTGACTGTTGACTTAAGATGTAATATATTTGAAGTTGTTTCTTTGCCTTCCAGTTGACTGTTTCAGCAGATTGCTTTGGGGAGCCTCGCTAGCTGCATTTTCCTGGGCTTGTTGAAAGCAGGGGGTAAGGTGTTGTCCTACCACCATGTGCAGTATGGAAAAAATAAAATAAAACCAAGACTACTGCCTGAACCATTGCAGAGACCTGTCTAGAAGTTCCGAGACGAGAATTGTCCACTATTGTTTCCACGATCTTGAAACCCTGTAGAGAGAGAGAGAGAGAGAGAGAGAGAGAGAGAGAGAGAGAGAGAAATTTAAAGATTAAAACAAATTAGCACAAAATTTTGACTCATAAAGGGTGCGTGGGTCCCAGCTGGCTCAGTGCTGACATGGAAATGTGTCCTTAGGAGACCTGGGGGAAGATCCCCTGCAGTCAGAGATGTTTTTCAAGCTGGTCAAAACTCACTGACCTTCTTACCTGGATAGTCTATCATTGTATGCCCGGCATGACTGTACAGAGCCCCTGTTCCTACAGCTGGGTATGATGTCCCCTAAGGAGGCAGCTCAGGGCTGTTTTAGCTCCTTTTGGAGCTCTGCTTACAAACTTGGCTGTGAATGCAGAGACTGTGGCTTACAGGGTAAGCGTTTAAGGAGGAACTGGTGGTTGAAGGAAAAGAGTGGACTACAACTATTCAGTGCTTGAGGGTGGACATAAAGGGCTGTAGACAAAACCCAACCATCCAGAACAGTGGCTCTCAACCTTCCTAATGCAGAGACCACTTAATACGGTTCCTTATGCTGTGGTGACCCCATCCCCAACCATGAAATTATCTTCATTGCTACTTCACAACTGTAATTTTGCTGCTGTTATGAATTGTAATGTAAATATTTTTTTGGAGGTAGAGGTTTGCCAAAGGAGTCATGACCTACAGGTTGAGAACCACTCATCTAAAACATTTTATGTTATATTCAAAGATTTAAAAACATCTTCATTCTATTCTTAGGATCAATTATACTATATAACAACTCACTATTATCTATCAAGATGGTGAAATGTATTAAGAAGCACAAAATGGCCCCGAGGATAGCAGGAGGCAGCTCAATGTTAATTTGTAAGGGTTTTGGAGTAGCGAGGTCCAGAAATCAAGGAGATGGGGTGAGGACAGTTGCTTTGTTGATTTCTGTATTCATCAAGAGTGTTGAAGATTAGGAGTGTGATTTAGGATTGGCAGCAATTAGCTGCAGAGCACCACAATTCTCACACTTCTACCTAAAGAAGGAGGAGGAAGAGGAGGAGGATGCAGAGGATGCAGAGAAGAAGAAGAAGAAGAAGAAGAAGAAGAAGAAGAAGAAGAAGAAGAAGAAGAAGAAGAAGAAGAAGAAGAAGAAGAAGAAGAAGAANGAAGAAGAAGAAGAAGAAGAAGAAGAAGAAGAAGAAGAAGAAGAAGAAGAAGAAGAAGAAGAAGAAGAAGAAGAAGAAGAAGAAGAAGAAGAAGAAGACGACGACTTTGGAACAATCAAAAGTAGTTTGGAGATTACACATGGAGTTTCAACAAGGCTAATTGGTATGCCTCTTTCTCTTTCCTTTTCTAATTCTATCTACCAAATTGAGTAACCTGAGATGTTACTGTTAGAATGGTCTTGGACCGGGCACTGACAAATAGACTCTACACAGGAGTAGGTAGACAGATGGAGAATCTTGGCTTCTGTTTCTGTGACAACTTGAATCTCTGTGTAGTTTTGTTTGTAAATCTGCCATCTTAGAATGGGTAAAAGAGAAGCAAACACTGTCTGTCCCTCTCAACCAGTTGGTGTCTAGCTTCTGAGAGCAGCAGGGGCCCTCACTGCCAGCCTGGAACTGGAAGCTGCTCAGATAACTGTCTGCTTAGGCTTACAGTATTCTCAAAGAACATGCTCCTAGCACAAACTCATGCACTAAGTAAATAAGGGGCAAACACTTACAGCCATTAAAACCCAAACATTCAGTTTCCTTCACTGGCTGACCACAATTTAACTTCCTGAAATTGAAGATCTACATCTTTCAACTCATGGATCACCAGTCCCTTGAGTCAAGATAATGATTTTAATATGGTAACATTGAGATAATCATATATTTTTTAAACAACAGGCTCTTCTCTCCCCCTGCCCCGAATAAGGCAGAAAATGCCTTTCTCTGTGCACTAAACTGGATGCATGGTAAACCAGGATCCTGAAAGAATGAATGAGCATGAATGAAATTTACCTAAGAGCTACCCGAACAGAAAAAGCTGTGGGCACCGACCTGCTTCAAGGGAACGAGGCTGAACCAAACATCTGTTCAGCTTTCTTCTCCTCCCTCACCCCTCCCCAGTGGTTAATGATATCTGAAGCGCTTAAGCCTTGCACATTCCTTCACTAATTAAATTCCTGCAAAGCTGTCTCATGAATCAGGTGCTTTGTGGAGCAAGAATACAGAGCCTGCTTTTGTGAGGCCAGTGGCTGCCTAGGCTCAGGTAGGAGTGCAGTGTGCATGCTGGGCTTGCTCAGAGGCTCTGCAAAGAGCCTTCAAGGGTCTCTTTTCTTTAAAGATCTTCCTTTGCTTTTTTTTTTTTTTTTTTTTTTTCTGCCTGTCCTGTTGAGAGTCAGTGGGAAGAGGTGGGAGTCAAGTTGTGTAAGTCAAGATGGGAGAATGTGAAAACAAACAAACAAAATTTAAGAATGTGAAAATACTGTTTTTGATTGGACAAGAGAGTTGAGTCACTCAAGAGTAAGTTAAGGGGAAGAGCTGTTTTTCCCAAAAGAGAAGTCCCTTCTCATTTAGCCAGTCACAAGTCCGTCTCATTCTTTCATTCAACACCCAAGGGTGCATGAATATTAACATCCAAGGCTGCAGGAATGTTCTGTGTGCTCCTCACTGCTGTGAACTCACGCTTGGACTTGATCCTTGTCCTCATGGACCGTTCCTTCTGCATCTGAAACCTCAGAATGCTTAAGCTCACACCAGGATAAGCCATGTGGTTTCTCTGTGGTTCAGAGGTGAGATGGCCATTGGCATGGCAAAGGAGTAATGGTGAGACGTTTACAAGGGATGGTTGCCTTTTCTAGGAAGACCGTATATGGGATACAGGGGCTTGTCTCAGTTGAGAGCAATCGTGAAATGCCTACTGTGCTCTGTAGAAAAGGATGCCCGATACCACCTCTAGTTAATGTCTTCCATGCAGCAGCAGCAGTGCCAGGCACTTCACATGGATGCCCTGAAACTCTAACAACCCAAGATGGTGATTTCCCTTACTGTGCAGCGGAAGAACTTAACCTGTAGGGAGACTCAATATCTGAGATCATGGGTACAGGGAATTTAAAAACTCTTCTATTTTTCCTTTTTTGTTTCTTTTCTTTCTTTCTTTTAATCACCTTAACTGAAGGCACATCACAATGCAGAGAAAAGCAGTAAATAGTGACCAGGCATCACAGGACAAAAGACCTCAGAGGAGGTGAAACACCCAGACTAAAGTGGCTTTGTGGTTTTTCAGCAGAGAGACAACATGGGGGACTAACGAAAATTCTGGGCCTGATAGAAATGAGCAGGAAGGTGCTGGGAAATCATTCCAGTTTAGGTAAAAACTGGATACACAAAGACACAAAGGTATAAATAAGTAGCAACTGTGACCCAAAACGCTGTCTCTTCCAGGCCCCTGTTCTTCCTTCACAGGGAAAACAGACACTGTGGACTGACCCAGAGCACTCGCCCTTGAACATCCATGCAACCTGGTGTCTGCCTGGTCTCCATCTTCCTTCCTCATGCCACTGTGCAGTGTTTGGGCCCACGCTCTCACCTGTCTTCTAGAGCCACTAAGGAAGGAACATTGCCTGTGGCCTCATGATCATGACTGGTGGTCTGAAAGACAGCAGCCGTCCTGCCCAAACTTGTTCAACAGAACTGCCTGCAAGTCCTGAGTGTTCCTTGTATCTTTAAATGCAAACTTTCTCTCTTCTGCCCCTTGTCTACACAGACAGTGTAACCTGAGCCTTTAAGACTTAGTTCAATGGGTGCGAGCAGGTTAGGATTCAGGAAGAGTACAATGATAACTTGTGTAGATGGGCTTATAGTCTTTCCCTTAAGGGGAATCCCAAAGCTGTCGGTGTAGAGTTGTATGGAGAACACCATGATCTTTGATAGCTTATATCCCTTATATGCCCCTGCTCTGCCATCCTTAGTCCCTACCCTAGGGTCACCTAATTGTGTAAAATGGCTACTAAGAAACAAAATGAGAGAAAGGAAGTTGCACAAGATCTATGTGTAATGTTATTTGTTTTAAGGAGGAACAGCCCTGGCCAAGTCATCACAATATCCCATTTTACATCGGTGGCCACAATACAATCACCTGTTATTAGGGCATGTGAAAAATGTCATCTGTTGAGGGAGTTTATTACATACTGTTTTGATTTCATTTCCTGCCGCTGTGATAGAATGGTCTAACAAAAGCCACTTCAGAGGGAATGGGTTCATGTGGCTCGCAATTCAAGGTTGTAGCCCATTTGGAGAAGACAAGGCAGCTGGAACTTGAAGCAGTTAGTGACGTTATATCCACAGCGAAGAGCAAGGAGCAAGGAATGAACGCCCATGTGCTCACTAGTGTCAGGCTCCCGTTCTCTAGGCTTACACAGTCCTTGATCCTCTGCCTCTGTCAAGTCAAGATGGGTTCTCCCACAACCGTCCATGTAGTCAAGACGATTCTCGGCAGGACAGCCTAAGCTAGACAACCTCTCATTGAGACTCCCTTCCCAGGAGAGTCTACAAAGTGTCAGGCTGACTATTAAAGTGAACCATCACACACACGGAGGACAAAGAAAGGATCGTGTTAATGTGGATGGAAGTGGATATTGGATAGATAACTGGCAGTCTGTGTAAGGTTTATCTTCTCTTGTAAACCACCTTCGGTCACTTGGTTCTTTGCCCCTCCCACGGCTGTGTCTGTATTCCTGTTATGTTTCAGGCATATCTGAGCAGTAACGTGTACCTCAGCAAGGTGCAGTCATCCTGATTTCCTGCAGACTCTGGGCAGTATCTCGGGGCAGACCTTGTCTTCGCCCTATTTGAGTCCCCAGCAGAGGGTCTCAGGTCATTAGCCTCGAAGGAATCATCACATTACTGAACATCTGTGAACATCTCCAGGGGCTGAATTTTCTACAAAATGCCTCCCCCACCTTTTTTTTTTTTTTAACATTAGTATTTTCACAGAGGAAACACTAAAAATATCCAGGAGGTTATTTCAAAGTACTACAAGCTACCACTGATTGGTGCCAGTTTTGCAGCTCTGCGAGAAGGAGTATGTGACTTCAACACCAAACCAAAAATAAGTTTAAAATGCTGGTACTTGAAGGGTCATGTCCTTTGGTGTCAGTTACTAGGGAACTAACTGTCCAGGCTGTAGTGGTTGGCAAGGGTATTTAGACCAGTTACTAGGGAACTAACTGTCCAGGCTGTAGTGGTTGGCAAGGGTATTTAGACCATGCAGTAGCAATTTAAAAGTCCGTAACATGAATGTCAGCCAATCTCCTTTTAAATTATACGTTCACTGTTCTAAGAATGTAAGACAGCTGTTAAGAACAAGATGGAGACGTGCTCACAGCTCCTCTGAAGTTGCATTTTAATTATACTTATGAGTCTGTCTCTCGCTGCTTTTTTGGTGGGGGCAAGAAATAAAAAGAGAACATTTTAAATGAAATATTAAAGGCCAACACCAAAGGAAATCATATTAATGTGACATAAAACCTTTTAGGAATTATAAGAGTAGACGTCGCATGATACTGTGCAACATCGGTGACTTCATTCTTGTTCTTTGTGTCTTTTGTGGACACTTTCTTTCTTAACCATGTTCCCTGACATTGTAACTCAGGCCCTTGGGCTTTAACTTGGATGTACCTGCGACTTCTACAAATTAAACACTCCCCATGGCTGTCCATGCGGTGTCCTCTCTGATGCTCTGTCCCTCCCACCTTTCACTGACTTCTGCCAAGTCTTAGCCTCTTAGACATCTGAGCTCAAGTGTCCTCATCATAACCACTTTTCAAGTCCCATCTGCCATTTCTTCTTGTCCTCCAGGGCTTTTTCTGCCTCTCTGGTCACCACGTGGGCTAAGTATTTGTTGGTTAACAGATTTGGGGCTCACATGCCTATTAGATTCTGTAGACATAAATTTCTGATTCACAAAGGTACAAGGTCCCAGGAAACCTTTCTTTTGAATTCAGAAGAAATAGCTGAATTTAATAATAATAAATGGGTAACATATTCAGTCTCGATTAGATTGAGTGCTACACCAAGCCATAAAATATCATTCTTCATATTTTTTTTCAATAAAGGAATGAGTTCATGAAGATAAAGTTCCCCAAGGCCCCAAAAGTCATGCTGATACTTGTTACTAACTTTTCAAAATATAAGTAAATAAAAATTCAAAAGTGTAAAAAAATATGACTAGGAGTACTTATTTTAAATGTGTGTTTTTCTTGAATATTCTCCATTTCTAAGCTTATTTTCTTGGTCCAGGGTTGACCAGTAGTCCATGGGGTGCGAAGGTTCCTCTTGGGTTTGATAAATTGATGGATCTGGAATGTGACATGGTACTGTGCTATTTTGTTCACATAATAGCCTCTTTGATGGCTCATTAAAAGGTAGAAGAGAGAGACTTTTCATGATTTCTATAAAATACACACCATATTCCCTCTGCTATGTTTGAAGACATAAAGTTCCCTTTCCAGACCCTAAAATTCAAATTTCTGTGTGTCATGGCCAAGTGGAATGTGTGTTAGCTGGCTCCTGGGTAAACACAGAAATGTAATCTTTCTCTCTTAAAATCAGTCTGAGTCACTCACTGGTCTGTGTGTGCAGTGTCTGTTTGAGCACTTACCCATTAGGACTGGATCCCGGCTGGAAGCACTGGTAGGTGCTTTTCTTGGGGTTTTCAGTCTTATGATTTGAGAGTTTACAACATTCAGAACCTGTCTAGATAGTTTTCCTTCTGGGTAATTTATGCTACTTTTGAACTTGAAATTAAAAGAATTATAACTATAGGGTTTTTTTTTTCTATTGTGGAGGAAAGAGAAGGGGCACAGAATACTCTCTAAAGAGCTGACATTATCTTGCAATTAGGACTCTCATTTTTTAAAACATAAATATAATTACTGCTTACCCAAATAAAGTTGAGAAGATAAATCAAGCTTTTTCTTTGTACTAACTATAGTCAGCGCCATCGACTGCTGCTTCATCCTAATTATTTTTCTTTCACAAGTACCACCTGGCCTTTCTAACATGGTAACCAACTGACACAGGTTTGGGCTATGTAATAAAACTTCCTACATGGTCAGTTTTAGGCCTTCATAAATGCTCTGGGACTATTTTTCTGTCTATGGGATTTAAGTGGTTTTGAAATTCTGCCTAGCTTTTAGGTAGTGAATGTCTACCAATCCGATCTAGAGCAAAATGTGCCTTTCTTTTCATGAAGGACTGACTCCTTGATTGCCCTGGGTGGCACCATCCCATTTCTCTGCTCCTCGGGGAGGGTTCTTGTTAGCTTAGTTGAGAGTCTCTCTTTTGCCCTCTCCATTGGCTTCATCTTGTCCCTACAGCTGGAAACAATGCCTCTGCAGTCTCCTCCCCAAACACAGTTCTCAAGGATGGAGGTACAAGGCAAGTCAGGCTTTAGGTTACTTTACACAAGCTGACCTCGATTCCTAGCAGGACAGACTTTCTGTCCTTAAATATGTGACATGGTTTATCCATACAATGGAATTGAGGATGAGGTGTTGCTGGTCACAACATGGATGCACCTCAAAAGCATTCTACTATGTGAAAGAAGCCACATATTCTGTGGGTCTCTTTATATAAATTACCCAGAAGTGGCAAAGCTGTAGACACAGCAAGCATTTGTTGCCACGGGTTGATGAGTCTCCTCTGTGGAATGGTGTAGTATAATGGAATTAGTAGTAAAGGTTGTATAACATGGTGCATATACTAAATCTACCAAACATACCGTCTACATGTGTATTTTAACACATGTATGCAAATGTTAAAATGGTTTGCTGAAGGTTCTCCACGTTTGCATGCCACCTCTTGAAGTGTGGTGACAAGAAGATAGACTTCCAAAGGCCTGACTGGATATTACAGGATGATGGTATCTCAGGATATAGGTCAAAGGTAGAATATATCAGAAAGGATGAGATGCTGATATCCATTCATTCATTCATTCATTCATTCATTCATCCATTCATTCAGTTTTTACTCAGCATCTACTGGGTGATGATTTCTATGGTAGGGGTTGGAATAGAACTCTTCCAACATTTCAGATGTGTCTCCAATCCCAAAAAATCATGAAGACTAGCTAGTCTTTTCATGACTTACTAGGAGTGCAAAGTCAACTTAATCTTTGATTTTCCTTTGACAAATGGAAGAGGAGTGAGAGCAATACTTCCACCATAGTTACCCTTCCTAGCCCCCAGACTTACATGAGGATTAAAGACGGCCAGGATGCCATGATTTATAAAGCACTGTAGAAACTATTAGGCAATAGTACTATATTATTCTAGCTTAGTGCTGATTTTTTATAGCAGTACTACATGTTTGCTAGTTATGAAACTGGCATTACTGTCTCTTTATAATAGATACTGTTGGGAGAGTGGGATTGGCTTTCTGTTATAAATACAGAGTATGATCATTGTAAAAGAATTAACATCCACAAAAAGTGTATTTGAATCAACATATTGTCCCTCAAATAATGTCACTATTACCATTGTAGTATAAGCTTTTAGGTAGCAATAATTATTGGATTAAGCGCAAGAATATTGCTTGAGACAGATTTTATTGTTTATTATCCACTTAAACTTGGGGCTAACATCACATCTATATATGAATTTCTTATTTGTGAAATTAAGGGAACAAAAGCTACTTCATGGTTCTGATGACTAAGTGAAATATTTGACATATAGTATTTGACAAAATACTAATAGTACTATTAACGGTAAACATATATGATAATTATATACATATACACTAGTTGTATACACTCATAATATACATAGTTGCACCCTAATAGACACAATATATGTATTTATAGTATTTACATGCATACTAATTAAATATGTGTGTATACATATAGTCATACACATACTTGCCACAAGTGTGTCTATATCTATGCACACAGAGACACAACACTTTTGCTTGTTTTCTACTAATGAGGAAGCAATAAACACATCTGTCTTAATCCATGCCTTAGCTCATTTTGTAATTACTCAAATGAGACTCCCAAGTATATGATAGGGAAACTTATCTGAAGTGAAAACATTCGTTCAAGCACTTCAAAGAGTGAAAGACGTTACATTCCCCACATGAAAGCATCCAGACTCGTGGCTTGTGTCGTTATTTGCCTTACAAGCTTGTGGGACAGCTCATATTTTGAGAGAGGTTCTCCTTTACTTCTCCAGGAAACCGTTTTGGTTCATTAACTCTTTGACATTCATAAAAGATGACCTCCTCTTGTGGGTAGGGTCTGAAAGAACAGATACAACCATTCAAAGACACATCATAAGGAACCAATCAGGAGTGGAGAAAGGCAGAAGGAGAGGGTCCAGAAATGATGGCAGAAAGGAGCAGATCTGGCCTCCAGGGACTGATGAAAGCAGACAGAAGAGGACTTTCCAGGGACAGAGTGACCCCAGCTGCTGGTGTTCTCAGCTTAGGTGTGTGGTGATGAAATGTGAGTCACATCTTTTGCTCCTAAATGTCAATAAGGTCAGTTGTTCTCACAGTTACATTGCTGAGTTTGGCCACATCAAGGAAAAGGACTGTGTTTTGCATCCAGGCTGCAAGGTAGTAAAGAAACAGTATCCATGGATAATGAGATAGGAGGTTAAAACCTGACGATTAATCCAAGCTCAGCCAACACTCACCTCTAAATGCTCCTGGAGTGGGTAGAATAGTGTTCTCCAAATTTCATTTCACCTAGAACTACCAAACCTGGCCTTCCTTAGAGTAAGATCTATATGTAAGTTATATTTACTGATAAGACGTAAATATAACTAAGGATTTCAGATGACATCCTCTTGAGTTTAGGGTGAGTCTTAGTTTCAATGACTGGTGTCCTTATGAGAAGGGAAGAGGCCACATGAAGATGAAGACTGAATCAGGAAGTATGCCACGCCCCCTGCCCTCACACCGGAGGACTCCCGGTCTCCAAAACCTCAAGACACAAGGATGCATTCTTGCGGAGGGAGTCTGACTCTATTAACTTGGAGTTCAGATTTCTGGACTCTGAAACTGTGAGATCTCAGTGCATTTCTGTTGTTTTAAAGTGCCTGTCTTTTAAAATCTTCAGTCTTGCAAGCCCTGTCAACTAATACAGTGCTTAGAAACACCAAAATCTTAGAGTGGGCATCACAATTCCCACTGAGCACAGATGACTTAACGGTGAATCTGAATTAATCTAATTTTGAAATGATGTGGTGACCTTAGCTTTCCCAAAAGGTTACTTTATGCAAATTCAGGAGGAGGATCGCCTTTTAACTGCAGATCACAATGATCTGACCACTCATCTCCACAAAACGCACCTTGATATTTGTTTATCATGTGGGGAGTAATTAGGGGGTGTTTTGTTTGCAATTTTGTTCCTTGTCTCCTCTGTGTAGCCTCAGCTTTGTCCCATCCCACCATGTACTTCCTGTATGTTAGGTTTTTTGTTTGTTTGTTTGTTTGTTTTGTTTTGTTTTGAGACAGGGTTTCTCTGTATAGCCCTGGCTGTCCTGGAGCTCACGTTGGTTGTAGACCAGGCTGGGATTAAAGGCGTGCGCCATCACACCTGGCTCTGTATGTTAGATTTATAGTTTTCATTTTAAAATAAGTGTAGGTGTGTGTGTATGTGTAGGTGTAGGTGTGTGTGTGTGCGCGCGCGCGTGTGTGTGTGTGTGTGTGTGTGTGTGTGTGTGTGTGTGTGAGTGAACATGTGGTTTTGTGTACTTTAGTGCAGATATTCAAGAAGGCTAAAGGTGTCAGTACCCTGGAGTAAAGACAATTCTGAGCTTCCTGACCTGCATACTGGGAACCAAACTCTGGTCTTAAATACTGAGCCATCTCTCCAGCACCTCCTTTAAAATTTATGTATGGGATTGCCTATAGACCAGAAGCCGGAGTCTTGGTTCTCTTTCCCATCTTGTAAGATGGCGAGTGAAAAAAAATCGAAAAGCCTGATCCACAGGAAAAGAAACTGCAGTCAAGAGGACTGGCAGTGAGTGATGCTGCCGCTGGTTACCCAGCCGCTCGCACAGCCAAAAAGGGTGACCTAGAGATTAAAAAGCTCAAGAAAGGGAAGCCCCATTGCAGCCAAAACCCCGACCTGGTTAGAGGATTGGCAAGTACTCCCGATCTGCTATGTAGTCCAGAAAGGCCTTGTACAAAAGGAAATATTCAGCTGCCAAATCCAAGGCTGAAAAGAAGAAAAAGGAAAAAAGTCCTTGCTACTGTCACAAAAACGGACTGTGGAAACAAGAACGGTGGTACCCCTGGACTGTGGAAACAAGAACGGTGGTACCTCCGGGTGGCAAGGCTTCGGAAAATGTCGTGGTATTATCCAACCGAAGATATGCCTCGGAAGCTGCTGAGCCATGACCAAAAGCCCTTGCTTGCATCAGCACGTGAGTAGGCGACATGCTAGCACCACCTCTGGGACTGCCCTGATCATCCTCACTGGACGCACAGGGGCAAGAGTGTTTTTTCTGAAGCAGTTGGGCAGCGGCTTGCTACGTGTGACTGGACCCCTTGTCCTCCAATTGAGATCCTCTGCGCAGAACACACCAGAAGTTTGTCATCACCCACCTCTACAAAAGTTGCTATCAGTGAGGTTAAAATGCCCCAAACACATGATGGATGCTTACGTCAAGAAGCAGCAGCTGCCAAGCCCAGGAACCAGGAGGGTAAGATCTTAGACAAGATTACAGAGCGGCACAAGGTTGATCAGAAAACTGAAGACTCGCAGATTTTGCCAAAGATCAAAGGTGTTCCTCAGCTCCAGGTCTCAGTTCTCCGTGACAAATTGGCTGTATCCTCACAAACTGGTGTTCTAAATTGCTAACAATCTAATTAAACAGCTTCATACATTAAAAAAGAAATGTATTTAATGTGTATGAATGTTTTGTCTGCGTGTCACTTGTAGGGCTGGTGAAGGTTAAGTCCAAAAGAGGTTGTCAGATCATATGGAGTTATAGAAGGTTGTGAGTCACCATGTAGGTGCTGGGAATCAAACCTGGGACCTCTGGAAGAGCAATCAATACTCTTAACTGCTGAGCCAGATCTCCAGCTCCACTTCCTGCATTTTAAACTTCAAATAAATAATGTCATATTGAGCTCTGGAAATGACATCCTTGCTTGATTCTCTTGCCTTTAAAAATTCCCCTCTCTGCATACTGTTGGTGAAGCCTATCTGGAAAATAGCTACTCACCCTTCCACACCTGCCTTCAACTCCTCCAGTCAGACTTCTCCCATGTACCCAATGCTTGTGTGGTATGGTGTGTGTGTGTGTGTGTGTGTGTGTGTGTGTGTGTGTGTGTGTGTGGTGTGTAGTGTATGTGTGTGGTATGTGTGTGTGTGGTGTGGTGGTGCATGGAGGAGTGTATGTGTATGTGGTGTATATGTGTGTGTGGTCTCAGTGTGTGTGTACATATACGTAAGTACATATATGTAACTAAACTTAATAGTTTGTATGTGTTGAATGGTACATTTCAAATATGACTTTACTTGCTTGCATCTGTTGTCTTCTTGGTGGACTATAAATCCTTGAGGTCTGGGAATGCAACATTCATGCTTGTATCTGGATACTAGCAGTTTCACAGTGCTTTTTTGTAGCTGCACAAGAACTAGAATTAAAGCCATAAAATAGCAGTTAAATCTAGGTGTCACTGTGTGGCTCTGACACATGCCAATCATGGATCCTGTCCTCCATTTTCTCTGCTAAAACAAATTACAGTTTTGTTAAGGATGTGTGAGAGATTCTTCCAACGGGGGAAAAGCAGAGACAGGTGGCAGCCAAGGGAAGGGTATTATAACCTAGTTCTAGATAATACGATGTCTGAGAAAGCCTCTGTGTGATCTAAAAGAGGTGGTGAGACGAAGGAGCGAGGCTCTCTTTCACACTGCAGCCTTTGCCCACCCCAAGAAAGGGTTCAGTGTGATTGCACACTGTGTTCCTGAGTCTGAACTTGGAACTTGAGTGGATTGCAGGGCCATTAAGTACCAGCAATGGCTACTCACCTAGACTATTGTTATATAAGGAAAATAATGCCTTGTTGATGCTTCTGGAAGTGGAGCATGCCAGTTCTAAAAGTCAAATTCACCTTTGTCTTCTTTAGTGATACCGAACAATTGAAGTCACTTAACTTCTTCCAGCTGCACTTACTGGACATATAAGAGTACAGAGGATAATCTTGCCTATAGGCCACTATTTGGTTCAAATTTAAAAGTATATATAAACCTTAAGCAGTGTATACATTTAACATCAAGAGATTGCGTTTACTAAGTATCCCATATGTATTGGCTAAAAGCTTTTCTTTTTCTTATTTAATACTCAAAATAGCTATACAATGTTATATGGAAACGTTTTACCCAATGCAAACAAAAAGGTTTCCCTTACAAAAAGTTTTAGTTTTTTGCGTTTATACTTATGATCCATTTCCAGATGTATTTACATAGGATGCTTGTGATCTATTAGAATTCACATTCTTTTTTTCATATGGATATCAAATTGTTTTTACACCTTGTGAGTTTCCTAGGGTGTTTATTATTTTTGAACAGTCATTTTGCCTGTCTTTACCACATGTCTTGCTCACCCCAATTCTATAGTGATCTATGAAGCCAGAAGTCTACATTCTTTCTCTGTATTCTTTTCCAAACTTGTCCTGGCCAGTCCAGTTCTTTGAATTTCTGTACAAGATTTAAAAATGGTTTGTCAACAAATACATAGAAGCCAGTTGAAGTTTTTATCAGTATTATTTAAAACTTTAGAAAGTTGGAAGTTTATAGATATTGTTTGCTTTCTGTGGGGTTCATCTGTAAGTCATAAATTACTACTTCTAGAAGTGATGTTAGAATTTCAAATTTCCATTGCCCAATCCTATTATGTAAAGACAGAAGTGATTTAGGGTATATTGATCTATATCTTAGAACCTAGTTCAGTTACCTTCATTGTAAATATTCTCAGAATATTTCAAAAGAGGACCACAGCTGTCTGTGAATTAACCTGGAGTACAAATGAAAGCCAGGAATCTAGAAGATGGCTGTTGGGGAGGGGATGTGTTGGGGGAAGGATGATACTAGAATATAGGTCAAATAAAAGTAGAGAGAGAAATTCTGGGGGACAGAAAGGTTCAAGTAGGTATTGGAGTGGTGAGGATGGGAACAAGGATAGGAGAAAAGAAGTTAACTAAAATGAAGTGAGCATGAAGAAACTATATGGAAACCAATGAGCTTTCAACTCAGGGAAAAACAAACACAGTAAGAGGAGATAGCAGACCACATGAGATGTGGGAGAAAGGGGGATGGTTCTGGGGACTATGCATTCAAGCAGGGCTAGGGCTAGAGAAAAGAGGGAAGAAGGAGGAAGAGAGTGAAATAAAGCTAAGGACAAATTATGAAAACTCACCACTTTGTAATTTAATTAGAAATATAATTTTAAGAAAAGGATTTTGAACAGTGATAACTTGTTTTGCCCGGAAAACACAGTTAGCAACACCAGTCTCAGTGCTAGGTAGAGGTTGCCTCCTCCACATAAGGTATGGTGTAGGGCAGCCCTAGAGACACCCAATCAATTCAGTCTATTATTATTGTTCTTGATTACCTACCATAGATGGAAAGATCCTATTACAGGACACAGAAAATCTATCTTAAACTGGCTAGGGAGCTCCTAGGACGGTTAGTCTTTGTAGTGCTAGAATGCTGTTGAGGAAGGAAAAACAACAACAACAACAACAAAAAAAAAACACAAGCAAACAAAACCCATCAATTGTCCTACCCTAAACCGGACCCTGTATATTACAATTCCAACCTTCCAGGCAAGTTGGCTCCACTGGTACGATGACAGAATGGCGATCACAGCCATTTTCTAATAGACTTTAATTGCTTGTTCCACAGATGCTGTTTCATGCCTGCTTAATATAAACTTGGTCAAAAGTCTATGATTGAGGATACCACAGGCCCCAGTGGAGAACGTATGGGTGGCTATTCTCTAAACGGTCATGTTGTCAAACTGCCTTCCAAATACTTATGTTTAGAGCTGCACTGCACTTGACTTTGGTCAAAGAGACTTCTTTTTGAAGTGGGTAGTGGTTAATGCAAAGACTCATATATGGTCAAAGTGCTGAGAACAAATGGTTGAATGTTTATCTATAGGTTGGACATTTACACCACCTTCTTCCTCATGCAAAGTTCAGAGAACATTATGGAAGATAAGGCAGAAAGAATGAAAGAGCCAGGGGATGGGAAGGAAGCTGTGGAAAGCTGACTTGTGGGCATGCATGGACGAGGCGCATATCAATGGACAGCAGCTATGCTTACCTGCAGAAGACCCGAACAAGATCAGGCTAGCCAAAATTCCAGCATAGACGGGGAGGGGCTCCCTAGGCCACACCCCCAGGTGAACTCTTGGTGTTTGATTGGTTGCTGAGGGAGGGAAAGCAACTCTTCTTTAGGGACATTGTCATTGGCAGGCTGACCTCATCTCAGTGTATGTGGTCAGCACTAACTAGACCCAGAGGGTCAATAACAGTAGTAATGATTGTAATGTAAGGGAGGACAAGAAGTCTGGAGGGAGACAGGGTAAGGCTAGAAGGAGGTAGTGATTGGTGGATATGATCAAAATGCATTGTTTACATGTATAAAATAGCAAACTGAATAAAAATAGTGTTAAAGGAAAAAAAGAAAAAGAACAAATAAATTTATAAAAAAGAAGAGTAATGAGGTGCCAGGGAAGAAACAGGAAATTGATCTCCATCTAATTTCCAGGGGAAAGATTTAGATGCTCCCTGTACGTAATTCAAGGAGACTATATCAAGAGCAGATCCTGGGTTTTGTCCACGGGCTTTTATACAGCTACTAAGATGACTGGGCTTCTGCATCCTTGGCGTGCTAATATGATAAATGTGTTGTGTAGCTATCAAATGTGAAATCAACTGTATTAGCTACTTCCCCCATTGCTGTGATAAAATACCTGGCAGAAACCATGTGGAGGAGGGGCGTTTCCTAATGTTTTCCATTCGCTACCTCAGCTACAGCCATTTTTTTTTTTAAATACTAATGTTCATTTTCATCTGCTGTTGGTCTTCTGGTTGGCTAGCGAGGAGGCTGAAATCATTGATTAGAAACTGTCTTTGTTTTCCTTAATCTTGATTATTTAGCATTGTACATATTTCATTCTAAGTACTGCTTAAATTCTATCCCCCAAATTTTAATATGCCATGTTTCCATTTTTATTCCATTCAGAATCCACTCTGCGTTCATTTTTGGTTGCTTCTTGGTCCCACGAGTTCTTTAGAAGTATGCTACTTTGTGTCTCAATAGGAGATTTTTCAGAGTTCTTCCTCTTATTGATCTCAGATATAATTCTAGTATCATCAGAGAATGTGTTTTGTATGATTCAAATCTTTTAAGATCTACTTAGCCTTTTTATAGCTCAGGATTCCTATGTAAATAAATATTCTGTATGCATTTCAAAGAATGTGCACTTTGATGCTGATGGTATAGAGCTCTGTAAATGTCAATTAGGTTATATGTCTTTTTCAAGCTCTTTAAACCCTTACAGAAATTTTCAATAGTAATTGATACAAAAGTATCCATTCCCATTAGAAGACTTTGCATTTCCCAAGTAATCAGGAAGGACCTCATTCCCTCTGCAGTTCTACCAGTTTTTTGCTTTATATATTTGGAAGCTTCATGATTAAGCACATAAACATTTAGGATTATTAAGGCCTCTTTAATTGATCCCTTCAGCATTATGAAATAACCTTTACTTTCCACAGCAATAGTTTTGCTCTGAAATCGACTCAATTTGTTGTTGGCTTCATCATTCCAGCTGTCTTTGGGTCACGATGAGCACAGGATATCTCCCACATTTACACTTCTGACCTACTTATATCTTTATAAAGTATGTCTGTCACAGGTGACAAATATTTGAATCTTGCTTTTTAATCCAATAGGAACATCTCTGCCTTCTTATTGGAGTGTTTAATAGTTATCAATGGCTACACAATGAATTACTTTAACTGTGGCATGCTTATAGCAAACAATTATCATCTCATAGTTCCTGTGGGTCAGGAATGCAGATCTTGCTCTGGCAGGGCCTCTGGCTCAGAGCTCTAATATGAAGAGAAATTAATAGTTCATCTTATGTAAAGAAGAATGGCAATCCATCATTTTGTTTTATATTCTATGCAGGTTTATCTGTTAATTTGGAATTCTATCATCTATTATATGCAATCTTTTTCACAGTCCTTACTTCTGACTCATTTCTGACCCCATGCAATCATTTCTGTTTTTGAAAATTATAGACCTCATCTGCCAGAGAGTTGAGTATCTCCTAAATATGCTGAAATCTGCTTTGCCGAACTCAGCCGTCCACTATTGCAGCTGAAATGGCAGCTCTCACTGGGGCTCCCCTGAGAAGCTGGTGTGCAACATGAGACCTTAACTCATGCATGTGTTGAATATTTGAGTTGTGTGGGATGTACTGCTCTGTTGGCAGGGAGAAAATCATGTTCATCATTCAAAGATACCAATTGTCTCAGTAACTTCCAGAGTGTAGAGCCCAGAGCAGCACGGATAAAGGCTGATGGCAGCAGCATGGTCCTTGACCGGGGCCAATATTTGTGTGGTTTGGCCCAACTCTCCTGTTGGGCCATACTGTGTTCTCTTATAAGTCACTACATTCTCTCATAAGTATTCTTTCCTTTTCCTTAAACATCACATCTTGTTACCAATTCTTTTAAAGTATGAATTCCTTGATTTTAAGTCCCCACTACACATTCCTGCTTACCAAGCAGGATAAACAGTGTGTTGAAAAAGCAGTCGAACTTCGTGAACTGAAGGAACAGCAGAGGAACCAGCTGGGAGACAGACACCATTCAAGGGATGGGAGAGAGCAAGAACTCTCTGGCTCCTAATTGGAGCTTGCCTCATCAGGGTCCCAGCTCTGGGATGGCTCAGTGCCAACCATCCTCAACACTGGTCTAGCCAGCTCATGAGTGGGCCAGAGGATCTTATGGGTGGCCCCACAAAAGTAAGAGAAATGGTTCATTAAAAGGACATTGGGTGTCATTGTCTAAAAGGAAATGATAGGGTATGAAACAGATTCTGGGTAGGAAGGTAAAACAAAACAAAACAAAACAAAACATCCCAAGCAAATGTTTAGATGCAGAGACCCAGCATTTAAAAAGAATTATACGTAAGTAGCTATTCTTCTGTTTCCAATAATGAAACTCAGAAACAGGTCCACTTTTTCATCCTGGTTCAGGAAAAGCTGTTGAATGAAGTTTTAAAGAGCAAACCACCTATGGCTTAGGAATGACCAAGTCAGTGGCACAGGAATGTAGGTCAGTGCAGATCTTGTCTACCATGCCTGCTTTGCAAGAGTGGAGCAATCTGACGCAACATGGAAACCCACTCGGGAGCCCATGGGAAAGCATCTCCTTTGCTGTTTGCAATTGCAGGCGGGTTAGCAGAAATTAAATTTTTCAGTAGCTTACCCGAGGCTACTGAGGGACCATTAGGTTTTCAAGGATTCCATAAATTTTCTGAAAGCACTTTGGTTCCATTTGGAAGGGGAAAAAAAAAAAACAGCATGGGAATATTTTGATCACAGTTGCAGAGTGTGAAACCTGATTTAATACCCAAAGGTCATTGTGCTGGTTTATTGGAGGGAACCTTTCACTTTGTGTTGGGAAGTTACAGGAGACAGTGAACTGCCATTGAGGTGGGTCTGTACTGTTGGAGGTCTGCTCTTAGGCTGTCTAGTCTCCCCCATATTGTTTGTTCTGTACTAAAGAGTTCTGGAATGAAACCACATGACAGCTGTTTCTCTCTGAATCTTCTCTGGAAATAAGATATATATCTCATGTGGCTTTCCCAGCAAAAAAAAAAAAAAGTGTTTGAAATAAATAAATACTCCATCTGTTGCCATCCGTCAGTGTTCCCTAATCTCGGCTGATTTCTCTGGGCTGGACTCTCACACTGTGCGAGACTGGGTGGCAGTCAGCTGAGGTGTGGTGGCACACCCTGGCAGCTCTTCTCTGACACAGTAGTCTCTCCAAATCTTGTTAGTCGAATGTTATGGTAACACATCTCGTCTGTGTACTGCTTTGAGCAAAGTTAGGAAAGCTGCTGTTTAAGGGACATTGCCAGTCCATATCCTGCACGAATGCTTTCAGGAGGAAGTGACATTTAGGTTGACTTGTAGGGACAAGTAGGGCTTGTTGTGGAAAGAGGGGACAGCAGGGATGGAAAGGAGAGAACACTGTAGGGGAGTTCCAGCTTTTGCTGAGGGCTACAGAGAGTGCGCTCTTCTGCAGTGTCCTATGACGCACATGTGTGGGGTGGGGTATGAACATGTGGGTGAATCTACATGAAGGTGTGTACATGTGTAGGTGTGTGTGTGTGTGTGTGTGTGTGTGAGAGAGAGAGAGAGAGAGAGAGAGAGAGAGAGAGAGAGAGAGAGAGAACATGGATTTAGGGGTGGGTTGTGGATGAGAACCCTAGCAAAGAATGGAGCTAGACTGCATCTTGTCTGGATCTTGACTGAATCTTGTCTGGATCCTTGACGGATGTGTGTGGTTTCGGTTCTTTGCAAATAGAACACTTTCCATTCACAACCTCTGTTCCCCACTGGACCACAGCTGTGCAACTAGCTTCCAATATCGACCTTTTTTGAACGTTAAGTCTTTAAAAAGAATAGCCTTGTTCAAGACCAGGCCAGACTCTGCACTCAGGTTGGACCCAGAAGCTTGTGTCTCCACTACTCAAGGTCATGGCCGGGTAATGTGTTTTCCTTCCTGACTGCGTGCTCCAGTTCCCAGTCTCGCACCCCTGAATCCATCCCTTGCTTAACTGACTGCACTATAGAACCAGGATGGGCTGATTCCTACTTATTTTGATTTATTGAATTTTTTAATATTTTACGTGTAGCGTGCTTGCTCTTAATTTACAAAGAATATGTATGGGATGATTAAATCTATCCATCTTTAAATAACAAAGCGCACAGTAAATTAGGGTGTCCTTGACTTATACAGCATCCTTGATTAAATTTTGGGGGAGTCAGTGGTCCTCGGGAACATGAAGGCATCTCTGTGATTGCTGGTGGCACCGCTAGAGATTGCACGATAAACAATGTGGATGCAAAACACTCTGTAGCATTTTTTTTCCCCCTGAGGAGAGAGGGCAAAGCTCCGCGAGCACCCTGGATGTTCCAGGGCCCCTGGGCCCACTGAGGTCCCTGTCTTTCTTTTCACCTTTGGCTCCCCACATAGTTCTAATTTATGCTATCTTGCTACTTTTCCCCCCATGCATCCTTGTGAAACTCTTTAAATCCTTGATGGGACAAGGGAGGTTTTAAATTTTCAAAAAGAAATAGTATGAAAAAAAAGCATAAAATGCACTATGCACTATATATTTAAGAACTGAGTGCTTTTTCGGCATCGTGGAGATTTTAGCTCATTTTAAGTTGAAGGGCTTAAGGCTGAAAATGTAGGTACCCTGCCCGGTTTCCAGGGTACCAGCCCCGTGTTTCCATCACACCCTACTGTGTAGGTTATTTGTTTTAGGACGTGGGGAAATGTGTTCAAGGATCCCAAAGAAGATACTACATTCGAAAAGGGCTTCTCTCCATTACGCTATCATTCGACAAGGACCTATCTCACCCCAAGTGCAGATCTGGGATGAGCCAACACAATGCCTTGATCCACAGGGAGGAGACCCCAGGCGGCTGACTAGCTTCCAGGTGGAGCTTCTCTATGAACTGTCAGGCAACAGGCAGAACATGGCTCTGCTTTTCCAGACAACGGACGTGGGGAGAATAAGCAACCTTCTACAGGGCTTCCTTCTGCGTGGCCCTGGAACAGCCATTAGGGCGTGGATGCTCATTTGGATTATGGTGTAGGGTAGTGACGTAACACAGCCATATGAAATCATGCTGCTGTGAGACTGGCAGGTTTGAAGTGTAACAAGGGAATTAGAGGGTTCTACTTCCTATGAAGTTAGAGCACGGATTCTAAATTTAAATCCTCTTTTTTCCTTTCCTTTTCATTCCTTTCCTTTCCTTCTCTTATATTTTATTTTAAGGAAAAACTGCTCTCTATGAAGATAAAATATTTGCTCATAGATCTTGGTTTGAAAAAAACCAATTTATGGTATACTTAATTTGAGGGTAAGTGCCGTTTGTAGGGGACAGTCCTGTGCACATGTGTATAAAGCAATACGTTTACAACCTGTATGTATGTTCTGCTGTGGTAAATGTATGTGCACAATATGCGTGTGTATCTATAAAGAATATGTGTGTGATGATATATACCTGTTGCGATGGCATCTGACTTGAATGTGGTATGTATGCTACACATACATAGTATGTATGGTATGTAGTGGTATATTGCTCATGTGCTGGTGTGTAATATCTGTGTGGTGTATGGTACAAATGTGGATACCTCACTCCAATTGATTATATTAAACACAGTAACTTTCTTGGACCAGGAGCTAGCATGTTTGTAACGTCTTTCATTCTCTCCTCCCATTAAGGCTGTCATAGAGAGGACATCCAGGTCTTCTCTGGTGACTGTTGTGTGCTCTATTTCAATCTGAGAAGGAGCTGAGAATGATGTAAGATAACCACGCTTTGGGATGGGGTGAGGTGATATGCAAGCACGTGTCATGCTCTGGATGGAGTGATATGGAAGCAGGTGAGGCAGATGGGGGACAGGCTTGCATCTTTTCCAGGTGCCTTAGAAAGAGTGAGCCTCACATAAGAGAAGAATGCTAACCTTTGAGCTGCAGAAACGCATCTCCCCTATTATAAGACAGAGAAATGAGGCCAAAGAAGGCCATATGCTGTGGGGGTGGGAGCAGAGCTGCAGCTTGGTCAGTGGAGAGAGATGTTGTGGCCCTTTCTTCTGGTCACGACATATCTGAAGTTGTTCTGTGTCTACGCTGCCTTTCATACAAAATGCCAAGAGGACAGATAAGAGACATGCATATCGCCAAAATCAAATTTTATAAGAGATAAAAAAAATAAGATAGAACATATTAACATATCATGTATACTATAGCCCAGAGACAAAGCCCTTAAAATGCAGGTCCTCACTGGGACCCACATTTGGACTCCGGTTTTATTAGCAGTTTCTAATGTGTTCTCAGGGCATGAAGAGGCTCCTGAGCCATGGACCACATCTTTTTGAGTAAAAGAAATTTACTATATTAAAAAAAATCAAAACCTGTTCTTTTCATAGATTATTTAGCGGCTTCATAATGCATAATTTGTCCAGTAATCTGTAACTTTATCTGTTACTGTACAATGCTGTATATTTTGTTTGTAATTATTAAAAACACTGTAATATAGAACCTATATGGTGTGGTTACCACCTGCTAGGAACTGTTCTACATACCTTATTTGTATTAAATCATGTAATTCTCAGACACCCTCTGAGGTAGCTGTTATTATTATCCCCATTTTACAGAAAAGAACATTAAAAGGAAATGAAGAAAATATATTTCTATTGGTCCTGTTAGTCTTTATTGTGATTCAAGTCTAACATTTAAATCTATTAATAATAGTTCTGAGGTAAAATCCAAGGCTTTTGTTCTTTGGGGAAAGTCGACTAAGCTATGACTGCCTGTATTTTAAAGGTTAAGTAACAACAGCTTTTTCTGATCCAGCCAGGACACTTAGAAAAACTGTATAGCCTTACTTCAGCCCACAAGTATGTCACACAGGCTGTGAAGAGGATCTTTGCATGTATTTACTGTGTGGGTGGGGCATGCATGCATGGCATGTGTATGAAGTCAGGGGGTAACTGGGGGGAGCTCAGTCTCTTCTCCCCATGTGGGGTCTGAGGATGGAACTCAAGTCATCAGACTTGCCGACTAGCACCTTTATCTATGGAGCCATCTTGCTGGCCCTTAGCAGTGACCTTACGAATTGATCATTGAGCATTATGCTTTCTTGCTTAGAAACAAATCCACCAACAAACATAGAATTGAGAGTTATTTTCCCACATTAAGCTTCCATGCAATCTGTCTTTATGATGAGTACAACTGCATTCTAACTATAATAATATAAACAAGTGTAGATTTATGGGCCCAAACCATGTTACAGGCTTCATTAAGACAAAAAAAGAGCAGCCCTGAAACAGCTGAACTCAGAAGTGGAAACTTAGGGTTTCTTTGGAAAAACCAGTTGTGTTGGATGGTGTTTTGGTGGCGCACGCCTTTAATCCCAGCACTTGGGAGGCAGAGGCAGGAAGATTTCTGAGTCTGAGGCCAATCTGGTCTACAGAGTGAGTTCCAGGACAGCCAGGGCTATACAGAGATATCCTGTCTCAAACAAACAAACAAACAGAAAACAACAACAAAAAAACAAAAAAAGACAAATTTAACTCAATCTTTTTTCAAAAGGCAATTTGCTGTGAGTAGACGTAGAAATTCCTTAACGTATCTGTGGGGGTCCTAACTATGTAGACGAGGTAGTCACATGACCAGACTACATTCTGAAACAAGCAGTGTCCCACCTTTTATCCACTGTCAGCTCCTGTTTGCGAGATTTGGAGCAGAATATTGAGTTGGTGAGAACAATCAGATTCTTTTGTATTTTTAAATCATGAATCCTTACAGATGAAAGAAATTAGCGTATATTTCTCATGACCTTCCTCAAACTAATTTTCTGTAGCAATATAATTTTGTATTAGATCTACTGTTTCACCTCCCACTGTCCTAACCAAGCTGGAAAACAGACACATTCACATTATATAACTCTACTTTTTAATTACTTTATGTTCCAAGTTCCCCCACGCATTTGTCCAGAACAGGTGAGAAATTTTTTTTATATTAGTTGGCTAAATTTTATTTTAAAAGATAAAGTGTTTGTTAGGTCACATGCCCCCTCCCCATAATGCTGACTGTGGAAGACTATACAGAAGTATCTTGTGTTACTCTTTTGCCTCTTTCTTTTTCCTTCTTCTTCCTCCACATCTCCTCTCTACCCCCTCTCTCCCCCCCTTCTCTCTCCCTCCCTCCATCCTTCCCCCCCTCTCTCTGAAACTGGGTTCAGTCTCCTGTAGCCCAGGTTATCCTGGAACTCAACACGCAGCTGAGCGAGCTCATTTAGTCTCAGGCTTCCTTGCTTGGGTAAAATTTTATCATTGACACAGTCTTTCAATCCATGCCAGTCAGAGGCTTTGGTAGCTTGTTATATATTTTTGATGATCTTTAATGGAACAGAAGACTCTTCCTTAGGTGAGATGGTAGACAAGAGCCTCTTTAGACATGGGGGTTCAGGAGGGAAATGATGTTTTAAGGTCTTTGTGGATAGAAAAAAAACTCTGAAAAATTATTCAAATAAGGTTAATACAAATTATTTTTAGAGGTAGATATTTGAAAGCAGACAAACAAGAAACTGGGAAAAGTTCAAGGAAAGGGGAGATTAAGAAAACCCAAGAAGATAAAAACAGAGACAAATAAAAAAGATGGAGAGGTAAATTAAAATGAATAGAGACTGAAATAAAAAGTAGGAATGACTGCACACAGCAGCGGTGCTCCCACACTGCCTCGGCAGCCACGGTCTCCTAGCCGACCCACTTTATACAGTGCTTGTCTGGAGTTGAAGATGTGTGCAGCTGAACAAATTCAAAACCAAATCAATACTTATTATTTGGCTTGGAAGTTTTCCTGGAACAAGTTCTCCGGGAACATCAGCAAACTAGCTGGGAAGCAACGGACATGATCATGGCCCTTAACTGTTCAAGATTCAAAGTCTTCCACTTTGAACTAA
Source organism: Mus pahari (assembly GCF_900095145.1). Lineage (NCBI taxonomy): Eukaryota > Metazoa > Chordata > Mammalia > Rodentia > Muridae > Mus > Mus pahari. The sequence goes on along the minus strand of NC_034594.1, from coordinate 36,843,547 downwards.
CCAAAGAGCTGAGAAATGTGACAGTGCAAAGACCCTGTGGTTGGGGGTGGGGGAAGAACAACGATCCCACATGTAGATAATCAGTCTGCATCGTGTGGCTTGGCTTTGCCAAGTGTGGGCCTGGCGTTTCCACAGCATCAAGGCTACATGCTTAGACGGTGAGTGTCCTTTTAACACTCTCATGGTTAGAGTGCATTTGTGTTGCTCTGTCCTGTGCACATGTGATCATAATGAAGGAAATGAGCGACCATCTTTAGTATATTATAGTCAATGTCTCAAGTGTAGCCAAATAACTGTCATTCATCTGTCCATTCATTCAGCAAATATGTTCTAAACGACTGCAATGTGCCAGCTGCTGTTCGAGGAAGTGGGGCTCCAATCATCAACAAGAACGACAAAGTCCCTGATTATGAAGTATTTACTATGCAGAAACCCAATGGGAAGATTGCCTTTTTAGCCTGGTACAATCTAATTGATTTACTCTCAGCTACTCACAAAGCCTTTTCACTTTCCAGAGCGTTTCAAAAACTCTTAAGGAGGAAACACTGGTAGGGGAAAAGAATGGTCTTGGAACAGGGCTCCAAGAAAAAAACAAAGCAAAAAGCAGGATCCCACAGGCCAACAGTAGCTAGGAGCACAATTCCTTCCATGTAAGAAAGGACAGTTTCCTAGCTAATGGACATCTCAAAGAACGCAGAAGACCTTTTAATAGGATTATACTTAAACCTGTTTTAGATTAAATTCTCTGCCTGTTTGACACCCTAGTAACCCAGCCAGATTTGTATTTGAGAGAGAGAGAGAGAGAGAGAGAGAGAGAGAGAGAGAGAAGAA
>NC_034594.1:36830937-36842652 GCF_900095145.1 Mus pahari | reverse complement strand
AGGAGGAGGAGGAGGAGGAGGAGGAGGAGGAGGAGAAGGCCCTGCTTCTCCCGCTGAGATGGGGAATAAACCCCGAGAAAGAGGAAACCTGCCTCTGATGTACTGTCAGCAATGTTCAAATTCATCAGGAACATGGGAAGAGCTCCTTGCTTCCATTCCCTCCAATGCAAAACCCCACTGGCCAATGTTTCCTAAGGCTCAGGGTCAAATTGAATATTTTTGCCTGAACATCAACAGCAATAAATATTCACCTCTAGGTGACACAGTGGTCAAGCATTTGACAGAACTGAACACAGAATTACTGAGAATCTTGCCCCCAGCTTTCAGCGGCAAATCTAATGTTCTTTCAGAGTGTGAAGAAGGCTGCCGAAAGGGGAAATAAAAAAAAAAAATGCAAATTTTGTGTTTCCACCTGGAGATGGGTGGCATTAGGCACAGATGCCGAGTGGATAAAATGAGAAGATGAAGCACACTGTTCTTCTAAGATTTGGTGGCTAATTCACTCAGCTGAGAGTCTGTCTCCAAGCTAGTTAACACGCAGATAAAACTGTCATGGGCATACTAAACTTTCAGAGATAGAAAACTCTGCGTCAGGGTCCAGGCGAATGGCTCTTCCGGACACCTAAGAGAAGCCTTAAAACGTATTTCTGTCTTGACCTCTGTCCCATTGGGTTTCTGCATAATAAATAAGTAAATCACGTTATTTCAGTCTTAGAGAACATCCTGTAGCGAATAAGGCAGTTTTAAAAATCATTTTCTAGTGAGCTTGAGTTCACATTCAGGCCTTATGCTGCGTGCTAGGTGACCAGGGAGCAGCAGTATCCTAAAGGTTAATCTGTTGTTGGCTGACACTGCTGACTCACTCCTAGTGGCTTTTGCTTGCAGGTTTAGGGTCTGATTCTCACTTGCAGTGGTTTTTGAAGTTGACTTTGTAGTTACTATTAGGAGCTACTTTTTTTGTTTGTTTGTTTGTTTTGTTTTGTTTTGTTTTGTTGTTTTTTTGCTTTTTCCAGACAGGGTTTCTCTGTATAACCCTGGCTGTCCTGGAACTCACTTTGAGGACCAGGCTGGCCTCGAACTCAGAAATCCACCTGTCTCTGCCTCCCGAGTGCTGGGATTAAAGGCGTGCGCCACCACGCCCGGCTAGGAGCTACTTCTACATTGACTTATTTCCTGCTATATTAATTTTGTGAGCTGGGGTTGCTCAAGTCCAGACTTTAAAACACTCCTGAAATGTAAGATGGCACCTAGCGTTTAGTGCTGATAGGAGAGAAAGGCATGACCTATGGTCCACCACTCTCCAGACGTGACTTGACTGAATCTGTTGCGCCCAATAGTACCTTGTCACATTTTTTTTTTTCAGGCTACTGGTATACATAGATCTACAAACACACCTCTTTACTGCCTCCTTTATGCAGTGGGTAATAGCACAGCCTCAAAAATCCTGGTTCCTTCAGTAATTAACTTCTCTGTCTTAGATCCCTTACCTGCAAACTGAGGTCAGTCGTATTCTGCCTATAGAATTGCTATAGAAGCAGCATGAACCAGTGTACAAGTATGTGAGGCAGGGCATGCTAAGTTCCTCGTGTGGTGCCTAGGAAAAAGTAAGGACTCTGTAAAAAATGATGGGTGCAGTTATCAATTTCTTCAACTCTAGTATGCCAGAGGTTGCAAGATGCACCGTTATTGATTACATAGCCACGAAAGAAGAAATAACTCCCTAGTGCCACGTGAAACTGGGAGGTCTTCCTTTTGCTACCTTATCCTTCAAATTTTTATTTTACATTTATCAAGAAAGGCTTAGATTGAATCAGGTGCCTACCATGGAGCATCTTAAGGCATGTGAAGAAAAGTGATCAGAAGAACTTGGTGCATATATTTCTGACCTTGAATTCATAGTCTGACAGCCTTAGTGACTCTGTGGGTGCAAGTGGATGTGTGTGTGTGTACATCTGTGTGTATGGGTGCACATGCGTGTGTGCATGTATGAATGCAGAGGTTAGAGGTCACCACTGGGTGTCATCCTCAATTACTCTCCATCCTACGTTTTGAAACAAGGCTTATCATTGAATCCAGACCTCACCGATTCAGCACGGCCGCCTGGCCAACAAGCTCCAGGAACCTTCCTGTCTCTCTCTGCCTTGCCGTAACTAGGGTTACAGCATCTGCTGCTGCTGCCCTCGATGTTTTTGTGTTTAAGCCAAAGATCTGAACTCGGGTTCTAACATTTGTATGACGAGCCCCTTGATAATGCAGCCATCTCCCTGGCCCCATAAATGACTTTTGACACATCATTGCTGGTGTTTTCCTATAGGGCTTCTCTGGCCATCACCTGTTTGGCAATGCTAGTGCACCTTTGAAGCCACTGACGCCCTTCACGTAAGTTTTCATGCTCATCCTTCTCAGGTATAAAATGATGCAGCAGTAAGGTTTGCATTTGGCAGCCAGAGACGTTCTTTCTCCACAGTTGAATTGTTCATTGGCTGAATAAACAAAACAAAACAAAACAAAAGCAAAGCACCTTAGTTTTGTCATGCTGTAGGAATGATATTATATATAGAAATAAACACCCAAAGATGGTATGTCACAACTGATAAAAATACAGAATTTTCCCTGCCAGTTTCTCTACTTTCTCATATGAATAAAACGATATGTGTCAATCAATATCTCTAGTTGAAAGGAGAGAGAAAGTTAGACACTTTCCTACAGAATATAAGTATTGATTTTTAACAGTGTCCACCACGACCTAACACGTACTTGTTATCCACTTACCAAACATCTATTGAAAGTCTGGTCTATGGATATATTTTAGGTAAGGCTTGGAATATAAAGGAGTAAGTCTCAGACATGAAACATAGCAGTGGACCCAGCCCTGGGGAAGGTAAATACTGAAGCCAGTAACTGAAGGGACATAGGCATTGTGTGGTTGCTCTCCTGTAGCATGAAGGGGATTTCCGTGGGTTCTGCTTGACTGTGAGGCTGAAATATTATATATTAGTGTTTCGGGCCTGCAAAGAAGGATAAAGCATTGCCAACCCAGGGGACATTTCTCAAAGAAAAGGCTGTTTTCCAATATTTTTTTTCCAATTTTACTTTAAACTTTCAGCCTTGTTCCTTGCACTGAAAGATTAAAATCACTCTTTCTCTCTCTCTCTCTCTCTCTCTCTCTCTCTCTCTCTCTCTCTCTCTCTCTCCCTCCCTCCCTCCCTCTCTAGACTTGCTTATTTTTAAGTTGTTTATTTTATCTGTCTTCCTCCTGGGAACTGCTTGGCTTGCTTATACACTTAGAGAAACGTCTTATGTAATATAGATGACAATCTATAATAATTAAACATTTTTGCAAACATTCTCCAATAAATCTGTTAGTAGCAGCTTGTATATTCTGACAGTTTTAAGTATTTTCTTAGCCAAAATGTCAGTATTTTCTTTGTTTCTGAGTATATTGGTTTTGAAAGCTTGTTTCAGCCTAAGGTTGTATTCTGAAACCTTTTGAGGGGTTTCTTCTGAAGCTTTCTTGTTTTGTCAGTTAGATGTAGAGCCCAGATCTGCTTTGGAATATGGCATGATGTTAGTACAGTGTTTTCTGCCCCTTCCCATCATGCATGCATTTAAAGGTAGCCTCAGATTTTCTTTTGGCGCTTATAAATGGGTATTAACGCAGATGATTGCAGGCAGCTAATGAAGAAAGGACGGTATCACTGATGCAATCAAACTTTCCTTTTCGTTTGAGATGTTAGACTTGCTTCCAAATAACTTTAGAAAATTGTAACAATTTTGGCTCTCAGGAAGAAGCAGAGGATGTAGGTCTCTGCTCAGAAATGGAAGAACTTAGAGATAGGACAAATCTCCTACCAAATCGGTTCCTCTCACACAGCCATACCCGCTCTTTCTCTTTTCTTACCTATTTTTATTAGTGTGTAAAAATACATTCTTCATCGACTCCATTTCCCGTCAAATCAAGAGCAACTGGTACATGGCATTTGCGCAGGCTAGTTTTAAGCCGCAAGCTAGAGTTATCTGAAGGGAAGACATCTCTGTAAGATCCTGCTATAGGCGTTTTCTTGGTTAGTGATTCACGTGGGAGAGCTCAGCCCATTGTGGGTGGGGCTGCCCCTGGGCTGCTGGTCCTGGGTTCCAGAAGAAAGCTGAACAAGCTATGTGGATCGAGCCAGTAAGCAGCACCCCTCCACGGCCTCTGCATCAGCTCCTGCCTCCAGCTTCCCATTCTGTTTTGGGTTTTTCAATGATAGACTACAAACTGGAAGTGTAAACCAAATAAACATTTTCCTCTCCAACTTGCTTTTTGGTTATTTCAGTCATGGTGTTTCATCAAAACATGGTGGCAAAAGTCTAAGAGCACGGCAGACACATATCCTCTCAATTTAGTTATGAGGGAAGCCAGTGTGCTCCTAACCACATCTGCTATCAGTAAACCTCAGCAAAGGGCCTAATTTACTGCCTCGTGGTTTCTGGTTAGTCCTTTACCAGACAGTGAACCACTCACTCCTGCGCACATCTTTGTGACGGGGGATCTAGCCTTGACGGAGAAGACTGGGTCTTATTCTCAGCTTGACCATGTTTCAGAAAGTGACACCAGACGAAATATGGCTAGGGTTGTGACTGCCAAGACAATCATTGAGACAGTCTCTCCAATCTGTGATTTGCTACAGTCAATAGTCATAAAAGCAACACAAGCATTTACATTTCCCTATTGACTAGATTAGATTTTTTTTTAGACATAAAATATTCTTTCTCATTTTTTATTATCTTATACTTGCATTAAATTAATTTCCCTAACCTCAGCACATAATAATTGATTCAAAGCCGGGGTTTATAACATATGATTTAAAAACAAGTTGTCAATTCTTGTTGACAATTTTTCATAGTAAAACCAGGTCTTTGACTTTATGATCTTGAAAACTACCCAGAAGACAATCTAAGACCAGAGAGACAGGAGGCAAGGCTCTAATTTGCGAAAATGAATGCTTAGTGGGCAAATAGGCAAACCCTCTGCCCTGAGCATCCTCTTGATTCTACACATGTTGCCTAAGGGAATGGTAAACCCTGGGACCAGTGCCCTCTGTGGATGACAATCCAGCTCAAGTTAACTTAATGGACTAAAAAGGAAGCTGATACCAATTCCAGCACCTGCGAGGTGGATAAACTGCACTTACACAATGGCTAAAGGAGCCAGGTTCTCAGAAGCTCTAACAGGGGACCTGAAGCGACTGTGGTCTGTGTCCCTTTCCCTCATTGCTGTTTCTTCTTCTCTTTGTCTCTGAGACCTCATTATCTCATGGCAAGGAGTGCAGCTTCCAGAAACTCCCAGTTAGCAATCATAACCAAAGATCATACTTTCATCTGGAAGTCCTGACTGTTTTTTATATATATACATATACATATATATAATTATATAACTACTATAACACATTAATATATTATATATTAATATATTGTGTAATATATTATATTACAGCCAACATTATATATATATATACATATATATGTATATGTATAACACATTAGTATATTAGAATGGAAATTGCATGCGTTTTTACTCTTGTGGCCAAAGAGATAGCATCTTTTAAGAAAAAGAATGTGGGGTAGATATAGAGGAAGGTTTCCAGGAATAGGAAACTAAAATCCATCTATATTTAACCTGGCAACCCTATGTAACAGAACTTTCTGTAGGGCAAACTTAATAATGACTGTGGTTGCTACACTGTTTCCTCTGAAACACTCCTTGCCTTCATTGCCTCTCATTGCAGTGGGCATGAGCACATAGACAAAGGCCATCATCACAGAAATGTGGCTCAGCTTAGAAGGTGGAGAATTCAATATATTTTTATATTCTATTTGAGAATTTCCTTCATATTTTTCTCTTGGTTACTATGCCTATTCCATAAGTTCATGAATCTTTAAAGCTTGGTATGTCCTGTGGATGTGAACTGTGGGTTCATGGATATCACAGAATCTTGGATTTGAGTGAAGCTTGGAAATTCTGTCTAATCTTCTCAGATAATTTCTATCTTTAGATGAACTACAGAATTCCATGCGTGGTCACGTCTAGGTGATGAGTGTTTAGGGAATTAAAGAAGAAACACAGGAGAAGAAGGAGATGAGGTAGGATTGGAGAGGGCAGTGCCAAGAAGCATTCATCTCTGAGGGGCCAGCCAAGGTCTTCTTGGAGGAGGGGTAAGCTGGACTGAGCTTTGTAGAGATTTAGAGGGGACTGAAAGGTGCAGGACCAGAGAGAGGGAAGTAGCCCGCCAGCCAAGCAGTGGCATTGATATCGCTCACAAAGCGACACCAAGGGCTTCCAACGCAGTAGTAAAGGGACCCAGGGTGGGAAGGAATGGAGGGCAAGAGATAACTCATTTAAGTAGTTCAGGGAATCAAGTCACTGGTCATCAGAGATTGATAACGCGCGTTCACCATCACTCATGACTTTCGCTTCAAGTTTTAACCAGAACCATATCGTCAGTTTCTCTGCTGTCAGGAACCTGCTCACAGCACACGTACCAATGTTTGTAACGTTATATTCAAATATTCTGGAGGCATCCCACAATTAACAAGTCCATCGTGTTCCTGCCATGGCTTAGAGTGATAGTGTTGCTCACACATCTGTCCTCTTGATGTCTATTTCTACTGTGGGAGTCATAGATACGTGGCTGATTCCTCCATGGTGCCTGCTTAAGTGATTTTTGGAAACTCTACAATGATCCAAATTCATTATTTCAGCTCATTTGATTTCCGTTTTGATTACATCTCATCTCCGTGGTAATGTCAGTAAAGCGCCGGGTGAGAGTTAGCTGGCATGTACTAGCTCACTTGCAGTTTGTGTCTCCCTTCCACCTGCCAGTGACATGACCGTGGACAAGGGACAGGGCCTAACTCCCAACCTACACATAAGGAGTGGTCACTTAGAGTCCTTCAATATTGAGTATGAGCAGGTTCTATGGCCAATTAAGACCACAAATGAATACGAGCCGCGCACTGAATGTGACCATTGCTGAGCAACTCCCAGTGCTGGTGTGAGCTAAGAACAGAAGGCTTAGGCTCGAATCCAGGTTCTTCCGCCATAGCCTAAGTCTTAGTCATTATGTCGGAGGCAGAAAACCAACAGCTGTTTTATAGTGTTGACCTACAGAATGCATAATAAGGCAAGGAGGACACTTAACAGAGGCTGAGCACCTAATGGGAACCCCATGTCTCAGCGCCAGGATGGCTAACCACAACAACTTGCATCCCTAACTTAGTCAATACAGAATTCCAATCATTCATTCTCTTATATAGGCACTCAGTTATTCATTCAATACATGTGACTCTGACCATCCTATATTTGCCTGAATATGCAAATAAAAATCAGCAGACCTTTGGCCAAGGGAATTCAATGGTGTTTTTTTTTCCCCCTAGTTTACCTCCCTGGCTTCCCCCAATAGGCCTCATTTGCTAGAAGGGGGATCACTTTGGAACAGTTTACATTATGTTATCTTTCTTTTTTTTTTTTTTTTTATTATTTTCTTTATTTACATTTCAAATGCTATCCCGAAAGATTCCCATACCCCTCCCCCCACCTCTGTTCCCCTTCCCACCCACTCCCACTACTTGGCCCCGGCCTTGCCTTGTGCTAGGTCATATGGAGTTTGGGAGACCAAGGAGCCTCTATTCCCACTGTTGGCCGATTAGGTCATCTTCTGCTACAAATGCAGCTAGAAACACAAACCCAGGGGGTACTAGTTAGTTCCTGTTGTTGTTCCACCTACAGGGTTGCAACCCCCTTCAGGTACTTGGGTACTTTCTCTAGTTCCTGCATTGGGGACCCTGTGTTCCATCCAGTAGCTGGCTGTGATCATCCATTTCGGTGTTTACCAGGCACTGGCGTAGTCTCACAAGAGGCCACAATATCAGGGACCCTTCAGCAGTATCTTGCCGGCATGAGCATGAGCATTAGTATCTAGGTTTGGTGGCTGATGATGGGATGGACTCCGAATGGGGTCCTCTCTGGATAGTCCATCCCTTCATCCCAGCTCCAAACTTTGTCGCTGTACCTATAATTTTTCATGGGAGTTATGTTCCTCATTCTAAGGAGGAATGAAGTATCCACAAATGTTCATCCTTCTTGATTTTCTTCTGTTTTCCATAATGTGTCTTGGATATTCCAAGTTTCTGGGCTAATATCCGCTTATCAGTGAGTACATATCTAGTGACTTCTTTTGTGATTGGGTTACCTCACTAAAGTAACCAGCTCCTGGCTTTAATTAATCTCAGCCTCTGCTTTTTGCAAGGGAGGGAGAGTCCGTGAGCTCATGCTTCTGTATTTCCAGAACTGATGTGTTTAGTCACTTGTGTGTGAAACTGCCAGAGGCAGGCTGGGTTACTGTCCTGGGGAACATCTGCACAGTATTTATCATCTCGGCATTTGAGAACTATGTAAATACGTGCAGCCCCGTGACAACCTCAGGATTTTATTTCCAAATGTGCCATCAATGAGCAAGAGCACAAATAAGCAAAATCTGCTAGACAACGATTTAGGTGGAAAGCTAAGAATGGAAATCACAATCTGTCTCTGGGGGCTCCGGGGTAGGAATCCACTCCTGTCATTGTAAAACAGCAAAGCTCTGGAAGCACAGTAACGCACAAGATAGCTTTAGAACCAGACAACGTGGTTTGTTTTGAAAGTACAGATTCAAGTCTTGCCTGGGATAATTACAGCAGAAACAGTTTTCTTGATGAAGTCGTTTCCATGAAAGGATACTTGCCCATATCAACAGCAGGGGCTAAGTTCAGCCCTTGGCAGAGCTTGCAGCCTTCTGAAGCCAGAAATCAGTCCCTCCATTCCCACCACTGGTAACTTGAGATGAATTCAACTCATGCTGTCTCTGAATACCCCAGCGGCTCTGTCTCCTTCCAAATGATTCAATCCTTTGTCTTCGGCTGCTATCTTAGAGATGTACATGGGTGATTATTTTGGACTGTCTCCTAGAACTCAGAAAACTCTGTCTTCGAAGGTTGAAAACATGCCTGGTCATTTAGTCTGACTAGACTTTAAAAGGCATCAAATACAAATAGATTCTGGGAAATAAATCAACTTCAGGCTTTTTACTGCTGAAGGCTTAAAATAATTCCCAAAAAGGCTAATTATGTCTTTCTTTGCTCAGTAGTTGGGCTTAATAATAAGCACCAAACATATGGTAGGGCTTGGGCTGCATAATCCATCATGGCCTTCTGCTAAGCAGCAGGGGCATCGGGCTTAAAGGAAATCGTATGCAGAAAGCTCACATATATTAATAGCTGTAGAACCTGCCATTGCCAGGAGTGATGGCTGCTAACCTGGCTTCTGAAAAACTCTTCAACTTGCTAGTAATCAAAGGAACATGATGGAAAATAATAATGGCAATTTATTGTTCATTTATTAGATTAAGGCAATAAGATTTTAACTGTATGTACTTAGTGGAGGAATAGGGACTATACCTGCCCTGTCTACTGGTGGAGGTGAGAGGACAATTTGTGAGAGTTGGCTTTCTCTTTCCATCATGTGGGTCTTGGGCCTCTCACTCAGTCTGGAAACAAATGCTTTGCCTGCTGAGCTTTTGGCCGGCCCCAAGCTAAGAGATATTCTTTAATGTTGAGGAAGATTTGATGACGCAAGCACATATCTGATTTGTGTTGAGGAAACAGAACCGCACAAGCTTTCTGGACAGCGAATTGGCCAGAGGCCCAAGGGCCATAGAAATAGACACGTATTCTGAGCCAGTCACCTTGTAGCTAAGCAAGCCTCAAGACTTAAGCATGAACTGTGGGTGAACAATTAACTGTGAATGCTCAGATCTACACTTCATAATAGCAAACCGTGCAACAACTGAGCATATCATCACATACAACCACCACATTCCGTGCTATAGTATATTGTCCTTAAAAGTCTTGTTGATAAGTATTTTCAAAGGCAGAGGGACATGAGAACAGGATACAGACCAGGGTTATACCTTATCGTGACGATGAAATGATACATCCAGTGCCCCAGTGGGGCTAGAACAGTGTTAGTTTTAAAACTACCAGTTCTGAAGTCCAGGACAAAAATGGAAATTTGTGTGTGGGTGTTACATACTGGACCAGAGGGATGGTAATGTCTGGGTGTATACTGATCGGGATGGAGAACTCTCAGCTTCTTCCCCAACAGCATGTCTGCTTGTGCACCCTCCCTGCTTCCCCACCATCATGATAATGGACTAAACCTTTGAACTGTAAGCCATCCCCAATTAAATGCTTTCCTTTATAAAAGTTACCTTGTTTGTAGCATTTCTTCACAGCAGTAGAACCCTAACTAAGACACTAGGCCACTAGCTTTAGAGAAACCATGAACCAGCAGAGTAACCCACCCACGATTGCAGTGTTCTATTTAACATAAGCAGGACCTGCCTCATCGTGGCCAGTGCCGACCTTTGCAAAATTCCTCAGTGAATCTGAGCAAGAAGCAGTGCCAGAGCCCCACTGTGTGCTCTGGCACTGTGACAGGTGAAGAAGGCACAGTAGTAAGCAACCCAGTTTAATTCTACAGCAGTTTGTTAGGGAGGGTTTCAGTACAGAGACATTGAATGGGATAGACGTGGTGAATGGGTGGGTAATGGGCACAGCAATGTTGGGCACCTTAGTACACTGAAATTCTCTCCAATGACCCAAAGTGTTCAGGGTATGTCAGATGCACTTCCTTGTACTGTATGGGCCATGCAGAATGACAGGAGTACCTGGTTGTCCTCACGTTCTGCAGTAGAGTCCCATAGATGTTCACAGAAGCCTAAAGAAGTACTTATAAGAAATGTGAAGAGGGAAGTCTGAGCATCCCAGAGCAAGAGAGGGAGAAGATCGCCAGGAAGAGCTGGGAGAGCCAATGGTCTTACAAGGCACTCGGAAGTAGTAAGTCAGAATTGGTCTCCCTTCACTGACTTTGGATGAAGTTTGAATGATTATTATTATTTCAGTTCTAAAGAGAAAGCTGGAAGACACATGTCTCCAAAACAGAGATAAGGAAAAATAGATATATTATCATGTGGAGCATCATTTTGCATGGTTCATACTTGCATAATCTACTAAAAGCCTGCTCTGAGACTGCAGAGGTTGGCTCAAGTGGTAATGTACTCACTATACAAGCAGGAGGACCTCAGTTTGATTCTTAACACACATATAAAAAAGCTAGAAATAACAACACATGTTTGTAACCCCAGAAGTGGTAAGGCAGAGACAGGAGGATCCCTAGGCCCCCTGGCCAACCGACATAGTCTATCAGGAAAAATCCAGGCCAGTGAGAGACCTTGTCTCAAAAACAACATGGATGGATCCAAATGGACAACACAATTCTGACCCTGACCTCTACATGTATACTAAACATGTGTACATGCACTTTCACACATGGGCATCTGAACACACATGCACACATATAATCATGCACACTAAACCTTATCTCTACTATGCTCATACCATTCATTTATATTCTTCTAAATGTTTTCTTTCCTTCTTTTCTCCTTTCTGGTCCTCTACAAGTATGGGTCTTGTCAGCCAGCCTGTGCATAAGGCACCATTTTGGGTTTTGTTTGGTTTGGTTTGGTTTGGTTTGGTTTGTTTGGTTTGTTTGGTGTACTGGCTAATTTTGTGTCAACTTGACACAGCTGGAGTTATCACAGATTTCTCTTTAGTTGGGGAAATGCCCCCATGAGATCC
>NC_034594.1:36823007-36830537 GCF_900095145.1 Mus pahari | reverse complement strand
GTTTGGTTTGGTTTGGTTTGGTTTTGGTTTGCTTTGCTTTGCTTTGCTTTGCTTTGCTTTGCTTTGCTTTGCTTTGCTTTGCTTTGCTTTGCTTTGTTTTGCTTTGCTTTGCTTTGCTTTGCTTTTTGACCAGGATTCTTCTTTTGTTTTGGAGTAACAAACATCGTATACTGGTCCAACATTTCACACAGTCTGAACAACAGCTTTACCAGGTAGTAAAATCATTATGCTTTTTAGCAAATGTGATGTGGTGCAGAGACCTGTCTAGATACTGTTGCAGATAGCAGGACTGAGGTCCCTTGGAAGAGGGAATGAAGGATGTCAGGAGTTCTGAGCATTATATTTCCTAAGTGATGTTCCACAAACATCACTAAGAGTGTTGGGGCCTTGTAGCCAACTATCGTGGCTCACGACAACTCTCAGAAGCACAGAATGCAGGACCCTATTAATGTTTGTCTCTGTTCTTGAGTAAGTTACTTAAGTTTTCTGTCTAGCGTCTCAAGACACAAAATGAAGACATACTAAGACATTAGTCCACTAGACAATATTTGTTAGCTTTAGCATAATACCTAGCATATAGTGTATTCTCTATTTTCCTGTTTCAATCATAAGCAAATATTTTTTCTTCAGGAATTTATTTGCCCATCTATAGATTAGACTGTAAATACTTGGTACTAGGGGAAAGTAAATTATAGCCCATAGATTGAATCTGGCCCACTGTTTGTTTTTATAAATAAAGTTTTATTTGAACATCACATGTTCATTCATTTATATAATCCCTGTGTTTTCAGGTTATAATAGCAGAGTTGACTAATTATAACAAAAAATATATGGTCTAAAAATCTGAAATTATATATTTTTTGAATCTTGCCAAAAGGTTAATTTCTGAGATAGACACACTTACTAGACAAAGTAACAAAACAAAACAAAACAAAACAAAACAAAACAAAAGGCAATTCAGGTTTGTGTAGGGTTTTTGTTGTTGTTTGCTGTGTGGTTTGGCCAGATTTTAGATAAATACCTGTTTTATCAGGAATTAAAGTCCAGAAGGTCTGTTTTCTCAGTAAATATTTAACACAGGACTAAAAGCATGTGTAATCATTTAAAATATTCATTCATACACAAAAGTATGTGAGATGTGAAGTGCTTTGCAATTTCCCCCATGCTCTTTTGTAAATAGATTATTCCTGCTTTGCTCTCTCTCCTAGGTAATGACACCTTTTATTGGGGAGGCAACAATACATCTGTCTTCTCCCAAGATGAACCAAAATGAGACATCATGGGTGCTGGATAACGTAAGTTGTAGCTTCTAGAATAAAACACTAACCTAGCCATGTAGAGGACACTAAATCAATCAATCAAGGATTATTGCATGCTTTCTTAACCACCTGCGGCGGGCTCTTTCTTTAGTGCATTTTGGCTGGAGTTTCTCTCCTGGGACTGCAGCTGCAAACATGCAGGTCAAGCACATGGTATTCAGACAGTGACTCTGACTGGGCAAATGGGCTCAGATTCTTCTGCTACAAACTGGCTAAGCTTAGAGATGCTATGTCTTGAGTAATAAAGGCTAAGATGACCAGAACAGAAATTTCATTGTCTATGTCCCAGAACAAGAAAAAAGAAGATCTCACTACAGAAAGATAGCCGAGGAGGAGAAAGAGTGGACCAAAAACTGATGTCTACTCTGCATAATTTCTCACCACAGGATTCCTCACAACTAGGGTTTACCTTGGGCAAAAAGGATCACAGATCCTAACCAAACAGGGACTCCAGAGCCTGGCTAGAAAGCAAGAGATGGCTGCAAGAGAAGTGGAAACAATTTAGTTTAATGCAAAAGGCTGTCGCATCTCCAGCATCCATCACATTAATTGTGGCAGAAATTACTTTTCAAGGAGGGCACTTAACTCGAAAGGCATAATATCAGAGTTTCATTAGACAACATGACAGGAGGGAAAGCAGGAGAAAGCTGACTCCCGAGCCATGTAAACCGCCTGGCCTTGGTCTGTGTGCTACCCAGATTGGCAACTCACTTCTGTAGGTGACAGAGAAATCCTTTCCTCTCCTGGGATCTCCCGTCCCCCTCCCCAAATCATCCAGGCTTACTATGGTTGACTTTGTTGAGAAATCAGTGACCCTCAGAAGTTGGGCTAAGACTGCCTGTGTTTGCTAATGCTAGACTTTCTAATTCACATTTTTGTTGCTTGCTTCTAAAGGATAAAGGGCCCTGCTTTGTTTGTTTGTTGTTCTCTTCAAAGCTTCCCATGTCCTTCCCATGCGCCTCTAACGTGAACAAAGATTCTGCTTCTTCTTTACAATTTCTTCACCTTTCACTTTGCTCCTAATAGCAGAGATACCTCTGTGGATAGGGTCTGGATATTGTTTTAGATCCAGTAACTTTTTTTTTTTCATGTTTTCCTAAGATTGTCCATTATATTCTTATAACCATAAAAGCAGACAGATGCATGTTTATTCTTAATTCTACCGCTTATAGGCTGCATAAGCATTAACAGTCCTTATTTTCCTCCATATCAGTTTGTTTCTTTGTAGGTCTGAGAAAACACTACCTGCTTTGATTTCAGGGCTAATGAGGAAGCATAGAAAAATAGACAAATTCAACCAAGATATTTTATCCAAAAAAGGGGAGGGGGAAGAAAACCAAAGATATTTCTGGCATACCTAAGAGACCTTTGGGAGATTATTTATAATAAACATGTGAACTTTCTCCCTTTGTTGACATGATTTGACTTTTCCTTACAAACTATTCTCTCGCTTGCCCTATTCTTATAACCGTTCTCCTTGAATATCAGTGCATTATAAATAAAACTAGTTCTCTGCCGAGGTAAGAAGGGGACACACTGGGCATATTGGAACTATCTGGGGTCCTACACTCATTTTCAATCCCATTACCAAAAGTTCTGATTCAGTAAGTTGAGAGTGAGCCCTGAGGAAATCGTGCTATGGAAATATTCTCCAGGTGGTTCAAATGATCACACTTTCCGTTCCATCTTGCCTTCCAAAGGAAATCACTACTTTGAACTTGCATAAGTTTCTCAGGCCAGCTTTGAAGCCACTCACAAGAAGCCTGAGCTTACAGACACATCCTTTTATTGGTCATCTTAGTTTGATATTCCTATGGCAACCTGTGTCTACAGGGTGACCTTTAATACTTGTAAGAATTCAGGACAACTGTTTGCGTTGATTAAAGGATAAAATTGGCACCACCCTTTGAAAGATCCTCTACACTTTTATGCTAATTAAGCAAGTTAATATCCAACTTCCCAGTCTGTTTGCAGGTTTGACCCTCATATTCAACAAAATCTGTACCAAGTATTTTTAAGAACTCTCAAGTGACTCATTAGTGATTTCTGATCTTTCCTCCCTGGGTGATACCATTTTCTTGAAACTATGTCAAGCCTGTTGGTGCCCAACAGGGCTTCCCCGGGGATCTCTTGTTTCTACCCCTTATGTTGGGCACCTGACTCAGCTACCACCACCACTTTGAGGCCATCACCAATTTAAAAAGCTTTGCTGGGCCACTTCCCCAATGCAGCAAATCTCAGGGTCCAGGGTTTGCTCAGAGGGGATTTGATTCCCACACTGCCCTTGTAGTAAGAAAGACTCCCTCCATCCTCTAGCGTAAGGCTCACTCTGAGGGATATTGTTAAAGCAATGCTGGCCTTGTTAACTGGAAAACAAAACACTGGACTTACTTTTTCAGGAATGAAATTAGTGGTTTTTCAAGATATATGCTTGGTTAGATTCTCATAAGGGTATCTGAGATTCTTTTTTGATCATTTCCTGATTGTGGATCATAAAGTGAAATTTTGACTGCTAAGCTGCTCATATACTAAGCTTTAGGTGTGGGTTAAAATCCAGCTCTGTACACAGCTATCATGTGGTTCACACCCAATTATTTCAAAGTAAAATAGCACAGTGATGTAGAAAACTCAGGCATCCATCCAAGGGACAAGCCTAAGTGGTCAAGCGTTCTGTTGTACTCAGAATCACCTTCCCCTTGCATGTGTAAGAATGCACATGCTGACTGAAAGTGTAAGACTTGACTCCTCCTTCTACTGTGAATTTTCTCTCATGAAGTTTGTCATCTAAAGAGTCAGAAGGAGAGACAATAGCCCACCCGATATGCCTAACTGTGGTGTTCCATCTATATACAGTTCTTGAGAGTTAGCTATCACACTAGTATGTGTGTGCCCTCCTTTTTCCCTCTAGCCAGATTAATTTCCTTCCCTAGATTGGGCTGACCATTTTTCTTCTAAGACTTGATTTTATTAAATTTGGAATCAATGGCACTGCCATTGGAAGCATTTACTATTCACTCTTTATCTGTTCTAATCAGTTTATAGATACATTCACCGTGTCAAAAGAGAAGCAAAGTTACTGGCAAAGTTGGTGTGGGAGGCATACAGGGATACTGTATTTCCTTCTGCAATGTTATTGTACCGAGCAGTGACATTAGCCAGCTAGATAAATAAACTCTCCTTGAGCCTGGAATCTAAGTCAGTGGCTCCACCTGAAACCAGGCAAGTCCAGAGGAAGAACAAGTGAGCCACTGAGAAAGCCATTGGCACATCAGCCACACACGCTAGTGGCCTAGGGAGTACAGCATTCTGACTGAGGTCTTCATTCTGAGTGCGGAGATGATATGTAGCAAGGGCATGGAGGAGGCTTCTCCCCGCTCCCCCCAAATGCTCTTGATCAAACCCTGCATCCGAGGAACCTCTGGATTCCCTTCCTCACATTCACTGTCCTTGGATAAATACAAAACATGGTTTCAAGAAAACATGCGAGTTCTTCTGTTCTAAGAGAACAAAAAAAGGTCAAAAGGAGAGCCGAGTTTAGTTCAACCTTCTCTTTGGGGTCTCTCCAGCTTTCTTCCCACTGGGGAACTTGAACCTGATGTAGGGTTGGCTGAGGAAGTTCTTGCCATCTTGAAGGTCAAGTGAACAAGATGCTGGGAAAGGGGACTTAGAACTAGCTGTCAGGCCTGTCCATCAAGACCAGTGGCCCGCAACCTTTCTAATGCTGCAACCCTTTAATACAGATCCTCATGGTGTGATGACTCCCAACCATAAGGTTATTTTCGTTGCTACTTCGTAACTGTAATTTCACTACTATTCTGAATCTTATTGTAAATATCTGCTATGCAACTTCTGAGGAAGGTTTGTTCAACCCATAAAAGGGTTGCAAACCACAGGTTGAGAACTACAGATTTAGACTTTAGTTTAGTAAGGACACACAAGAGGTATCTTTCCTGTATCAGCCCACTCCTCCACTGTTAGACGTTAGAGAATCCTGCACCTAAATACTAGGTGACTATTAGAATGGGCGTCTGCCAGAGACAACTCTTGGGTGCACGGGCCTAAAGAAGCAGTTGTTGCGTACTATTCAAAGAAGGAGCCCAGTTCTTCCCTTGAGGACCAGTGTTTTACCATAGGCCAGCCTGGTCCAAAACATCTGCTCAAGTTTCCAAATATACCTGCATTAATCAGCATTGACCTCAACCTCATTATCACAGATGAAAATCTGTGCTTTAGCCAAAACCCTATGTGTCATTTCAGTCCTCACACTCACGAGATGATGGGGTTTGGACACAAGCTTGGCTGCTTCTAAAATACTAGTGACTGTGGAAACCTGACAGTTGCTTGTCGGGCTCCTTTCTAGTGGACTAATGTTACAGTCTTAGAAGGACTTATTAAGGAAAGATTATCTTATCTGAATCTTTAATAATAGTCTTTGACCTCTTTTTTTTTTTTAGTGGCCAGCACAGGGTTCCCTCAGAACTAACACTGCAGGATCACATTCCATAGGCCCAACAGCTCTTCTTTACTGTAAAGTACACAGGGTCTGGGGCTCAGAGAGCGGGAGGATGGAGGACATGCAGCAGAAATGTCGGATCCATCCTGCATTTCTCCAAGCTACAAAATTTAATCCTTCCACCATCCCTCCCTCACATTCTTATGCACTTTCTCATAAGAAGGGACACTAATTTTAATGGCTTTTTAGTCATATCTTTGTGGTGTTTTAGAGTCAAAATAAAGACCGAAAAGCAAACCATCACAGATTAGAAGCTGAGTCCTGGGGCTGGGGAGATGCTCAGCAGGACTTGTGTTCGAATCCTCAGTGCTTACAGGGAGAGCCGGCATCACAATTCGTGCGTCTGTAATCCCGGTGCTATGGAGGCAAAGACAGGATAGTCAGAGATTTGCTGACCATTGGGCTAGTTCTAGTGTCTGTGAAAGACCCTGGCTCAAGGGAATAAGGCAGAAAGTGACAGAGCAGGACACCCACCCCCCCACACACACACACACCCACACACACTCATACACACAACTAAGTACAAATAAAAATAAAGTTGACCCGTGTATTTAAAAAAATATATAAACTTCCTGCTTTTAACAGAAAACATTAATGGCTAGTACTTGGCTCAGGGATCCAAATGACAACTTTTCAGAACCAAATACACGTTAGAAATTAGTGGAGTCTTTTGAATTTTACCTTTTACTTTTGCTTGTTTTGTTTTGTTTTGTTTCAAAGCCTTGCCCTAAAAAACAAGAATGGGTTGTATAAAGCTGTACTGGAGGAGCCATATAGTATATAAACTTACTGAGTTTGACTTTTAAACTTAGCATAATTCACTTGTGAGCCAGCTCAGGGGTGCGCATCAAGCCTCTGATGCATGGCTCACCAAACCTATTCAGCCATGGCTCACTGAAGGAGAGCTGGGTTCTTTCTAGCATTTGAGTATTACAAATAAAGCCACTATGAGCATTTGTGTAGATACCATTGTATGAATGCAATATTTCGTTTCTCTGGGATAAATGCCTAGATTTTTTTTTCAACCTCTAAAAATCCAAGTACAATAGGATGAACTCATGTATCTGATCCAGTTCTCACAGAGAGCCTGGAGTCTGGCTTGAGTCATTATCCTCACATTACAGACAAAGAGACAGGAATCAGCACTGACCAGCTATTCTAATGTAAGCTTGAGAGCTGGACTTCTCTGTCAGTTAAGGCCTGCTCTGAGGTTTACTCTGATATTTGGCGATTGAGATTGCATTGGCTTTGATATTTTTATTTAAAGTAGCTAAATTCTGAACACATCCAGACGCCCGTGACTTTGGAAAATGATCCAGATGTCTATTCTCCTAATTAAGAGCCGTGCAGTGACCACAAACAATCAGGAATGCACTGACACCAACTGTGGCTGAGCAGGAAGGAGGAAAAGTCCAGAGCCCGACACTAACTAAGTTGCCAGAAATCCTCCCTGGCCATAAGCTGCAAAACAGCTTCCCCAGACGCTTCTCTTCATTCCCCTCCTTAAGGGACTCCATTAACACCTGGTTGAGTGCAAGGCCACACCACGTGTCTAGTCATTTGCAAAGGGCAGATTTCATATTTGGCACCCTGTCCCGCGCCAACCGTCTCGCCAGCAAGAACGACGCGGCACACAAACAGGATCCTTCTGTAGCAAAGCTTTTATACTCTTGAGAGGGAGAGCACAAGCTTCCAAAA
>NC_034594.1:36795364-36822996 GCF_900095145.1 Mus pahari | reverse complement strand
GTGGCCTGGCTTACGCATGCGCAACATAGTATCACTCCCAGCAACGGCTGTAACGGCTATGTGAGGCCGGCTATGTGAGGCGGTGCTCCACAGCACCCGATATCCAGCTGGCTTCAACCTGGACAAAAACGGGAAAAAAAAAAAACCCAACCAACCAAACAAAAAAAACAAGAATGACTCCCCGACTGTTTCGTTTTATTCTAATGAGACACTCACTGCCTTTATTTTGCCAATGTTTAGCTGTGGAAGAGGAGATGAAAAGACTTAATGACTTAAACAGGGTGTAAAAAAATCTAAATCCATCAATCCCAAAAATGTGCATTTTGGAAGATAGGGAGCCAGGCCAATTTAACAATATGCTAAACAGGTTAAACATTTCATCTTAGAGTTAAATTCCTCGAGTGAAACATGAACCTTCCAGGGCTCCAGAGAAGATGGGATGCACTCTGGGTCCATTGTGAGAGCCCTGAGTTGAGCCTGGGGCAGACAGAGATCCACAGGACCCAGAGTTGCCACTTCGTCCTGCTAACTTAGAAAGAATGTCCCTTCCACCTTTCCAGGACACTGGGTGGCCTCTCCATGATGACCTGGTACACAGTAAGTAATACGAACAATTACAACAATAACAACTGATGTGTACTGAGTGTCAGCAGCTCCAGGCTAAGCACTCGGGGGGGGGCAGGGGGGGAGGGGGGGAGGTTCTCTCACTGGCACTTCATGATAGTCCTGTAAGGTAGGTGTTACTCTCTGTTTTGTAGATAAGACAGGGAGGCTGAGACAGGGGAAATAACTTGCTTGGGATTTCACAGCTTTTAAGTGATGGATCCAGGATATAAGCCAGCATGCTTAATTATAGACTCCAAGTTCTAAGCCATATGCTCAGCCTTTCGCTCCACTTTCCCACCAGAGGTATCTTTTTGAATAAAACTCTCTCTCAAACTATATGATATATATATATGAAATATATATATGAAATATATATATGAAATATATATATGAAATATATATATGAAATATATATATGAAATATATATATGAAATATATATATGAAATATATATGAAATATATATATGAAATATATATATGAAATATATATATATATATATATATATATATATATATATATATCCTTTGGAAAGTATTGTATGAAATGACCTTACAATATCTAGAGCGAATGATTATTAAGCACAAGATTGTCGTGTTTTGTCCGACTCATTTGGTTGTGTTTTCTGCCATGAGTATTTGTACTCCTTGTTTGTGTATATGTTTCCCCAGGTTGTTAAAATGAAGTACTTTCAATGCCCTGACTCCTGGCTCTTGGGAGATTTAATAGTCACACAAGTAAGGCGAGGAGCAGCCTTAGACTCCATCCCAACCACACTTATTCAAAGGATGGGTCTTTTCATAAAGAAATGGAGGTGTAAACAGATCCATGACAACTAAATACATTAAGCGATTTGAAGACCATTTGTTGAAGGTATGTGATCTGGACACTGCTGTGCTAGATTTGTAGACAGTAAAAAGAAGCATGCTCACATAAAATAATACTTGCCACACCTGAGATGACTCACAGTTCAAAGAACAAATGTGCAATCCAGATGTTGTGGGAAACTTCACATTCCTTTCCCTTCTAAAGTTTCCTGAAAGATTCCAGAGATTTCTACTTCAATGTCACTTTTGGATCATAAATTCTGCCACCCCTCGAGTTTCATTTTCATTTTTTTCTTCCTCATAATTGTTGACTCTACTCTGTTTCAAACTAGCTGACAAGATGAACACAGAAAACTGCACTCAGACTTTGGGGAGAACTTTCACAGCAAGGAAAAGATAACAGCTTTAAAAAGTGTGTGTGTGTGTATGTGTGTGTGTGTGTGTGTGTGTGCGCGCGTGCATGTGCATGCATGCGTGTTTATTTTTTAATTCTTAGAGCAATTCTGGTCAGTTCAGCCCTAGCATTCTACCATGTCTTGTTTAACTTTTCTGCTCTCATTGCTAACCAGTAATTTGCACCATGTGATCATGCAAAGCAATTCAGTTCTCCTCAGTGTGGCTCCTGGCTCTACTGGACACATGCAAATGCTCTCCAGCTGTTAGACTCTGGGCCATCTACTCTCCTATCGATCTCCAGCACTGAACCAATATAAATACTTTTCCAGAAATATCAGTCTTGCCACTCATCACTGGAGGCTTACAAAGGGCAGGAACTGCTATGACTAGTTTGCATTTCAATAACATTTTTCCTTCTGTTATAACCAGTCTGGAAGGCTTGTGAGGAAGTATAGATTATAGGCTCAGGTGGTAAGAAAGAGTTTGCAGGAAGGACCAAGATTTAAATCATGGAGGTGACTATAATATAAGTGTAGCATGTAAATCAAAACATTCAGGCTAGGAGTCGCTAACCAAATGAGAATGTTTCTATTTTATAAGTCTCCCAAAATGTCATGTGTAATTTCTAAATAAATAAAAAAAAAAATCCGTTGCAGTATAGAAACCCAAACAAGTAGAGTCATTCTAAGCCTTGCCCACCAAATTGTCCTGCCACATAATCTTACATGGCTGAAACAGAGCAAGAGAGGACTGTGTACTCTCCCTCTGGCTTTTCTCTCCCTCTGGATGTTTCTCTAAAAATTAAAGAGGGAGCTAGAGAGATGGATAGAAGCCTCTTTCTCTTGCAGAAAACCCAAACTGAGTTCTTAGCACCCATGTTTAGTGAGACACATTGGTCTGTAACTTTATCCCCCAGCATGCACAGACACAGACACCGACACACACACAGGCACACAAAGATACACACACAGGCACACACAGGCACACACACAGAGACACACATAACACACAAGGCACACACAGATACACACAAACACACAGACACACAGACACACAGACACAGACACACACAGACACACTTATACACAGACACATACACACAAAGAGATACACATACACACAGAGAGACAGACAGGCAGAAATAAAAATAAATTTAAATTTGAAAACATTTTTTTAAATAAAAAGGAAGGAAGGAAGGAAGGAAGGAAGGAAGGAAGGAAGGAAGGAAGGAAGGAAGGAAGGAAGGAAGGAAGGAAGGACTAGTAGGATGGAAACAAGGGAGAGCAAGGAAGGGAAATCAGAAAAGAAGCAAGTTTCTGAGCAGCAGACTCAAGGGCAGCAGCCATGCAGAGAACTGGCTGGACAGGTAGGCTGGGTGAGAGCAGCTGCTCCAGCACCGCTCTCAGAATTGTCTGCCAGAGAGATCAGTCTGCCATTTGCCAAATAAATGGAAACTTGAGTATTGATGAATTTGGAGCATCTATAGGATGCTCATTGGCATCAGAAAAACAGGGAAGCCCAAATAATATGTGATCACTTTAAGATCTCAACGGAAAAACAAGCAACTTGGGAAATGAATGTGGTATACCTTGCCTGTTTCATCAACTGACCACAAAAGGTTCAACACCTACTGTAACCAGAAAAGCAAGGGATTTTTTTGCTGAGCTAAGGGAATGAACTCAGCAGCCATCCATTTCAATACAGATCTTTACAGAGTATGAACATACAACCACCAAGAGCCAATCACTTTAAGAAAATAAAGTCAATGAGGAGAAGAACTAATTCTTGAAGAAATCGAGTTAATAGCCAAAAGTCAGGAACTTTTACATCACAAAAGGAACAGATGGCTGTGGGGGACAATCTACTACAATCCCTGCAAACTGAAAAAAAAAAAAAGTCATCACTAAAATTAAATAACAGATGGCATAAAGAACAAAATTTACATAACATAAGATAGAAGTAGTAAATTAAAATATGTGGCCAAAGAATTATCCTAGGGTAAAGTAAAAAATAATGAGCTGAAAATAAGTACAAAATTAAGACAGGAAGGACAGATGCAGGCTATCCAACATTCAGCTAATTAGAGTTCGAGAAGAGGAGAAAAAGGCTCGGCATCACTAATCATTAGGGAACCCCAGATCAAAATCCCAGAGACACCCTTCCATGCATTGTTAGGATGGATACATTGTCTGGGATGGCTACTATTTATAAAAACAAAATCAAAATAGAGAATGACAAGTGTTGGCAAGGGCATAAAGAGACTGAGACCCTTGGGCATGCTGGGAATATAGACTATTGCCATTGAAAAACAGGGCAGTCCTCTCTTATCACTGATTTATTGCTGTGCAGAGACACTATGACCAAGGCAACTCATACTTCTTTTTTTTTTCTGAGACAAGGTTTCTCTGTATATCCCTGGCTGTCCTGGAACTCACTTTGTAGACCAGGCTGGCCTCGAACTCAGAAATCCACCTGCCTCTGCCTCCCAAGTGCTGGGATTAAAGGCATGCGCCACCAAGCCTGGCGCAACTCATACTTTTTTTAAAAAGGAAAATCATTTAACCAACCTGGAGCTTGTTTACACTTTAGAGGGTTAGTTCATAATCAGCATGGTGGGAAACATAGTATTAGAGTAGTAGCTGAGAGCTTTACATTCTGATCTATAGGCAGCAAGCAGAGAGAGAAGGGGAGCTGGAATGGACTTTTGGATGACAATGCCCACCCCTAGTGACACTCCTCCTTCTACAAGGCCACCTCTCCTAATCCTTCCTAAACAGTTCCACTAACTAGGAACCAAGTATTCTGATCTGTGAGTCTTTGGGGGCCATTCTCATTCAAACCACCACTGTCACTCACAAATTGCACATGCCTCGGAGCCCAGCAACTCCATTTGCATGCATATTCATACAAGAATTAAAGACATGGATGCCAACACACATTTTATGTATGGCAACCATACAGGGAAAACAGTCTCATGCATTCAAAAATGCGGTTATCCACACAATGAAATTAAAATATCTATACAACTGAACAAAGATACAATGACATTTATTTAAACTTACTAAAGAAATGAATATCTAATATATGTTACAAACATGAATGTAGGAAAATGAAGTTTGGGCACTGCATCATGAATCCATGATGGTTGAATATAGGTATTCCAAGGATTTTCTACAAGCCCAGTTTTGGCTTTTTCTCTCCTCCCTTGGCACACATGCTTGTATATGCTAAGCAAGCTCTCTGTCACTGTGCTGTATCTCCATTGTCAGGTCTGACTGACTTAACAGTGGTTTTTAATGAGTAGACATCAAGAAAACATATTCCAGGACTGGTGAGATGACTCAGTGGGTAAGAGCACCCGACTACTCTTCCGAAGGTCCGGAGTTCAAATCCCAGCAACCACATGGTGGCTCATAATCATCCGTAACAAGATCTGACGCCCTCTTCTGGAGTGTCTGAAGACAGCTACAGTGTACTTACATATAATAAATAAATGAATCTTTAAAAAAACAAAACAACAAAACTTCAGAATGCTGATTCATACAAGTAATAGCACTAACTTATAAAAAAAAAGAAAAGAAAACATATTCCATATTATTAATCATTTCCCCTATCCAGGATAGTTTGCATGTTCTCAGACAGTTCTCAAGGTCACAAAGGTACGCCTCTGTAGTTTTTTTCTAGAAATTTTATAGTCTGGTTTTTCACTGTCTGAGTCCTCCCACCTCTCCCTCCCCCTCTCTTTGCCCTCCCCCTTCCCTTTCCCTCTCCCTTTCCCTCCTCTTCCCCTCCCCATCCCTCTCCAATTCCCTCTCCTTCTCTCGTTCTCTGTTACACACACACACACACACACACACACACANGAGAGAGAGAGAGAGAGAGAGAGAGAGAGAGAGAGAGAGACCAGTGTGCTTGCCTGAGGGGAAGCTGGAGGTTGGTACTGGGTGTCTCTCCTACTGTTGGTCACCTCACTCCCCGGAGTGTATTATTGACTTCAGGGCTCACTGTTTTGGGTTAGAATGGCTGCCCAGGAGTCCCAGGAATCCATCCATCTGTCTCTGTCCCACTGGTTGTCTTTAGAGATGCATGAGGCCTGACTTTTATTTCTTTTTCTTTTACTTTTTCCTCGTTAATCTATCGTGGGTGCTGCAGTTCCCGACTCAGGTCTCCATGCGCGCACAGTGGGCACTTTACCCACTTGAGCTGTCTCCCGGACCTCCATGGTTTAACATGTAAGTATGCAGTTCTTCTGCTAGCTGGGGGCATGCTGTGAGGTGATTGTCATGGTTTCTTTGTTTGTTTCTATATACATATATTCAGATGTTCCAACGCCATTTATTATTGATCCCTCAGTCTGTTCAGACATCAGTCCATACAATCTCGATAATTCTGGCTTTGTGGACAATTTTACAATTAGATATCATAAACTAGCCAGAGTAGCATCTGCTAAAAGATTGTTTAGTCTATTATTCTAACATGTTTAAGTTTTATTTTATTCTAAAATCTTTATACATTTGAATATCAACTTGGCAATTCCTACACAAGGCATGTTGGTATCTTATTGAAATTATATTGAAAAGAACTATACAAAGAATCAACAAAACCAGGAGCTGGTTCTTTGAGAAAAACAACAGAGTAGATAAACCCTTAGCCAGATGAACCGGAGGGCACAGAGACAGTATCCAAATTAATAAAATCAGAAATGAAGAGGGAGACATAACAACCAAATATATCTTAAAATAATTATTCTGTTTGTTGAATGTTAACAGTTGAAAATATTAAAAATCATATTCTACAGAAAAGAAATTGCATTGAATATTTATATCATTTAAAGAAAGTGCAACAAAAAAATTCTCCTTCCTCCTGCCAGAGCTGCCCATGCCCTAATTCTCAGAACTTGTAAGTATGTTAGGATTTATGGCAAAGAGCAAATTCAGCTGGCTTTAAAATATGGAGGTTGGCCTAGCTCATCGGGGTGGGCTCAGGGTTGACATTTCTGTTCCTTAAATGTAGGATAGCAAAAGACTTTGGCACCCACCACTGACTTTGAAGGTGGAGAAGTACTTGTGGAAAAGGGTGAGTGCTGTGTGGGAACACGGAAAGGTAAGGAAACTGGTTTGTCCCCAGAGCCAGGGGAAGGAATGCAGTCCTAATTTGATGAGGCCCAACTCAGAATTCCAACCTACAGATCTGTAAGGTAATAAATTTGTGTTATTTGAAGCCTCTAAGTTTGTGGTGATTTGTCACGGCAGTCATGGGAACAAACATAATTGATATCTTTGTGATATTAAAATTTCCAATCTATGACGATGGCGTGGCTCATCATTTATTTAGGTGTTCCCTGATTCCTCTCTGTGGTGTTTTATGGCTGTCAGGTTGGTAGACTTGTGCATCTTTATTAACTTCATTCCTAGGCATTTCAGATTTCGTGATGCATAGCACAGATCTGCTTGTTTGAAGCAGAAGTCACTCAAGCTATAAGCTAGAAGAAACCACTTTGATAAATTGCTAGAGACTAAGTATGGACTAGTGTGAGGCATCATGGGACGCACAATCTGAGAGGGACCCTCACTCCATCTTGGTAGAGGCTGTCTCCTGGAACTCTAGCAGGGCAAAACCAAGGAACATCTCCTGGTGGCTGTTGAGGGATGAGGAGAGGAACAATTACTGTGAAACCTATCCAGGTGTTTCCCTGCAATGGTGGCTTGTGTAACAGAGATGAGACTTTTCCAGAAACGTATCCCCACGAAAAGTGTCCTTCCAACTGGAGCACATGTCTTATATTGTGCACAGGAAGAAACAAAGTCAATAGAGACTAAGATTTCAGGAAACTAGGTGAGAAATATTGCATTTGTGAGAAAGAATTGGGGGAAAGAGGGGAAGAAAAGTGTGCCACTGTAAAAAGTTAAACAAACCTTGAACAAAACAAAACAGAAATTCCGTCAGAAGAGTTTGGATGGCTTCCCATCCCCCACAGTGCACCACCACTACCAGGGTTCTGAGGTAACAGTGGTGGACCATGGTCACCTAAAGTCTTTAGTCTTTCTGACTAAAGAAAGGAAAACAAAATACCATAGGAATCTGAAACCTCCAGCAAATGGAACAGTCCAAATCACAGATTATCATAGATCCTTGGATTAATATACAATTTACACACTTCCATAACCTAATAGAATGTGTTCAATTTTTCTCAGACCAATTGAGGGGAGGAGAGAAAAGAAAATTATAACTTTCACTCATAAACTAAGGTTGCCTTCAAGAATCTTTTGGACTGTAGACCTGCCTGCCTATAGTCTGCCATTTTAATAGCCCAGGGGTCCCTTCCTCAAAAAAAAAAAAAAAATACCTCTGAGGTTTTACACAGGTCTTCCCACCAACCTGCCAATATCCAAATTCAAGATTTACTCTGGAAGCTTCTGGAACCACTCTTCCTGCGTGAGGAGGTTTTCTGTGTGAGACATTTGGTCTTCAGGGTTTGCCTGTGCCCACCACTCTTCTAGCATCATCTTGGAGTAGCTTTCATATCATTTGAACTTTTCTGGTATTGCATTAAGAATAATTCACCCGAGTCCTTTATATCTTAGCTCCCTCCCCTTGAATTATTTGTGTCATTCTCTTCCTTTCTATTTCCTCTCAGGTTCATTGTGTTCCAGTTTGCTGTCTGCTGCTGTGATAATCAGCATGAACAAAGGCAGTGTGGCTAGGAAAGGGTTTATTTCAGCTCATGTTTCCAGGTTCCCCACTGAGGGAAGTCAGGGCAGGAACTAAGGACAGGCACTGCTTGCTGTCTCTTGCCCTGATGACTGTCTTCTTATGCAGACCGGGCCCATCTACCTAGGCATTGTGCTGTCCACAGTGGGTGGAGTCAGCCCACACCAATTGTCAATCCAGACAGTTTCTCACAGTCATGGTCACAGGACAGTCTGATGAAGAAAATTGTTTAGCTGAGGTTTTCTCTTCCTAAGGGGCTCTGGCATTGTGGCAAGTTGACAAACCTAACCAGCACCCAGTGTCTACACCTTCAAATGCTAATTGTACATACAACCCCTAATTGCTTTTACTGGTCAATGGTTTGCTTAAGTGTTTCTGCCTTGCACCACTCTGTTGGGGCCCAGGAATCGTCTCGCAGACCACACACACACACACACACACACACACACACACACACCTCAGTCAGTCCGGGAGTTTATTGAGTATACAGCCCCAAGACTCATTGACCAGAGTCATGGTCCAGATTCAGGAACTGAACCATGACCCTGAGTTAAGATCCTACAGAGACTTCAATTTCAAATCCACAAACATCTGTGCCAAGTTATTTCATCACTCAGGATTTAGGGATAGGGGTATTGCCTTAGAAACGTGTCTTTGTTTGGTCATTATTCTTGCTTCTTTCTATTGGTTGGGGTATTTGTTTGTGCAGGGGACTTATCTTGTCTAATATTCATGTCCTAACTTGTCTACCATGATGGGACTTTTCTAACATTCCTGTCTTAACTTGCCAACCAGGATGCCAGTTACCCACATACGCATCTCTCCCTGCCAAGTAGGATGGCAGCTCCCAGAAGGTCTTGGGAACTTTAATTTTCTCAACCACTCCTCAAAATGGAAGTCTTATGCCAAACAGTTTCTTATATCTCTTATGTTGGGTTCCATCCCAACATAAGCTTATCCCACCAAAGCTTAGACACCTGTGCAGGAGGTGTTGTTGGGTGGTTGGTTCAGGTCCAAGCTTATTGTGGGTAACTATACAAAACAGTTCTGCTGATGTCTATTAAGACTGGCTTCCGAGGGCTCAGAACATAACAAAATATGTAATCAATCTTGGCGTTAGAAAGTTTTTTAGTAACAGAAGAAACATATGAGAAAGTTTCCTTATAATTGCAGGGTAGCCAGGTGACAGTTACCTAGGCCTTGACATTTTATCTAGGCTCTAACATTTCAGCTGGGTCCCAACAATTCACTGTTTTCTCTAAAACTACCTCTTAACAGGGCAAATGGACGATGATGCCTTTTACTGAGATGTAATCATTGGGATAGCCCATATTTGGGATCCAAGAAGCTCCTGGCTTTCCTTACTGCTTTGGACCACATGTTTGCTCCCTTGTTCTACTGTGATCCTCATTCTCTACCTGTCAATCAAAATCGCAATAGGTTGAAGGACTTTTATTGACGAATTGTCTTTATGTCAAATCGCCAACTTTAAGAAGACTAATTTAAAATTTCTCGGCCACTTTCATGGTTTCAAGTTTGAGTGGGATGAGCTGAGTCCGGGTTGTGTGCTAACAGTGCTTCTGTGCTGTTTGTCTAAACTGGCATGGGATTTAAGCCAAAGGTTTTGATAGAGCATTTTTGATGTCAGGAAAGTGTCCGTTGTTGCTGTCTTCAGAATTCTTGAAAATTAACATAGTGAACTGTTTAGTTATGTATGGCTACAAGAGAAAAATATCTACATAAGCTAGACTAATTAAATAGAGGTTTGTTGCAAGGACATTGAAGCATGTCAAGGAGTCCAGTTTTAGCAAGGACAGCAGAATTTCGCAGAGCCAGAATGGCACCAATACACTTGCCCTTCTGCTCCTGCTTCGCTTTTGTCCTTCCTTCTGGTCCTTCATCTCTGCTTGTCTGCCCCATTGATTTGTCTCTGGGGGTAGGCACTTCAGTACTGCTAGCTCTGCTTACAGGTGCTTCATCAGTCTGCACACCTGAAACCTGGAAAGAAACTGTGAGATTTGGGTGAGCTTTCAGCTTTGGTCTTATCAGGTCCTCCAGTCAAGAAGGGGGGAAGACATTATTCCAGTTGTCTGTCAGTGTCTGTCAGTGTCAAGTAAGCACTTGTGTTGAGGTATATGGACCAGACATGATAGCTGGACAGAAGGGCGCTCATCTCCAACACAAGGCTCTGGTAAGCTGAGCTTTCTGCTGATTGCTATTAACAAATATCAACAGGGATGCAATCTTTGGTTCTGTAGAATGGGGCAGAGATACCCACGAACAGGCCGCTCATCTCTCCCTGACGATTCAGAGGGAGTTAATGCACATACACTTTAATCATAATTTCCTCTTAATTATTTTATGGATGTTTTGGAATATAAGTAGGTTCTGTCTTTCTATAAAAGCTATGTCTCCCTCCTTTTGTATTTTTCCTCTTTTTAAAAAGATTTATTTCTTTTATTTTGTGTATATGAGTGTTTTCCCTGCATGTACATATGTGCAGTGTGTGTATTTCTGATGCTGACAGAGGTCAGAAGAGAGCATCAGATACCCAGGAACTAGAGTTATAGATGGTTGAAAACCACCTGGTGAGAGATGGGAACAAGCTCGGGTCCTCTGCAGGGGCACTAAGAGTTCCTG
The DNA here is from genome assembly GCF_900095145.1 of Mus pahari. Lineage (NCBI taxonomy): Eukaryota > Metazoa > Chordata > Mammalia > Rodentia > Muridae > Mus > Mus pahari. Next base: position 36,811,817 of record NC_034594.1, on the reverse strand, counting down.
GCTATTTTCCCAGCCACATTTTTATTAAAACGAAGAGAAGCCTGAATAAATGCACACCTCCATTACCATAAACTGTGCAGGGAAGTTCCCCACATTTGTGAACTGCTGGGGTCAGAACAAGCAGGGTGCATTGAACGAGTCTCGCCTTGGGAACACTGCCTTCAGGGCTCTGCTAGCTCCCTTTCTAAGGGGTCCTCTGTGCCTCAGGAGAGTGCTTGATGAAGCCAGAAAGATAACTCTTTATATCTGATTTTATGATTGAGTTTTGGTGACATTTTGAAACTAAGACAACTTTAGTTTGATAATCCATTGTGTGTCTTTCCCCAGACTTTATCAATTAACTATTATAATTCTTCATGACCCTTTGAGAAATGATAAGTTTGTCCTTTGTGTGTTCCCTTCCTGCTATGTGACATTCCCACCACTTACTGATGATAAAGGATTGATTTTTTTTTTTCCTTTAGAAGTAAAAGTCCTCACATATTAAAAGCTAGAAAGGGGTCAAAGAGACTTCAGTTCCTAAAGGTTCCTTTGTAATTCCCTTTCAGTGTTAACAAATTACCATAAAATTATCATAGAATTTCCCTCTCTCTTTCTCTCTTACATATAATCATAGAAATCATAGACGTTGTACAGTTGGCTCCCAACACAAAATATATGCTTAAGAAAAAAAAAAAAACCTTCAATGATCTCTATGTAAAGTACCCACTAATAATTTTCTGTGGCTGCTGGTTAATCTCAGGCTGTTAAGCCACTGCCCACCAACCCACCTGGGCCATTTTTTTCCCATTACAAATTAGTGTGTGGCCAAGGGTAGCCAACTTTTCTGAACAGTAACTTAGAGAGCACACAATTACAAAGACGTTGCTGCAGGGAAAGAACGTAATTGAATACAGTCCCAAACTGGAGAGCAATGTGCTCCTCCATGAGCAGCTGTGGGATTAGCTGCATCTTGGCTCCCCTCTACTGATGCAGATGATTGGGTGGGTGGGGTAGGGGTGCAAACTAAACTGCAGTTTTTGAAACCAGGAAAACCCAGTCTTCTTTGTTTGTGTCTTTGCATATCCTGACCACTACAGAGCGAAGACTTACATTTTCTCAAAAATTTAGGTTATCAGAAATGTCTTAAAATTATTCAACTCATTTAATATCCTAGAAAGGACAGATTCTCCCATAAGAGACACTATCATCCTGACTGCCCTGTGGTTCCCAGATCTGACCCTGAGTAGAACGTGGGATGCAGTTCAAAGCATAGAAGAGAAAGTAAATATGCTTGGATAGGCTCCGTAATTGCTCATATCCTGGCTGTTCTCAGCTCCTTGGTAATAGAATTCACTTTGATCAACTTCAAAGCTTCCAATTACCTCAGGATAAGAATTACAGACATCAATTTATGATCGCAATTTAAAAACTCCAAGTATTTAAATATAATACTATAGGACGAATGAGAATAATTAATATTGGCACTGCATATTTATGGCACTTCCACTTTCAGAAGACTATTATACAATATGCATCATTGAGTTCAACTTCCAAACCTTCCTTTGCCAGGGACAACACAAGAATGTGTCCTGGCTCAGGACTCCAGGATCCATTTGGCCACTTCTTCGGACACTCCCTTCTTCCCCAACCTGCCTTTCCAGCTGCAGTATGCTGACCCCACCCCCCCCACCACCAAAGAGCACTTTTGACCACACCTGTCTTGCTCCTCATCACCCTTCCTGGTCTAGACTTCTTTTCCGAACAGGCTATCTGCCCCATCATTATAATCTTATTTTCTCAGCTTCCTTCTGCACACACCCCCAGTGTTAGTCAAAGCAGCCGTGCTATTGTCTGGCTGTGACCCCCGATTGTGTAATTTCTTTTTGCCAAAAATCGCCCCCTCCCCTCTCAATCTCTTGAATCTATTCAAATCTGGACACATCTGTATCAACATGTTTTGAGATTGTTCTAAGGTTATATAGAGCATTGTGCTTAATGCTTTTTATGGTTTTCTGCTTTTGACATTTTCTTCTCTTTAACTGTTTTCAAGTTGAATTCTACCTTGCTGAGGGATCCAGTCACCATTGCTACCTTTGTTTTCCTTTGGTTTGGTTTGATTTGGGACAGTGTTTCTAGCTCTTTGGCACATTTAATCATTTTCTTTTTTTCCCCAGTGATGTTTTTTGGTGCTTTTCATTATTATAGGACAGACTACTAGTCTACCTTCTGTCCCTATGACCTTAACAACACTAAGTACCACCTAAGTAGAACCACGTGATATTTGTCCTATTGGGCTGGACATGTTTCAGTGATGCATGTTTTAAAGATTCCAGTAGCTGCTCAGTGAGGTATTTGGTCTCTGTACAGTTTCATCACTGTTTGTGAGACCCTAGGCAAGTCAGTTTTCCTCCCAGGTAAAGTAGAGGTGCTCATAGTAGCATCTACCTAGTGGGGCCATTTTGAAAATTAAATGATTTAACAAGGAAAGCTCCCTAATGTGTTTGCTGTGCACATAACTATTAATATCTTGGAGTTCTCTTGCAGAAAAGTGGGTACGAATTCCAAAGTGCAGAGATTTGCTATTGTGCAAGTGCTAAGATATTCAAGAAGAGAAAACTATATAGACCTTTACAAACTTGAATCTGCCTGTACATTTCTCTGAAAATGTCATTGTCACTTTTGTGAGGATCTAGCCGTGATGATTTCTATTCAAGAAAGAGGCAGCTGTGAACTCACTGAGGCTATTTGTAAGGGAATCAAGAGGTTGTGCATTCTTGAAATGGTTTCATTGCCATGTCTACCAGAGCCAGGGAGAAAGGGTCTCCTGTGACTTTCTTCTCATTCCAGTGCTTGCTAAATGCACATTCCATTAGCCAACTATGGTTGCTACAGTATCTGCTTGTCTGTTCTCAGTTACATAAAGTATAAGTAGTTAGGATGCTAGAGTGATGCTGAATACTCCATTTGCACTCATTGGTTCATCCTTCATTTGATCAAAGGGTATGAACATCTTCATTTCATTTTAGATTTTACCAAACACATCCATGAATTGGGCTTCAAAGTGACTGCATTACCGCAAACTAGATTAATCTAGCCAGCTCGCATTACTGGCAATAGTTTGTCTTTGTTCTGAGATAAACACACTGTCCTAAAAATTTGATATAGAACTCCTTTTAAAAAATGTGATGAATTCCCTCATCGTATACAGCAGCCCAGAGACATTACTTACTGAAATGGATGCTGCTGTATAATGTATCTTATTGAATCACAAGTATTTCCCAGTTGATTATCAGATGCATAAATCCAATCAAAATTATCACCTATCGAACTAGAAACAGTAAACTTACAAACCCAAATGGATCACCTAGCAAATCATACATGCTGCCACAACATTTACATATTGGCACTCGGTTACTCTAACTTACTGGGAGAAGTGTTAACTCTCGGTAACCATGGCCTGGATCATAGTCTTCTTTTAGATATGACTTTGTACCATTAACCACAAGGAGCCATGCTGTCTTCTCTTTGCAAAGGCACGTGCCAGGTCATGGAGGATGGAGTCTCCTTCAGCCCCCCATTCCTTTTCTGCTGGTGCTAGTGACCTCCAGAACTGTCCCCAAAGCAACTTTTTATGTTGCCCTTAAAACAAACAAATATCATTGGAAGGTGAACTGGCATGCTTGAGAGAGCATTAGGCTGCTGGTGGTGTTCATGAGAATGTAAAGTTGAACCCTCATTAGTATGCTGCTCTTGCTTTGCTTCTGGGAGAAAGTTGAATTGGAGGATACCAGGAAAAGACAGCGCCATCTCAGGGGGGAGGCAATGAGGGTTTTCTAATATCATCATAACTTTCAAGTGTCTGGTTAGGTCCTCTATACCTTGTCTGCTCTGTGTGCTGTACTATGCTTGCCTTTGTGCTTTGTGAACACTTCCATATAATGCCACCAAGCATGATACATATATACATGTATGCATATGTGTGTATACCCTGCTTTCAAACATGTCATGTCATTTCCTCCATTCCACGTTCATATCAGTCAGACAGGATTCCTACTTTTCCATTTGAAAGCCAAGGTCACCAATAGACCCATCTGTCTGCCTCCTTCCCCGTGGACTCTCTGTCTTCATTCCCTTGCCATTAAGTGTGGCAGATCTTTCACAACATTGGTATTCTTTGCCATGGTCCCTATGTTAGTTAGCATTCTTTTTGTTGCAAGTGATAGAAAGGATCTCTTGTTAAGTGAAGTAAAAGATGCAATTTATTGAAGGACTGCAGAGGCAGCCTGCAGACACACACATGAGGGGAGAAGCCAGCGAGCATCAGCAAGAGGATGCCTTCTTCTCCTGGGTAGTGCACATGATGCAGTCAGCTCAAGTGATGCCTTCTTTGAACACTCAGGTCACAGTTCCAAATTGAAGACTGTGGAGGGAATCTGATTGCTTGCTTCAGTTAGGTGTGCAAAGCCACAGGGTGAGACATGGCAACAGCTGGTCTCTATCATTTCACTGGGGCAGTTCCCTGTCACACAGGGAGAAGCAGCCAGTAACTGAAAGGTGGCAGAAACAGAAATGTAAAGCCAGAACCTCTCTGTGTCCACTGCTTTGAATAGAACCATGCATCTAAAGCATGTCCTTTACTTTTTGCCATGATACTTCCAACAATGGCTACGTCTTCATCCCCCAAAAGACGTGTTCTTAAAGTTCAATTATTTCTGTGGCTTCAAAAATATTGAGGAGCTCTTGTCTTGGAATGGTAGAGAGAAAGCAAAGAAGGCCAGAGGTGGCACTTGAGGTGTGAGATGCCACTGGAGGCACATGTGGTGACTGTGTAGTCCTGCACACAAGGTTCAGAGGTGAGGCTTTGGGGAAGGGATCGGATGATGCGGACTGTGACCTCATCTGTAGACTAATCTATGAGCGGACCTTCCATTTGAGACGTCATTGGAAGTTGGCTTCATTGGAGGAGAGAGGTCACTCATGGTGTGATTTTTAATGGGTGTATTTCAACCTAGCCACATCCCCCAGCTGTTTCTGCTTCCTGGCTCCCCTGGGGTGAGAAGCTGTCTTTGGAGATGCCTCTGCCCAGGGATGTCCCTGCCTCTCTGTAACCTTGAGACCATAGAGCAAAGCAAACTCTGAAACCCTCAGAACTGCCAGCCAGAGTGACTCTTCGTCACCTAAGGAGTTTGGTGACAGTGATGTAAAGGTCTGACCGCAGCAGTCTCCCAGTGGGCTAAAATCCACCTATGCTTGTGACAGCAGAGATTGGAAAAGGAAAGCTTCTATAGCCAAGTAAGATAGATCCATTTCCCAAAAGATATAATTTAGGATGGAAGGAAAAAGGGCGCTTTTAAAATGCCACCTGGTTAGTTTACGGCCTCTATCAGCACCGCGGAGATGGAGAAGGGAGGTGTCAAAAAAGTCAAATAGCAGATTTACTATCTACTGAAGATTAACAGCTCTGCTGGGCCTTGGCAAACGGAAGGAGAGCAGAGCAAAATGTTCCCCCTGGACTCACACTGGTGAAAAGGGGCTGGGTGAGCTGACTGACCAACTTCTCTCTGCTGCAGGAAAAACATGTGGTCCCTCATGGCCCAGTCTCATCCAGTGAGGGGGCATTTGAGGGCCCATATTGTTTTAAGGTAAACCAATTATTCCCGATCTAAATAACAGCCAAATTCTTTCCTCCTGTCCACACAAGAGATAACAATGACCATCAGTCTCATAAAGAATTTAATCAAGGCTCCATTTATGTAGAAGAGGGTGTTCAGATATTCACAAGCTGAAATTTGGTGAAGGCAAGCACCAGGAGAGTGGATATAACCAAACCCAGTGTGGTAGTCTGAATAAGAATGACCCTTATGTGCTTAGTCATCAGGGAGTGGGCCTATTTGAGAAGGATTAGGTTTATTAGGGGATGCGGTCCTTTTGGAGGAAGTATGTCACTGGAGGTGGGTTTTGAGATTTCAAAAGATCACACCAGCCCCCATCTCACTCTCATGGCCTCCAGATCAGGATGTAGCTCTGAACTACTGCTCCAGAGCCATGTGCGCCACCATGCTCTGATCCATAATGGTAATGAACTAAAACTGAAATTGTAAGCAAGGCCCCAAATCATTGCTCTCCTTTATTAGAGTTACCTTGGTCATTGTGTCTCTTCAGGGCAATAGAATAGTGACTAAGACCTCCCACCCCCACCCAGGGAAGAGTAATTTGGCCAAGATTGGAGGAAAGCCAGAGCTTGAGAACTGAACATAGCACAACTCTGCCTCACACGTGCAGACTCAAGGCTACTGATTGCAATAATCTAAAGAGGTTATAAATACACGATTAACCTCTAGAGGGGATTAGAACAAAGAAAAAAATTATCAAGCAAAGATCTTTATAAAGCCATAAAACCTGAGATCACCTTTTTTCTTAGTGTTCTATGAAAACATCAGTCTCATCTAGTTTCTAGCAACCAGGCATCTGTCCTCCCGTATTAAGTTTCTCTCTACCAATGACCTTGAGCACAAGGTCACTAAATGGGTTTTCTTTCTCCTGCTCCAACTGGTGATTCTGCCCTTGAGATTTAGTCTAGCCTGTCTTCACTAGCTGTCTCTAAATGCTACCAGACATGTCACCTTTTAGGGCAAGTGTTTGATAGTGCCTCCTCTGATATTTTCAGATTAAAGTCACACATAGAAAATATATATGTTTTTAAGTAATATAATGCCATAACTTGTGTTTGAAGAAGAACTTTTTAAAAAAGAAATACTTAACAAAATAATAAATCATTCTAGTATTCAGACCTGACAGCATTCTAAGACAGAGTGAAGACAGAAGGCCAAATCATTAAGTAGTACTCTTATCATTTCTTCAGCTGAGTGTGCCAACAGACAGAGGGGTAGTACTGGCAAGTTGAGGACCCCACAAGAGATCAGGAGGTGTGGTCTTGTGAGGAGAATTATGTCGCTGGGAACGAGCTTTGAGGTCTCAAAAGTATACGCCAGACCCAGTGTTGTTCATTTGGCCTGTGGATCAGACCGTAGCTTTCAGCTTTTGCTCCAGTACCGTGAGTTCTACCGTGCTCCCAGCCATAATGATAGCAGACTAAACCTCTGAAATGGTGAGTCAGCCCCCAGTTAAATGCTTTGTCTTATAAGAGTTGTTGTGGTCATGGTGTTTCTTCACAGCGATGGAACAGTGACTAAGATACATTGCTAACAAATGTTGGTTAACTCCCAAAAGAGTAAAAATAATCCTCTTTCTATTTCTATTACACTCATGGAAAACTCTGCATATATTTAAACTATACTTAACATTGTTTATATTTATATAGACATGGAGTTGGGCTTTAAGCCTAGATCATGACAAACAGTTTTTTTCACTGATATAGATGTCTTTGGAAGAAAAAAAAAAATCACACGATCATCTCAATAGATGCAGAAAAAAGCATTTAACAAAATCCAACATGGCTTCATGGTAAAAGTCACAGAAATGTTTGACTAGAGGGAACATACCTCAACATAACGAAGACTGTATGTGAGAAATGCTAAGTGAAGAAAGCCTTGAAGCAAGCGTGCTGCAGTCGGGAGGGAACAGCTGTCCACCTGCTGCTCCACTCCTTTATAAGACTGTATCTGAAGTGCTAGCTGGAGAAGGAAATTAAAGGGATACAAATAGGACAATAAGTCAAACCATCCCTAGTTGTAGATGACAGAATAGAGCACATTAAAGAACCCCAAAATTCTACCAGAAGGGTTCTAGAAATGAAAAACAATCCTAGATTCAATCTGCACAAATCAATAGGTTTTCTATACATCAACAACAGGCATACAGACTCGGTGATCATGTGCATGTTCCCATTCACAATAGCCTCAAAATAAAATAAAATACCTAGTGATAAACCTAACCAAGGAAGTTAAAGGCCTCTATACTAGAAACATCAAAGCCTTGAAGAAAGAGGAAAAAAAGACATTAGAAAATGGAAAGATACCCATGCTCGTGGACTAGCAAAATAAAATTGTGAAAAATGTTCATTTCACCAAAGCTATCCACAGATTCAACACAATTCTGGTCAAAATCCCTAACTTGTTCTTTACAGAAGTAGAAAAGAACTATCCTAAAATTCATATGGAACCAGAAAAAAAAAAAAACCTGGATAGTAAAACAATCCTAAGCAAAAAAAAGAATGATGCCGGAGGCGTTACTATTTCAGATCTTAAGATACATTACAAGGCCATAGTAATAAAAACAATATAGTGCTGGCACCAAAGCAGATGTGGAGATCAATGAAATAAACTTGAAGAGTTAAACATGAATATATCTAACCTAAGTCTTTAATATTTGACAAAGATGCCAAAACCATATGCTGGGGACAGGAGAACAGCTTCAATAAATGGCGCTAGGAAGACTGGATGTCCACAGGCAGAAGAACGAAATTAGACCTGTATCTATTACCTTGCACAAAATTAACTCCAAATGGACCAGAGACATGAATAGAAAACCTGAAACTGCTAGGAGAAAATATGGGCCGTATTCTATAGAATACAGGGTAGGATTTTCCATATAGGCACTGCGCAGCTGGAGAAACAATCAGCTATGTAACTTTAACTTTTTCAAACCTTATTTTTAATGATGGTTCTTAAATGCTTTAACCTCCCTTGTAACCCACTACCCACCAGAGGTAGTGGAAAAGAAAGGATACAGGGGGAAGGGGAGAGTGGACCTGTTTAGAAAGGTTCTTTGGAGCAACTCCCTTCTGTGTTGTCCGAACATCATCTGTTCGGTTCACAGGTTAGCAGGCAGCAGCAGCTCAATCCACTCACAAACACCTCACATATACTCCAGCAGTCCACTTCAGTAGAGTCATGTTAGCAACAGTGGTGACACAACCTAGCAGAGACATTCAGGCCTCAGCCTCGGCTGGAGGCAGCAGAAGGGACCAACAGGAACCCCAGGAGAAGTTCTCTGCTGTGCCTCTCTCAGGGAAGTGAAGATCAGTGAAGACAAGAGACCCACAAGCCTTGCACAGCTGGCTGTACCAGCAAGCCAAGCTCTCTCTCTGTCACTCTGTGGTGGAGTCCCATTTATACCCTCCAAATATCACGTGTCCTCCACGTGCCTTGCCTCAGCACGGGTCTTGCCTCAGCATGGGCATCCAATCAGCCTGAGTTTGTGAAAGAGGCAAGAAACTGCAGCACATCGCCACAAGTTTTTGGTGCTTTTCTCTCTATGGAGTCCCAACAAACGCAGTTAAACTATGCAATGTAAGGCAGACCAATACATGCATGTCTTTAGCAAAAAAGTCCTTCATCATGTGTCCTTTCACATGTTTGCTTTAGCAGAACATCCTCTCTCCTGTGTCTGCTTCAGCAAAACGTTCCTTCGTGAGTCTGCCTACGCCTTTCACACCTCTATCCATAAAACGTCCCTTCACATCTTTGCCCCAGCAAAACAGCAAATGACTTTTCAATGAACCACTTCACAACTGGGTGAAGAAGCCCACAGAGTGGGAAGGAATCTTACTAGGTGTGCATTTAACAAGAGATTAATATTCAGAATATATATAGAACCCAAAAAGAGTCAAAATAAACAAATGACCCATTCAGGGGGAAAAGGGGGGGGGGAACCTGGGACTTGAATAGAGAATTCTCAAAAGAAGAAAAACATGGCTAAAAATTATCTCAAAACTGTTCTTTTTTTCCTACCAATTATGGAAATACAAATCAAAATAACTCTGAGATTTTATTTTTCCCCAGTCAAAATGATAAAGATTAATAAAACAACCTACAACAGATGCTGGAGTGGGTGTGGGAAAAAGGGAACCCTCATTGCCTGTCGGTGGGGTTGCAAACTTGTCTAGTTACCCTGGAAATTAGTGTTGAGGAGTCTCAAAAATCTAAAAATTAATCTACCATATGACCTAGCTTTACCTCTCTTTAGTATATGCTCAAAGGACTGAACATGTTATGCCTCAGATACTGGCTCAGCCATGTTCACTGCTGCTCTGTCATCAATAACTAGGACATGGAAACACCCTCCATGTCTGTCACCTGACAGATGGATAATGAAAATGTGGTATATGTGGTATATGGATAATGAAAATGTGGTATATGTACACTATGGACTGCTATTTAGCTGTAAGGAAGAAAGAAATAATGACTTTTTCAGCTAAGTGGATGGAACTAGAAAAGATCATACAGTATGAGGTAACACAGACCCAGAGAGAAATATTGCATTCTCTCTCTCTCTCTCTCTCTCTCTCTCTCTCTCTCTCTCTCTCTCTCTCTCTCTCTCTCTCATATTACAGGATCTGAGCTCCAAATCTTCAGATATGAGCACACATCCTTCAGTAACTACAGAAACCAGGAATGTAAAAGGAAACCATTGCTGGGGTGAGGAAATATCACGGTACAAGTGACCCAATCAAGAAAAAAAAAAAAAAAAAAAAAAAAAGACGTGGGACCTTATGGTCTAGGGAGGGAAAAATACAGAAGAAGGATGTAGGGGGTGGGATATCAGTAAGGATATCTGAAAAAGTCATAAGGAATCATACTATCAGCTATTTACCTAAAAGTACTTGTAGCAATGCTATTCTGTGTATAAATATACATATAGTTTAAATAAAATCTTCCCATATACATTGGCAAGGCACCCTTCAAGAACTATCTAACAAAAACTCCAACATCAGAGGACGTGCCTAGCCTTGGAGAAACTTGAAGTGACATGGTTGGGGGGGGGCAATACCCAGGGAATCCTTATCCACTCAGAGGAAAGTGGGAGGGGGAACAGGGAAAGGATTATGGGAGGGGGTGACTGCAGTGAGAAGGAAGTAAAGTGATTAAGTAAATAAGGTAAATAAATACATTTTTTAAAAAAATATTTTTTGAATGCCACAAAACAAACAAACATGCAAGCTCCAACATCAGGCATGAAAAACCCCCTCTTGTGTTATTGGTCAGTGTTGTCCATGCAACCTCAAAACATTACAGGCTATTAATGTTGTTCTTGGGTGCACCTCCTGCCCAGATGTAGAAGTTAAGTCTTTATTGCTGAAGACACTATGCACTTGAGACACGGGGTAAATGGCTTTTGACCTGGAACTAACCTGAGTGCTTCCTCCCTGAGGACTAGCCTTCATGGTACCACAAGATGCCATAGAAACTTCCAAAAGGAGGACACAACCAACAGCCCTATCCAGTTGTAAAGCCTATGAGCCACCACAGCCACCACAACAACCAGCATGGCATAATGACCATAAAGGTATAGTAGTGGTGCTCATATTTTACCAGTAACCAGAGAGTTCTTTAATTACACTTAAGACTTGAAAAAAAGTGGTGGGTGTGGGAAATCATGCCTAGTACTGGAAATCTAGCTCATGACCTAGAGCTAGTGAAATCATGGTTCTTGGATAAGAACCTATAACCACCACAATAATAAACCAACACAATCTCTAACTACACTCTAAATATCTAAAACTTTGTCTCTTTTTGTTTGTTTTATTTTATGGCATTTTCTCTCATTTGAGACAGGGCTTCTCAGTGTAGCCCTGGCTGTTCTGAAACTCACACCACAGACCAGGCTGGCCTGGAGCTCACAGCGATCTGCCTGCCTCTGTGCTTATATTCAAAGCTAAGTGTGCTCCTTAGCCCTCCTCAGGGAAGCTTCTCTTTGCAAAAGACAGAGACCATTACTGAAAACCATAACCAATCAAAGCAGAGTTGTAGATCCCAATCCCAGTGGAGACCTCTACAACATAACTCTTGTACCTAATCAATATCAACCTATTGCAAAAATATATTCTGGACAAGGACATCATCAGTCGATTTGCCAATGTGGATGGAGGCCACACTCTTACGCAATGAACTACAGGCAACCAAGAAACACTGAAAGTGGGAGACAAATTCTTCCTCAGGGAAGAGCACAGTAATTGGTTATCAATACCAATGGTCAGTCCTGAAAACTTTCCAACCACCAGCTTTTAACCAAACTAATCTAAAACTTGAACATGCTCACCCGTGTGGAGTTGGCTCATCTTCCCAAGCAGCCACTAGCATTCACCAGGCGTTAATGTACGAGGCATGCCATGTATGAGGCATGCCATGCCCGTCCTTTCAAAGAGTGCTGTTCCTGCAAAACATTTCTACTATTTATGAATTGCATATAACCAAGTAGTAAGCCCTTATCCAACGTGTCTGTGTCAAAAGACTATAGACAGTTGAATATTTCTAGGCAGTAATAGTCTGATGGTTAATCAGATTGTCGGCCTTATGAGATTTGAAATCATGGAAATGGACTTCTAGACATGTCTGTGAGGGAGTTTCTAGACTGAGCTAATTGAGGTGAGAAGACTGCCCTAGGTGTGGGTAGCATCATCCTAGGGGCTTGGGTCTTAGACTGAAAAGCAGAAGAAAGTTGCCTGAATGCCATCGTTGATCACACCCTGCTTCCTGACTGGATCTGTGTAAGCCGTGCTTCACAGAGGCTATGCCTTCTCCACCACGATGGGCGTCGTCCTTTCAAGCTGTAAGCAGAAACAAACCATCCCCTTCTACAGCTGTTTCTTGTAAGGTGTTTTGTGACATCAGCAAGAAAAGTAAGAAACACAAAGGAAGAACAGTGGGTAGAGGAGCCATGGAACCAGAGCAAACCCTGCTCGGGGACACTTGCTCTCTCTCAGATGAAAAGTCGGGCGGCATGTGCCTCGCTGGGTTGGAAAACTGATGTGAACCCTCCTAGCTTCAGTACAAACCTTAGCGTCAACCATTTGACTTTGAGGAATAACTCAAGGGGGGAATGTTAAGACTCAGGTAGCCCTCTGCCTTTCTGACATTACTGTAGCCATTTTGTTTTGTGCCTACAGCCAGCCATCTTTGTTGTTACAGAGGAACTTTCTCATGGCTGAGTTAACCATTAACCTCATGTCCTGCTAAGTTCTCTGCTTTGGTGTTCTTGGAAGTTCAGCAGACCCTCACCCTCCTTTAGAGCCAAACATAATAACAGTCAGTCAGAACTGCTTTGTACAGTTAGCGGCAATAAGCTCGGACCTGAACCAACCACAGCAACCAATCGGCAGCACTTCCTGCACTGTGCATGCGCCTTTATGGTTGCTATGAGAATCTGTGGGGTTTGACTTTATAAGCTGACCCTGGGAAATGGGGTCACGGACTCAGCTCCCTAATCCGACCTGCATCCTTGATCGATCAGTCACAGGGTGTGTATTCAATAAACTATCCATGCTTGATTGAAAAAAGAAAGAAAGAAGAGAAAACCTGGTATGAATAGGTGACAATTATGTGCTTCCCCTCCTCCCCCTGATAAAGGAGAAAGCTTGTTCTCTCTCCATTTTGTGAGCACCACACTGATGCACGGTATATGTGTGTGTGTTTGTGTGTGTGTGTGTGTGTGTGTGTGTGTGTGTGTGTGTGTGTGTGTAGAGGGCACAGAGAGAATTTATCCTTGATCATAGACATTCAGCACCCAGGGATCTCTTCTATGAAGAGTGATAAGTGAGGAACCTCATTTGCAGTTGAACCTCAGTTAGTCAACAAAATCCCACACATTGAGTCTGACCTCACAGTAAGGTGGGGCTTTTGAGGAGGAAGGTGGGCTCTGAGAAGTCCTCACCTGTGTAGCATAGGGCTTTTCAATTCTGATGCTATCTGGGGCCCACCCACACTCTTGTAAGTAACTCCTCATGCCTGCTCCCATAAGTAAACTCAGTGGATTCACTGGCTCATCAAGATAGACGTGGACAGAACCACAGCTTTGGTCTGTCCTTGGTGCCTCATCTGGGATGAGTCAGCATTTGTTCATATCTCCCCTAGGAAGCAGGATTCATCATAGATTGTTACTTTGTTTTTTTGTAATGTTCATAAGTATTTGTCTCCCCTTTATGTCTATACACCAAATGCATGGAGTGCTCTTGGAGGCCAGAATAGGATTCCAGTCTCCTGGAACAGGAGATGCGGATGGATGGTTGTGTGCCATGTGTGTGCTTGGAATCCAACCCAGTCCCCTGGAAAAGCAGCAAGTGCTGTTAACCACTTAAGCTCTAGCCTCCAGATTGTTAGCATTTCAATAGCTACAGAGACAGACTGGTTTGTTACACAGCAGAGATGAACTGCCACAGTAACTGGACAGCCTATTGGGAGGGAAGCCCCCTGTGAGGGCTACCTAAAGCTTCATCTCACTCTCTGGAGACATATCTGAAGAAACACAGCCCCTCTGACTAGTGATGCATTTTACCCAACTAACTTTCACACAGTAGGTCTCTAATTTTGCTTGTGAGATTCTGAAACCATGGTGGCAGGGGTGGGAGGTCTGGGGGAAGAGTGCTGTCCTTGGTCCAGTACACCTACCCACAGTTTTAAGCTGTTTCTCTCACTTTAACTTTTACCTTTGGTCTCTGAGATCTTTGGTAATGGATCATCTGTGCCCTGTAAAAGCTTTGGGATGTTAGCAAATGACATGTTTTTAGTTGACCTCTCTGCATTTCTCTCCATTATCCTGGCCAACCGCAAGGCACATGTGATTAAGTATCATTAGCCAACCAGCGCCAAGCCAGCCACATAAATAGACATGCCAACCTCTGACCAGGTACACATCTCCTGTGCCTTCAGAAGAGGGAGGCTGGGGCTTTCTATCCACGGTTCTGTTCTTGAGCTGGATCGGGTTTCTGTTGAGTGATAGAGGCACTAAACAGGAATTAGATCTGGCTGCGGTTCCCACCTAGACCCTTCTATTTGCTGGGGGATCTCGGAGTGCTTTTGTCTCATTAAGCCTGGCTTTTCCTGTCTGGTGATGGAATGATGAAACCTTTCCTGCCTCTCCCCAAAGGGTAAATGTGTGGGGGGGGGGGAACCACAGTAAAGCTTTCAAGGGCTCATAGAATTGCAGGATGGTCTGCACAGGTCAGCAACAGCAGGCATTGCCTATCTCAAGGCTTTGCTTCTGTGTGCTTAGTGATGCCATGCTGTCTCACTATAGTGCTATGGTTGGTGCAGTGGCAAGTGTGGTGTTTACCACAGAGAATGAATACAAAAGGCTCTGGAACACAAAGTCCTCATGTTCTGGTGCTCTGGCTGCTAAAACACTCCTCTGCCACCCAGCCTCAGAGCAGGCTGTGAAGGGACTCTTCTGTGTGTACTGCATATACACGGCTCGCTCGCCAGGGCTGAAAACAGTACTTCTACATTTGCGAAATGCACCTGAATGGAAAGGCCTGCAGTGCTCCTTTTATTCTGGGGAGAAAAAAAAAAAGATTTGTGATGCCCAGGGAATGAAGACGAATGAAAACACATATCCCCTTCACTTCTCAGTATGGGGAAATATTAAGGACGATAACATATCATAGCCTTGTATCTTGAGATATACCTTCACATTGACATTGAAAGTTCTTCGTATGCTCTCATTTCCCTCCCACACTATGAGATGCTCACATGATTAGATAGCTCCTGCGTCAAGCCCATGCGCTTGCTATCCATATGCCTGCCTTCCTTTGTCACTGGTTACATCAGAGAGTACTTAGGGGTGAGGCATGTTCTAAATGCCAGCCCCAAAATGGATCAATACCACCCAGGCAGAGACTTCTGGGGTCCTGTATACTGGAGTGTAGTCCCAAATGAGAAGTAGGGACTCCAGTGACCATGTGCCCTTCCTGTTGCCAATTTGTTCACTCTGACGGGATCCTGAAGATGGAGCTCTCAGATCTCCACTCTCTCTCCAGCTTCAAAGCAAGGCATGGCCACAAAAAGTATGTTGGCAACTGGGGGTGCCAGTAAGAGACATTTTTAAATAGCGTGACGTGTGCTCCATCCAATCACTCAACCATGCTACAAGTAGGAACAGACACAGGTTAGAAACAGCAGCTATGTCCAAAATCCACCTAGAACTGATACTGCCGTGAATCAGGTATTTATTATTAGCAACTCTCTTTCCCTTCTGGACTAGCAAAGCTCACATACCTGTATGCCTCAGTTAACTTACTGGACCAAAACCCTTCCTTGGGCCCAGTGTCTTTGACTGGGGTAGGGCCACAAGACATGTTCATATTCTTCCCAATTCCTTTTCTATGGCATAATGTCACTCTCTGGTTTAATGGATGGCTTATCCATGGCTTCTCTGCATTCTCTGACAGGGTCAGGGTGCGAGCTGGAGTTTTTCCACTACTTTCCAGCCCTAGTCACAGGACAGCAACGGGTCTTGAGATAGACAAAGGGCAATCACAGTGATGGGAAGGCAGGCTCTGATACAAGCAGCTCCCATACTGGGACCTCTGTCCTACCAGTTTCTCACCTTGAAGTTCACTGTGCTCAGCTTTTGTGACCAAGTTATCCTCTGACTTCATTTAATCGGTACTGTAGAACAGATACTTGGAGCATCTGGCTAGTCATCCTCCAAGCCTGGCTCAGTTGGACTTTTACACACACACACAGAGAGAGAGAGAGAGAGAGAGAGAGAGAGAGAGAGAGAGAGAGAGAGAGAG
>NC_034594.1:36737206-36795314 GCF_900095145.1 Mus pahari | reverse complement strand
AGAGAGAGAGAGACAGAGACAGAGACAGAGAGAGAGACAGAGACAGAGACAGAGAGAGAGACAGAGAGAGACAGAGAGAGAGACAGAGAGAGACAGAGAGAGACAGAGAGACAGAGAGACAGAGACAGAGACAGAGACAGAGACAGAGAATAAGCCCCCTTTGTCCCAGCCACATTTGCACCATTCTAGGAAACTCAAGCAGAAGCTCCCATACCATGAGTCTAAATGTTTAAAGGTATACGTTCAGCCAAGATAATGTTAAATAAAACATGGCCTGGTCTTTCACTTTGACAAATACACCTTCATTGTGTCCTTGAGGCCCAAGTAGAAATGGTAATTTATTAGATTCTTCTGGGGTTTATGTCAGATTGTGTAGTGTGTAGACAGCATAATTAGCCCCAGCCTTTGCTGAGGATAGGCAATATCCCCACATCAGCCTTGTAAGGATAGGCAACAGCAAGTATAGACAGCTTGCTCCTCACAGTCAAATTCTATACACACTTGCTAGAAACAGTTGGCCCTTGGCTAAGCCTATCCTCAGAGTAACCAGTGTTGGAAGCAATCTGGGGACCATCTGGGCAGGATGCCAGGTTCACAGAATAAACTTTACAAGTGCAGATTGTGTGGCCTTCTGGATGGAGACATCTTCTGCCCTCTGGACTTCTTACCTAGGGACAGTAGGGAGCCAAAACTGGGTGTGGCTGAAGTTCTCTAATGCTTAATGCCACATACAGGGCTCCAGAGAGAGAAAGAGGGAAAGGGGTGCTGACCTTCAGATATGTAGAGGACAAGAAGCTAGAGAAACCCATGAGGCAGTAAACTGCAGGCCCTTGGAAATAGGAACACAGTTTGATCAAAGAGCTGTACACAGAAATCTGGGTATTACCGAGCAAAGGACATGGGACTAAATGAGATGTCTCATACCAGCTGATGGATGGAACAATGTTATTGAAGACAGCAGAGCCTCACAGTGCTCCCAATTACTGTCACTAATCAGGCAAAGGTTGTTGCTTCATTGTCTGTTAGTAAGGCTGTTTAATAAAACAGTTGACTTACCAGGGGTCATTAGGGACATTTGAAGGTACCTAGACAAAGTTATATATAAAGCATATTAACAATATTTGTAAGTGCCAAAAATGATAAACTGCTTATATAATAGCAGTTTTTACTACAATCTGAAGCCACAACTTTGCTGGCCCAGTCTCCTACTATCTGAATGACACCTTCTACATATTTTGAATGATACTTTCGCACCTCATGGTTTAATACAGTTGCCCAAGCTCCAACCATCACTTCCACATTCCAGACAGAAGGAAAAATTAAGAGTATCTTTTCTCAGAAGTTTCTCTTGCCAGTTCTACATCCATCTCACTACCCTGAACATGGCAACATCTAAGTAGAAGAGGAACGAAATATAGAAATACAACAATAAGCTAGCATTGCCCTTAAGAATGAAAGATTTTTCTATTACTATTAAAAGAAATAATGGAAATTTGAGGAACTATTCTTTGTTTCTGCTATGGGTTTGATGAAAGGAGTGGCAGTGTTGCCTCTGTAGAATGATGTCTTGCTTCTGAATGAGTGAACCTCCCTTGGCAGTGCCCAGCTTAGTCCTGGCTCTTCCATTCCATTTAGGAGGGGTGTGGCTGAAACCTCCATGCATCTGGCCCCCTTTCTTCTCAGGCAAAGTCTGCAGCAGCAGACCACTCTAGATACCGGGTGAGAATCATGTCTTAATTTGTCCTTGCACAACTCATCAAAGGCGATTTCTCTCTTTGAATAAGCTGAAGCTGTAGCCATTATTATGCCTGGAAAGGCTGTGAAGTTTCCACGGATCAGCAGTTTTGGTCGTTGACTCTGCCTGATCAGATGGAGAGCAGATCATAAACTATTCAACACGTAAACACTGGAGGATGTGCTTTGCATGGCTAAGTCGCATGAAGTGCCGTGAGTCCTCAGAGGCCTTTAACCCTGCCCAGCTGGCCAGAAGGTGCTTGCCCATGCTGTCAACATGATGTGACAAAGCTAGGGAGCAAGAAGGCCCTGAAGTGAGAAGTGGGCAGAAATAATAAGCAAGGTGTCCATTGTTCATTGGTGAGTTGTTCTAGTCAGGGTTGCCGAGAGTAACTGAATTTATACACTGAATCTGTATATAGAGAGAAAGGACAAAGAAAGCCTACCCCACAAGATTGTGGAGTGTTGAGGAAGTCATTGTGCAAAAAAAGCCTACGTCGCCAGCTTCTTTCCAGGTCCAGGAAGGAATGATTTCATTCCATCTTCTTTGCTGGAGCACAGAATTATGTGTTGGTCCCACCACTGAAACTAGCTTTCTCCAGTAACTCCTATCTTGATTTCAGGGCTCGTTTCTGCTGCTATCCCTGATTTTTGAGTTGAACACAACCCCACCCCATTCTTTTCTCCTCACTTTCAGAATGTCCTTTCGCAACAATTTCCTGGCCCTGACCAGCCTGCCACACAGAGACTTGTGGTGGTGGTTTGATTATGCTTGGCCCAGGGAAAGGCACTTTTAGGAGGTGTGGTCTTGTTGAAGTAGGTGTGGCCTTGTTGGTGGAAGTGTGCCACTGTGGGCATGGGTTTTAAGACCTTCATCTTAGCCAGGTGAGAGTCAGTCTTCTAGTGGTCTTCAGTTGAAGATGTAGAACTCCCAGCTTCTTCTACATATTGCCTGCCTGGATGCTGCCATGCTCCTGCCTTGATGAGAACGGACTGAACCTCTGAACCTGTAAGCCAGTTCCAATTAAATTTTGTCCTTACAAGAGTTGCCTTGGTCATGGTGCCTGTTCACAGCAGTAAAACCCTAAGACACCTGTAGAGGAAGGATATAAAAGTCCTCCTATTACCCAAAACCTACTTGTTTGGATACGTGCCATCTTAGCCCAGATGTCAGTCCAGGGTGTCAGTCAACACACAGTGTGTAAACACCCAGAGCCTGACATGCTCTCTGGGACTCTCCACTGAAATCTATATGGCTAAATAGAAAAAAGACAAATCTCTGCTTGAGTCAAAGAAGGATTGGGAGCTAAATGGAGGAACCCAATCTGTCCTTCCCTGTTGTCTTACTTTGCAGCTCAAAACCCTCACTCCCTTCCACTGGCCTCTTAGCTGCTAACATCAACATGGACCAGGGCAACCTGGCCGTATTGACTTTAGTCAACTCGTAATCTTTGCAAAGCAAATGCAAAGGAACTTTTGGCCCTAATGCTGCCTTGCTTCCTCAGTCAGACTAATGTGGAGAGGCCTGCCTTTGCCTGGCTTCCTCCTACTTCTCGAAGTGGAAGATGCTTCCTGAAGGCTGAGCTGCTGAGCTTCTGCCCAGCACTTCTTCCTTGGCTCAGCCTCTCTTTGTCATCATTAGTGCTTCGTCTGTTGGATTATTCCAACTTGAGATGGACATACTTTATCATCTTAAATTCAGTAGACAGAAAACACAAACCTTCTCTTGACCTGACAGCCTCCCCAACTCCCACCACACGTCTCAAAATATCTCAGAAAGCCTGTTGTTCTCTTGGTCTCTACTTCCTTGTTCCTGCTCAGCCATTACAAATCCAGGTCTTCATGCTTTCCATTCTTTCTTTCTGTTTAAACTGTTTATGTTGGAATCCCAACAGTCCCCATGCTGACAGGCCAGGAAGTATTTCCTGTTTCTACCTGTTGACTTCACACTGGCTGTCATTGTGTCTCTGGTCTTCTTCCCTCACCCATCACCCTCTCTGAATCTCTTATTCCAGCCAAGCACTAAATATTAAAGCTGCTCACTATTCAGCCCAAAGGTTTAATTTTCTTCTTTTACATGCCTTATATATTATATATGTTTTCTGTTATTGAGACAAAATACCTGAGGGTTTTGAAAAGTCCTAAACAAGGCAGTCCAGATTTATTTTGACTCACAGTTTCAGTTTATGATGGTCTTGTTCCTTCTAGAGGAAGGAAAGTGTCATGGCGTCAGGAAGGCCTGGGAGAGCAAAGCTGCTTACCTGCAGTAAGTCAGGAAGCAGAAACAGAAAAGGGGAAAGTAGCCTCAAAGCCAAGTCCTAGTGACTCATTTCCTTTTGTTAGACCCATCTCCTAATATTCTGTTTAGCTAGGAACCTATCAATGGATCAATCAACTGAAGCCTATTGTTCAATGGTCCCACCAGCCTGGGGCTGTACCTTTAACAAAGGATCCTTTTGGGGGGATATTTTATCTGTAAACCTTAACACACTATGAGGATCCAGATATGATAAATCCATTCTTATGAGTATATATATATCATTAAATGCCACCTCTATGTTTATTATTCCCTAATCCTTAAACATTCTTTGGGATCTATATTCAACTAACTACTAGAGCTCACCAGTGGATGGCTCATGGGTCTTGTGAAATGTTTAAAATTGATCCTCTGATTCATTTTAACCCATATTTGCTTCATTCTTTCTTAATATCACTCATAAAACTACCAAGTTATTTGCTCAATCCAGTGGTCAGTGATAAATGTAAGCACAATGGGAGAGACACTGTATTTTTTTGTGGTGTGTCTCAAATAACTAGAACAGTGACTTACAGACAGTAGACACTTAACACTCAGTTGCCAAATGAATAAAGCTTTTAATTTGTCTCATGCCTCATCCACTTTACCATAAAACCCAATTCCGTGTTATACAATAACAACACCCAGCAGGGCCCATCATCCTATATTTCTAGGGCTGTTTTCTGGTCATTTCTTACTCGGACTAGAGATAGTATCCCTTACCATCTTGTTGCTTCCACTTCTGTTCCTTGTCACTCTGTCCTTTATAGCACAAAATGATGTCATTCCTACTTTTAAAATCCTCCAGTCTTCTCTTCAGGGAGTGGTGAAAAGAACAGAATTCTACCCAGTTCTACCCGGCTATAACACCTATGAAAAACAATGACAAGCATGGCAAGATATGCACAATGGTGCACTAAGTAGCATTCTCCGGTTGGTGGCAACCAACAGCTGTCTAATTAAACATAAGGCCCAGTACACAGGTGGGAAATCAAGCTTTATACTGGAAACCTACACAGCTTCCTAGGGCTGGTAAGGGCATGAACATTAGAAGAGAATCTACTGCCACCATTTTGTTAGACAAGCATAACTCTTTACTACATTCTAAATCTTATCCTTAAGCCTCCATATAAGTATAGCTACCACCCCGCATCAAAGAAGCTTATATTTATGGCAGATGGAGAACATCCCCCCAAAGCTACAGCTGGATACAATACAGAGATCTATAGACTATGGAGTGCCCAGTCATAGTGGATGCATCTATGTTACACTCCTCCATCCGTGGCTCAGGGAATATCTCAGAAGAGCAGGGTAGAAAGATTGCCAAGAACCAGAATATCAGAAAGTCTGCTATGACACATTCTCTCCTAGAAATCTGCATAAATAAGATGGCAACGCTGGCAATGACAATGGACATGTTAAATGTGGAAGCAGAGATTTTCACAGGGTCTCTCTCACTTCTAGACAAAGAACTACAGGCAACTAATGACTATTGGGAGAAGGATTTGTGAGTCCCCTGTTGATTGTTCAATGTACAGTGGTCATCCCTGAAGCCGATACATACCACCAAAACAGTGTGTGTGTGTGCGCGTGTGTGTGTGTGTGTGTGTGTGTGTGTGCGCGCGCGCGTGCATGCGCACGTTGGTAGATCTGCATGGAGGAAAGAAATGTAACTGTATTTCAGTGACAAACAATTTATAAAAAACCAAAAGGATATTAAAATTTGAATCCTGATCCCCAAACCTTAAAACCTTTCTGATATCACACCATTATCCAACTCAAGATCCTCCCTCATGACCCTTTCTAGCTGTTCAGTTAAGTTTTTGTCATGGGAACTCCATGAGTTTCTGGGATTTTTCTATCTCTTTTTCCCTTGGGCCCTTTGGACCTGCTGCTGCTTCTCCCTGGGACATTCTTCCCTATGCTCGCTATGTGGAGAGTTCTAAGACTTTAAATTTCAACAAAATCTTGTTTGCTTTAGTGACTTCACTCACTACCTTAAACAGGCCACGGTGGTGTTTTCTACTAAGAGCACCCCATTAACAACATCAAATAGACGCTGTCATTACTTTCCATTTATGTGATTAAAAGTTTATCATCTCCTACCCTCTTTCCTCCCACTCTCCCCATACTGTCAACTCTATACAGTTAGGGTCCTTGTTTATCTTATTAGCCATCTGTCTTACTTAGAGTTTAACTGCTGTGAAGAGACACCTTGGCCAAAGCAACTTTTGTAAGGGACATCATTTAATAGGGGCTGACTTACAGTTTCAGAGGTTCTGTCCATTATTTTTTAAAATTTTTTATTAGATATTTTCTTTATTTACATTTCAAATGTTATCCTCTTTCATAGTTTCCCCTCCAAAAATCCCCTATACCCTTCCCCCTCCCCCCGATCCCCAACCCACCCATCCCCATTCATGATCCTGGCATTTCCCTATACTGTGGCATAGAGCCTTCACAAGACCAAGGGCCTCTCCTCCCATTGATGACCGACTAGGCCATCCTCTGCTACATATACAGCTAGAGTCACAAGTTCTACCATGTGTTTCTTTGATTGGTGGTATAGTTCCAAGGAGCTCTGGGGTTACTGGTTAGTTCATATTGATGTTCTTCCTATGGGGCTGCAGACCTCTTCAGCTCCTTGGGTACTTTCTCTAGCTCCTTCGCTGGGGACCTTGTGCTCCATCCAATGGATGACTGTGAACATCCAGTTCTGTATTTGCCAGGCACTGGCAGAGCCTCACAGGAGACAGCTATATCAGGCTCCTGTCAGCAGGCTCTTGTTGGCATCTACCTAGTGTCTGGGTTTGGTGGTTGTTTATGGGATGGATCCCCAAGGGGGGCAGTCTCTGGATGGTCCTTCCTTCAGGCTCTGCTCAAAAATATGGAATGCTTCACAAATTTGCGTGTCATCCTAGAGCAGGAGCCATGCTAATCTTCTCTGTATCGGTCCAATTTTAGTATATGTGCTGCCGAAGCAAGCACGGTTCAGTCCATTATTATCATAGCAGGAAGCATGGCAGCATCCAGGCAGATAGGGTTCTCTAGAAGGATCTGGCTGTTCTACATCTTGATCTGAAGGCAGCCAGGAGAAGGGTCTGACCTCTGAAATGGGTGGAGCCTGAGCATAGGACCTCAAAGCCCACCCCTACAGTGACACTTCCTCCAACAAGGCCACAACCTTCATCAAAGCAACACAGCATCATACACTCATGGTTATGGCATAAAGCACTTGTTCTTCATCTCTTCAATGAATGACTGGAATAAGCTTCATCTAACAATGACCTGTGGGTTTCTGAGATGTCTGGTTCTATCTACAAGCATGTGAATAGTAACAATCCAGATGTCACAGTTGCCTATTCTTTGAGCTTTTCATATAGTGGAGCAAAAACACTGTGACCTCCTTGGGATGTTTGTGAATTCTTGGCATCTTAATTTCTCAGAAGTGCTCTGGTTTTAATTTGCCTGCCCTGTAAATTCTTGGTCTCATTCACATCTTGACTCGTGCAGCTGTTCTCGGCTTCCTGCTCCAACATCTGGAGACAAGTCATTCCCTCTTCTGCTGGCATCAGACACAATTGACCAGGCATTTGAGGAGAAAACTGGGTTCTCTTGACGTGTTGGAGCACTGCCAGGGATGGAAAGGAGGCAGCCAGAGGGCAGGGTGTTCACACAACACTAAGAAATCAACAAGTTTTCTCAATATTCAGCAATTCTGTCCTTTCAAGCCCTTCAGCCTTCGCTAGCAGGCTGCCACTGTGATTTCTCATGGGAGAGACTTCCCAGCCCCTCTCCTCGCCATAGCTCTTCCTCTCTTTCCTTTCATGGAACAGATTCCAGTTCTCTTCCTGTCCTTTCAGACCAGAGAAGTGATGGGAGATATAAAGAAACATTTACATCTCAAATAACAGAAAGCGATCCATTCCTAAATATCTCGGAGCCTTAGACACAGAGCTGATTTGATCTGATGAGGTTTTGTTGGTTGGTTTGGTTTTTGCTTGTTTCTCTTTTGTTTTTGTTTTTTTTTTTTTGAGACAAAGTTTCACTTGTATAGTTCTGGCTGTCCCCCAACTCAGAGATCTGCCTGTGTCTGCCTCTGCCTCTCTAGTGCTGAAAATAAAACTGTGCCACCATTGCCCTACTATGTGGTTTTAAAGAACATATCCTCTGTGGACCATTCAAAGGAAGAATATGATTGCTCTTACACCAATGATTTTGGTAGTTTTTCCAAAGAATACTATGGATGGGACAGACTCTGGTGGACCCCACTGTTAGTCTAAGCAAAACCTCTTCTTCCCTGGGTCTGCCAGCTTCATTGACCGCATTCTTTAATCCTAAATGTAGCTTGAGTTGGGCTGACCATGTAAGAACCCTGGTAGAGGCAACTAGCAGAAAACTTTAAACTCAGTTTCACATGTTCCAAGTATGGTGAGAGCAAAGAGGAAGAAGACTTCCATTTGGATGCTAAGTATGTCACACCAGTGGGGATGGCCTGCCTTGATTGGCAAGGATGAGCCTGAGCACATAGAAAGCTTCCTACATCTCAGACACTGTCAAAAAGATAATAACCGAGCTGCACTCCTCCGGTGAGAGAGATTGAAACCATTTCCTCTAGATGGAAGAATGCGGGAAGGTCATGCTTGGATTACCCAGGGAACATGGCAGACGACTCCCCTGAGCTCAGAGAAAAAAAAAAAAAAATGTGTTCCCAGGCTTCAAGATGATCTTTACTCTAAGCTGATCTAAACCATTCAGGCCAGAAAAACAAAACAAAACAAAACAAAACAAAACCATTTGTGTCTAAATACAGAACTGATTCTTTCGAGAGAGAGGTCTGGTCCATTGTCAGCCTGCTCAAATTCAGGAGACGTGGTGGGGCTGTAATCAGGACAGCCTTTGTTAATGTCCCTGTGGGTTACTAAGTAAGCTACAAGCCCAGTCCTGTAGAGGGGTTAGAGGTGGGACTTTGCCACTGTCTGTGGTAGGAGAGACACTAAGAGACTGCAGGGCTTCTGTGGCCTTCCTTCTCTCCACAGCAAAGCTGGCAGATGAGGCCCTGATTCCCAAGTTTCTCTCTCTCTCTCTCTCTCTCTCTCTCTCTCTCTCTCTCTCTCTCTCTCTCTCTCCTGAGAAGTCTCCATTGGAGGGTAATTGTGAAAAATGCAGGAAACAGATGGACTCTTTGTCTTGGACCATTGGGCCTGGCCCAACCCCTCTTGCTGAGAGCTGTGTACTAGCTCTGAGTGGCTTTCCCTCTGGCCCGCAGTCTGTTCTTCTTTCCATCTTGCCTTACAATTTCCTCCCTGGCTGAGGCCTCACTTGGTCAGAGTCCACGACCAGATGGATGATTGGATGATTCTCGCTCCTTCTCGTCTCTGCCTTTGTTTGCAACTTGCTCCAGAGAGAGTCAACGGACATTGTGGGGGCTTCTGCACTGACCTTTGTGCTCAGCGCATGATCGGGCCCTCCAGGGAATCGGGTTACTTTTTTTGTTTTGCTTTGTTTTTCAGAACAGGCATTAGTAAATATTCCTTCTTTTTCTTAACTCCCCACCCAAATCCAATACACAGGCAGGGAATAGGTAGGGTTCTTTGTCAAGCCAGCTTCTTCCCTCTATCTGCTGCCACCAGCTGAGCCCAGTTACTACAAGGCCCAATCCACCTTAATCCTACCATTAGCCCTGTTTTCTTCACTAGCCAGAATGAGCTTCAAGTGCTTGGTAAATTACCCCGTTGTCTGCTTAAGTTTCTCAGGCAGTGGTAGCTCCAATGGGGCTATGTTGGAGGTAGGGGCTGTCTGTGCCAATGCTTAAGACAGAGGAAACAGAGATTACAGCAGGGAGGGGATGGAACTGATAAAGAACAGACAGGACATGGAGACCCCCAAGTCACTTTGAATGGAACCTTTTTTTCGTGTCTTTAAAAGACAACATAGCTCTTTTCTTTTTCTCTGCCTTTGGATAGTCCCACCTGCCCTTCACTGGCTGGGGAACAGCTACAGTAGACCCTTCTAGAAACTGAGCCCCAGGCTTAGACTCCTTCATACTCTCAAACACTATCAGATTTTGAAGATACATAACATTTTTTTGTTGAGAGATCTGCCATATCCAGTGTAGAAAATGTAGTTGCTACTCTGGCTTCTACCCGCCAGATGCCAGCAACACTAAACGTCCACTTGTAAACAATTACATGTTGGCAGTGGAGGATGGCTCAGTGGTTAAGAGTATTGGCTGCTCTTGCTGAGAACCCGAGATTGCTTCTCAGCACCCACATTGGGGCTCACAAACATCCGTAGTTCCAGCTCCAGAGGGTCTGACACTTGCTTCTGACATCTGGAGACCCCCTTCATATATGTGGCAAACACAAATGCACTTGAGCACATACTCACAAAAGTAAATAAACGTTGTAAAAGAAACACCATCAAAACTGTCTCCAGAAATGGCACAAGATGTCCTGGAGGTCAAAGGACGTCTGATAAAGAGCCATCAGTCTAAAGGAATGCTTAGCATCTTCTGGTGGCTTTTGAGGCTCTTAAGAATCACATGTAAAAATGTTATGGTGGTAACAGGGTGCATTTATTTGCTATGAGGAGCAGTGCAAAGTACCTAAAGGCCCAATTGTGTAATCAATCTAACTTTGGCTTCAGAAATAGACAAAAGAGCTACAGGATGAAGCCTGGAGCTCACAGGAGAATGCCCAGAGAAGAACGAGGAAAATTAAATATGACTAGATAAAATAATTCATGCACCGCTGGCAGAATTTAATTATAGTTAACTATAGTCTATGAATGAGAATCAAAAAAGTGCCAAAGGCAGGCCATGCGGTGATGGCTGAAATGATGGCCCCTGTGGACAAGTGGACTGGCTTGTAAACCAGACTTGCTGGGCACGTAGGGCAAGAGCTGCATCTTGCCGTGGTCCTAATCAATAAGCAAGGCTTGGTAAGCCGATGGGAAGCTGCTGCTCACCTGATGGTAACACTGGCCCATGGCACTGGGCACCGGGGCTTTATAAATCATCTTGACATCCATCCAAGCACTAGAAAACCCAAACTGGGGTGTCGGATCTCAGGTCTTGGATGGATGTGACAAGCGCTCAGATAAAGGGAGCAGAGGAAAACAAAAGATACGAATGAGGCAGAAGTGAGATGTTCCCTTCCCATGTGAAGCAAGCAATGAAATTGTACTGCAGGGGTGCAAATTTGGTCACCGGGAAGGCATCAGAACAGTTAAGCAAATCAGCCGAGGCAACTTGGAATGGAGAAATGATTACAGTACGGAGCTCTCCCAAGGAAAACAGGAAACACGCTGCAAAGCACAAAGCCTTTCTCGAGCAGACAATCCCACATGGAAGTGGAAACTTGAAAGGAGATTCAGTGCTACAAACACTCCGTAACCACATAACAGCTGCCTGATGCAGAGCAGGACTCTGAATATGTCTTTGAAATTATCAGCGGCAGCAGCTGAATAGGACCGGCGCTGTGAAGGCTCCTACTCTGTAAAGAGAGAGGCTTTTACAAGAGAGCTGGGAGACCACGGACTTCATGATTTCAGCAGCAGGGGGAAAGGGTTTGAAGCTCTAAACCACAGCTTGAACGTAAGAATCTCTAAGGAAGTTATGTTTAATTACAAAGAAATCACAATTTTTTTTTTCCAGTGCGGGGAAACCATCCCGCAAACCTGCGAGGTTAAACTGCAAAGGAAAATGTTAATGGATGGAGCAGCCGAGCCAACAATTTAAACACCTTTCTGGAAAGCGTTTGACACCATTCTTCATAAAAACCCTTAATTGGCAAAAATATTTTCTGGCATTTACAAGGCAAGCTATTTTAACTACAATGAGAAAACGAATCCCACAAACCAGTTTTGAGATAGGCTATCAAATTACCGTCAATATTCGGGGTGGGACGGGAAGAACACTGAGGCTCACTTGAAATACCTCGCACAGCTCTGATAAAAGACATAAACGCGGAGAGGGCGGGGCCAGGAGCAGTCAAGTGATACAAAGACTGGAGAAGACTTAATTTTACCTTAGCATGTATCTTGCAAAATCAGCAACTGTGCTTCACTTGGTCAGCAAAGAAGGGAGTTTATGAGAGAATATCATCTAGACTTTAAGAAAAATTCTAAGGGGGATTACAGATTATAAGGCAGGAAGGCAGCTTGGCTTTGAATGTAAGATCGAGGCCCACATGTTCTGTACACGACAAACAACAAAGCAGTAAGAAGACTTCCTGTTTGCTGAGGGAGGGTTTGGAGCTCCTGAGGTGGGAAAGGGGGTCTTGAGTAATGCTGGCTGAGAAAGTGGGACGGTGACTAATGGCCAACTCTGTGCAGAGGAGAAGCAGAGATGGTCCATTTCATAGCATCTTGAACATGCATTCAAGAACTGTCACTCCCCAGACTGGCGAGAAAACACCGTGAATGAATAGGAGGCTGCTTTCTTGGCTCCACCTCAGAGGAGAAGTTGTATAACCGTGTTCTAGGATGCAGGACGTGGCTTATTTCACTGATGGAGCATCTGGATCACATAAATTAGGCTTCTTAACACTCTCTTTGTCTTCTATTTCAAATCCTAACCACCCTCTGAGGAGGTTTAATCCAAATTCCATCTCTCTCCTCTGCAAAGTCTTTCCTGGTTCCTCATGTGGGTGAGGCCTTCCAGCACATACTGCCTCTCATTCGTTGGCATTTATTTTTTAACTGTCAAGAAGGGTCTCCATCTAGAGGGTAAGCAATTTCAGGGCAGGGGCAACGTCTTGTATGCTCTCCTTGATTCCTTGCACCGCATATTTTGGTAAGAGACTCAGTATGAGGTGGGTGTTAGTGAGTGAAGTGCATGCAGGCACCTCCTAATGGACCCCATATGTCTCATTTTATTAGGGGTTGACATTCAGAGGAAGTCAGGCAATGGGCTATGTTGTAATGTCATTAGTTATCTTTTATTTTGTGTCTAAAACTAATATAACAAACGTTATACCAAAAGCTAAGAAAATTAAAGAGAGGAGGTGTGAGGCATAGTGTCTTGAGGGGGTGAAACAGAAAAAGATTAAGGCTAAAGAACTAGGGCCTATTCTAACTAAGACTTGAAAATGCTGAACGTTTTCTTTAAAAGACAAAAGATGGTAAAGAGCTAATGTATGGTAATATACATTGCACTCACATTTTTTGTTCATGAGTATGAGTGTTTTGCCTGTGCACTAGTTATAGTCCCAGTGCCTGATGAAGTCAGAAGAGGTCCATAGGATTTCTGGAACTGGAGTTAAGGATAGTTGTGAGCTGCCCTGTGGGGTTCCCAACCCCAGTCCTCTGCAAGAACAGCAAGTGTTCATAACCTCGAGCCATTTCTCCGGCCCCCGGATACACGTTTGTAAACTGTTGTTATTGTTAAGTTTCTGCAGGGGCAGGTACCTGATGATGAGCATGGAGTTTCTGGAGAGCATGAGGGAATTGAGTGACAGGCACAGTAAAGAAAGGGATAATTCTTACAAGCACCATATGACGTGTGAAAAAGAGGAGCTACTACGCATGACTTTCAACTTGCCCCTCCTTCTATTATTATATTTTATAATATTTTTATATTATATAAAAATAGACATTTATGTGTATACCAGCCAAGTTAAAAACAACAAACAAGGGGGCTGATGAGATGGCTCAACGGGTAAGAGCACCCGACTGCTCTTCCGAAGGTCCTGAGTTCAAATCCCAGCAACCACATGGTGGCTCACAACCATCTGTAACGAGATCTGACTCTCTCTTCTGGAGTGTCTGAAGACAGCTACAGTGTACTTACATATAATAAGTAAATAAATCTTTTTTTTTTTTAAAAAAAGGCATGTGTCACCACCACCTGGCTATGATTTAAAAAACAACAACCACAACAAACAACAACAACAACAACAACAACAACAACAGCAGCAGCAGCACACCGATCCAATTATTTCATCCATGGAAATTTAATATAAAGAAACATTAACTAGATAATGAAGATTAAAAAAAAAATAAAGGCAAAAGTGGAATGTAAAAGTCAAGAAGTAATGACTGCAGAACACAGTGACTGCCTCAGGCAAGGGACAAGGATTGGGATGTGTAGACTGCAGTCACTTAGAAGACTGTCCACATAGTTCTTCTGGTGCGTTCTGGTCTCAGGGAAGCCTGTGCTCTGGTGGGAGGGGTTCTGTAAACACTAAAATCTGGAGTAAGCTGCTTGCTGTGCAGGAACAGGAAGCAGTTCATTCTCCCCCACTGCTGTCACCCCCACTGTCTCCCATTGGCACCCCTCAATGGAGACAAATGCCTGTGTTGCCCTCTCAGCCCAGGGATATAAATATGTCGTGCTGGTGAACCATGCAGTTAAGCTGTGCTGTAACTCCCCCAGTATCGGAGAGGACAGAGACAATTCAAGCCGGGTCCAGCAGCGCAAGCCAATAAATAATCTCAGTCACCAGGTAAACTGAGGCAGGAAAATCTCAAGTTTAAGTAAGGCCTGTCTGGACTACACAGTGAGTTTGAAGTTAGCTCGGGAAACTTAGTGAGTCTGTATCTCACAATAAAAACCTAGGCATGTGGAGTTAACTCAGGAAAATGCTCGTCTTGTAAACACCAAGGTCTGAGTTCTTCCCCCAGGATTTTTTTTCCCCCAAAAGCTGGTTGTGGTGGCCTACTTGCATCCCAGCACTGAGGAGGGTCCTGGGGCTTGCTAGCCAGCCAGCCTAGACTACTTCAAGATCGGTGAGAAACCTTGTCTGAAAGAAAGAAAGAAAGAAAGAAAGAGAGAGAGAGAGAGAGAGAGAGAGAAAGGAAGGAAGGAAGGAAGGAAGAAAGGAAGGAAGGAAGGAAGGAAGGAAGGAAGGAAGGAAGGAAGGAAGGAAGGAAAGAAAGAAAGAAAGAGAGAGAGAAAGACAGACAGACAGGTGGTGCCTAAGGACAGACACCCATGTTGCTTCCTAGTCTGCATATGTATGTACATGCACTTGCATGTGTACCTTCCCCACATACAATACAAATTTAAATTTCTTTTTTATTAGATATTTTCTTTATTTATATTTCAAATGTTATCCCATTTCCTAGTTTCCCCTCCGAAAATCCCCTATCCCCTCCCCCCTGCCCCTTCTCCCCAACCCATCCACTCCTGCTTCCTGGCCCTGGAATTCCCCTATACTGGGGCATAGAACCTTCACAGGACCTCTCATGTGAAGAAGGACCTCTCTTCCTACTGATGACAAACTAGGCCATCCTCTGCTACATATGCAGCTAGAGCCACAAGTCCCCCCATGTGTTTTCTTTGATTGGTGGTTTAGTCCCAGGGAGCTCTAGGGGTACTGGTTAGTTCATATTGTTGTTCCTTCTATGGGGCTGCAAACCCCTTCAGCTCCTTGGGTACTTTCTCTAGCTCCTTCATTGAGCAACCTGTGCTCAGTCCAATGGTTGGCCGAGAGCATCCACCTCTGTGTTTGTCGGGCACTGGCAGAGCCTCTCAGGAGACAGCTTTATAAGGCTCCTGTCAGCAAGCTCTTGTTGGCATCCGCAATAGTGTCTGGGTTTGGTGATTGTTTAGGGGATGGACCCCAGGTGGGACAGTCTCTGGATGGCCTTTCCTTCAGTCTCTGCTCTGAACTTTGTAACTCCTTCCATGGGTGTTTTGTTCCCCCTTCTAAGATGGGCTAGAGATGTAGCTTAATGGTAAAGTACTTGTCGAGCTTGCATTGGGCATTGGCGCCAATCTTCATCACCACAGACTTAAGTTAAATAAGCTCTAAAAAATAGAAGAGGAGGGAAAACAGTTTCACAGTCATGGCAGTCAGAAATAGCATCAAAGCAGTTGGACCAAAACCCATCGCTTCTGTGTGTCTAGGTTTGGTAGACTGTTATGATGAAGAAGAGCCAGATGTGTTCTTACAAAGTGGCCACTCACATAAAAATCATAAATAACTATAAATAAGCACTCAGCACATCCCAGGAACCGAAGTCTTTGTGTGTGATTTAACCCTTTCAGAAACCTGTGAGGAACAAACCCACTGAGAAATTCACCAGCGTCACAGAAGAGTCAAGGCAGGCCAGGAGTGAGCCCCACCATCTAATGGCATTACCAAGCCTTGCTGCTCACACACTAGCTTGGGGCTCAAATACCGGGCATCGTTCTACATTCTTAAAACATAGAAGAAAGTAAGGTGAGAACAGTTGTTCCTGTCTCCAGGAAGGAACACACGTGTCCTGGCTCACGCACTAATGATAAGGACTCTCCTATATGGTCATGTGCCCCAACCGCACAAAATTAATAAAAAAACATTATATGATGTTCTGTTAAATGCCAATTCAGTGTAGGCTTTCCGTCTTCGCCTTTATGTTCCTTTTAAACATGAGATAGGCACTGGAGAGAAGGGAGTCAACAGGCCCCTTGTTTCAGATTTTCTCATTTAGAAAAATCTGCTGCTTCTTGTTTGTGGCAGGCAGCTCTCTGGCCATATCCACATTCTATTATAACATAACCCTCTTATAACAGTTGGAAGAAGGTAACTTTTTTTTTTATTCTGCTTTCTTTCATTTTTTTTATTACATTTCTTGTTTGAAATGTTCAGTCTAGAAGAAGCCTTTGAGATGAGCCAATATTGTCATAGTAGAAGCTCAGGTACGTGCCTGAGGCCACCCACCTGGTGAGACTGGAGCAGCCACCTGAGCTGGTATGAGCTTCACCTAAAGTGACAGGATTGGCACTTCTACAGCAACTCTTGTAAAAATCCTTTGGTTTCCGTCCCCCCCCAAATGAAAACCCTGCTGTCAGTTCAAACCAGGTGACTTTTGACAAGCTGGGGATTGGGACATGGATAGGCTTCAAGCCCCTGAGTCATGTGAGCTGACATTATTGAATCCCTGACAGTCACAGGCCAGCTGAACAGCATGCAGACATGGTTTGAAGTTCACTGTAGTGGGCCATCTCTGGAACCCAAATGCCAGGGGGCAGGGCGTGCGGTATGAGAAGGACTGACCTGAGCCACAGGGAATGGAATAATTTTATATAAGGAGAATGGTTCATTTTATTAGAAATGTCCCTATGAATAAAATTATGCACCTGGACAAAGCAGCACTTGCCGCTCCTCCCAAGCAGATAACCGTATCGCCACGGTGTGGAACCACTCTGGCTTATGAAAATGCTCATGATATGATCTGCTGGGAAAGAGGAGGCTTGCTCTGAAGAGGAGGTGTTTGCCTCAGAGGAGGCTCTCCACAGCTCATCTGATCAGCTGCAGAGTCTTGCAACAGCCTGTATAGGAATGACAGAGAGGAGAAGAAGCCAAGGCAATTCCAGGCACTGGGGGTGCAGAGCCCTGTGGCGACCAGGAGCTGGGGAAGCCAGCTCTCCCTTTCAGTCTTCCCTCCATTGGGGAAGCAGAAGAGCCACTGGAAAGTCCTTATTCCCCTTGACAACACAGCTATCATGAAGTCGTAAATCATTTTAACCAGTAGGCACAGTCAACAGAAAACTAGATCGGACAACCAGGGGCAGTGAAAAGAAGGCATTAGGGTTACTAAGACCAGAGTTCAAATGCCAACACTCCCCAGGCTGTGCCAGTTTCTGCAAGTCCTCTGCCTCTCTGCCCAGGTTTCTGCATTTGACAAGTGGGAGCAGTGAGAGCCACCTCACTGGCTTCGTCGTGAAATGAACACTTTGTGTTCGCTCTCCTGTTAGCTTCCCGGGTGTGCTGTAACAAACAACTATAAATTAGTGTCCCAAAACAGCTGGGTTACTTTCCTTCATCTTTCCCGGATCTAGGGTTCCAAAAATCAGCATATGAGCAATCTAGGTTCCCTCTGAGTCTTCCCTTCCCTCTCCCAGCTTCGGATGACCCCAGACCTCCTCAGCTCACAACCGTGATGGCCACTGACTGCCCCCATTTTCATCTTCTCTCAGTGTTCTCTTCTCGTCTCAAAAGGACCAGACAACGGAGTCAGGACTCACCCTAATCCAGAATGTTCTTCTGGATACCTGTGTAAAGCCCTGGAAAAGATCAGAGTCTCAGTTTCCCTCTGGATACAGATTTGGTGAGCACTACCGACACTCAATGGCCGTTTGAAAGGACACACGACAGGGACAGTTAAGATACTCCATGAAGTACTCGCTCCTCATCAGCCTTCGAGGAATAAGAGAGCATCTTCCTGCCTTTGTTACTTTTGCCACTGCAGCTGCTGCTGGTGTCTTTTTAGGGAATACGGGGCATAGTCGTGGTTCAAATGAAAATGTCCTCCGTAAGAATTTCAGGTATCTGAATACTCAGTCCCCGGTTGGTGAAAGCTTTTGGAGAGGTGTGGTCTTGCTTCAGGAAGTATGTCCCTGGGAGGTGGGCTTTGAAAGTAAGAGCCTCCTGCAGTTTCCGGTTTCTCTCCCTTGGTGCTTAGGGCTGCGGTTTGGTCTGCCAACTCTGGCGGTACCTGCTGCTTATTACCATGGCTCTACTTTGCCAACAGGAACCCTTATCTCTCTGGAATTGTGAGCCAAAACAAGTTCTTTCCCTTAAGTTGTCTGGGTTAGGGTACTTTAGCACAGCTAAAGAAAACAGCAGAAGAAAACAGGTTTGCTTAGGGGTGGAAAGCCAAGGCTGGGGAGCAGTGGGGATAGAGGCAGTTGGAAGATCCAGCTGCGTTCAGCAACCAAGAATGAGAAAGTGTTAGGTAACATTCCTCCAGTGGACTTGTTTGGTTCCTGTAGTCTCCATGACAACACTGAGGGATAAAGCATAGGAAAATGGACAAGGTGCCTGGCCCTAGGCTGGGTCTGCCCAATTAGTGTGGTTTTCCTTACTTGGGAAAAAGGAAACAAGAAGATGGGGAGGGGGAGTGTGTTTAAGAACACTTTCCCCCTCCTATTGAACATATTTCAGAATATTTCTTAAGGGGGGAAGAAGAGACTAGATTGGAGAAGTGACGCTTCGAGGGAACGCAGGGCTTCTTGCCGAAAAGGAAGTAATTGTCACCGGGATCCCTGAGTCCTGGCAATAAATCAAGCGGAACAAAAATGTGAAAGCAGCTGGGAGAGCTGGGTGCTTCTTCCTTCCCTAGGCGGGGATGGCAGGCATCCTAGACACTGAAGCTTTTGTTAGTAATGTGATCTGAAGACGACAAAAATCTCACCCTGAGGTTAAAGTGTACTCTGCCAGGCGCCGCGGCAAACAGTTTCATACGGATATGGCACACATCTTTGGAAAAGATGGAAGGATAAGAGTGAAGTTACAACTACTGAGTACAAAAAAGAAAAAAAAATCTTTTGATCTTCTTTTCTCTAGAGACTGTTCTGGTAGCCTTGTCACAGGATGCTCTTGGTACTGGTTTTAAATTATGGTGAAGACTGGTGAAGTCTGTAGATTTCTCCTCATTAAAAAAATGCTTTAAAGTAAATACACTTAAAACAAAATAAAACAGTCTATAACAATTCAAAACAAGCCAGTGATATCAAAAGGTAGGTATTAAAATGTCAAAACAAAACCAACAGATATGTGATATGGTTCTATGTGTACTTCTTTATTAATGTGCTAAATAACAAGAGCTAGCAGCAGGTTCTACAGTTACTGCAATTTTAAAGCAATGAAGAGTGTGAGCAGTGTTTCTAGCTGTCCCGAGCGGGAGCTGCAAATTATCTTTGACTTACGTTCACAATTGAATCAAAACTCTCGATTTAAGCTGGAGGTGGATAAAAACCAACACGGGGTTTGCCCCCATTCCAGTTCTCGGAATTCTATCTGCCGAGATTTGTGTCCCACCCCAGTTTAAAGGCTACACCGTGTAAACTTAATAGGCACCCAGTTTTTTGGTGGGGTTCTGCCAGGCAGAGGAGTATCGACCATTATGTTAGCAAAGGCTGCCGCCTGCTGGCCAAAAGATTCAGACTGTTCACTTAATTGTGTTAGAAAACAATGGGGCAACTATTAATTCACAGACTCGCATCTAGAAACGGAGCAGGAGGCTACTTGTCAACCCAGCCCCATGGCATCCAATCAGTGCAGATTTAAAAGCCCCCTTTGGCTTAGCGGGCAAGTGCTGATGGCTGGTACTGTTGGTCATTAGCAAAGTGGGACAAGACGCCAGCATGGCAGGCTGTTTCTAAGGAGATTGCTCTCCTCAATCCTGATCAGGAACAGTGAAAGTACAGATGGCTTAAAGGTTCGATTTCCCAGTGGGCTTGTCTGGGATCTACTTTCAGTGCTAAGGGCATGGAGAGGAAGGAAAAAGACTTCAGGGCTACCGGTGTGCCCGGAAATCAGCTGAGTACTTTCAGTATGCTGCTGCATTTAATTCCTAAGAAAATCCTGTGTGTTACTGTTACAATGAGGACTGAGAACAGTAACTAAGGCTTAGAAAGGAAAGTCGGCACCATCACTCGGAACGCATGCGCCGGTTGGGAGGTCGCTTGCTTCCCAGTCTCTGCTCTAGTGGGTAGGTGGGCAAAGATTCCCACAGCAGTGCCTACTCCTGTTTGCCCAGTGTTCTGCCCTGGTTCAATTCCTAGATTTTTCCAATGGCACAAACCCAGACAAGTTTGTAAATCACTCCATGCCCCCATTTCCCTGTCTGTAAAATGAAGGTAACGATGACCTCTCTTTAAGGTGGAAGTCTTGTTGGAAATATTGAGTGTGAGTCCCTAGGGCACTGTAGGCGATAGATAAATGACAACTACTATTAGTATAAGACAATTTTGCTTCATAGTGTTGGGAAAAGTGTAATCTCTATGTCACACAAAGGAACACATGAAGAATAATTCAGCAAAGTAGTTTCTTCTTTCTTTCTTTCTTTCTTTCTTTCTTTCTTTCTTTCTTTCTTTCTTTCTTTCTTTCTTTCTTTCTTTCTTTCGTTTTTAAGTGGTGTGCCAGAATTCCAACACAGCTAACCAACACATTCAGCCAGAATGGCTTCTGTCTTTTATATCTGACATAGGTGGTGACTGTGTCTCGTCACATTGGTGGGCCCTGGGCTTCACTGAAGGTACTCTAGCCAACTCTAAAATGTAGGGCATGGCTCTGGCTGGCCTTACCCTTCTCCCCCATTCCTTCTGCCTTGCTATAAATAAATAAATAAATAAATAAATAAATAAATAAATAAATAAATAAATAAATAACGTTCCTAAAGCCACCAAGGTTCATTCTCTTGGCCACTTACTTCTGAGGCTGACTTCCAAGGTCCAGCTCTCAAAGTATTATATAGTTCAGCACTCAGAGCCTTCTTTGGCTCACCTAGTTAACATGCCCAATTAAAATTAACCACATCCCCCCAACTTGAGACTCCCCCTTTACCTTTATAATCTACCATTTTTCTCCTCTTTAGCTAGTGGCAGAATTTTGTTCCCCTTGGACAAATGCCCCTTCCCTCTTGCCCCTTTCCCCCTTCTCCCGTGTTCCTTTCCCCCTCTTCCTCTTTCTCCTGTCTTTGTCCCTTACCCCTGCCCTCTGTCCCTCCTTTGTGCTGAGAACTTGATCTTGATGTTCTGGGCAGATACTTTTCCTTTCACATCACGGTCAGGAACGATTGGTCAGTTGCTGTAAGAAGGGGATGGGGCTGAGGAAATAT
Source organism: Mus pahari (assembly GCF_900095145.1). Classification (NCBI taxonomy): domain Eukaryota; kingdom Metazoa; phylum Chordata; class Mammalia; order Rodentia; family Muridae; genus Mus; species Mus pahari. Next base: position 36,773,731 of record NC_034594.1, on the reverse strand, counting down.
GGGTTTTTGTTGGGGCCGACAACCTTTGATAAATTGTTTCTCACCTTAACAGTCACAACAGCAGCTAAGTGTTCAGATAAGTACTTAACATTTAGCACTGTCTGGACGTTTTGGTTGTCTCTATAGGGGTATCTAATGGTCAAAGGCTAGAACACTATTAAATATTCTACACTGCACAGGACAGCACTTCCAGAAACCACCAGAAAAGAATTATGTATTGGGGGCTGGAGAGATGGCTCAGAGGTTAATGGCCACTCTTCCAGAGGTCCTGGGTTCAATTCTCAGCAACCACATGGTGGCTCACAGCCATCTGTAATGAAACCTAATGTTCTCTTCTGGCCTGCAGGCATACATGCAGGCAGATGTTTTATGCTAAGGAAATAAATAAATAAATAAATAAATAAATAAATAAATAAATAAATAAGTATTCTCACATGTCAGTAGTCTGACATTTAGCTAACCCTGTCCTGAATGGAGCTCAGCCAAGCGGAACGGATACAGTGGGGTGCTAGAGAAAAACTCTAATGGGTGCAGGGCAGACAAGGATTGAGAGATAACAGGGACTGACAGGTGGATGTTCTTGTCTGTGTTAGGGTCAAGAGAGAGGCTGGGATTGCTTTTTCTTAAGTGTCCAGGAAGGTCTTCTCAGAAGTGGTGGAAGTCACTTCTCAGAAGTGACTGCCCTTGATGGCCTGGAGAAAGGGCACAACGAGGGAGCATAGTTCCGGTCAACAAGCCCAATAGGGACCTAATTATGACAGAGGCCCAGACAGAGGGAGAGATGTCGAAGAGGATTCCAACAAGGCCTTATGGGATGGCCTCCACCAGACAGCGCTTCTGGTTGACATGGTCCCAAAGACAAAAACCTGTCTCCAAGTGCCCACTGAACTAATATATGTAGACTCGACACAATTTTAATTTTTTTTAAACTTTTTTTTTTTATTGTTTTCATTTTGGTTGGTTTGCTTTAAAAGGCAACGATCAAAAATCTCTTCTTTGGCAATGAACTTATTGACAAGGCCAGTTATTGGACTTGATTCCACCTGGTTTGAGATGAAATCACATTGTCTGGGCAGGGGTATCCCAATGTTGTAGGATACGAAGGATGTCAAAAGAGGGGCAGGCACAACAGGGCGGTCTTGCGCTGTGAAAGCTTCCCAGCTCTCACAATCGGGTGCAATACTGCAGTGTATATGGGAGACTCAGCGACGCCAGGACGGGAGCTGGAGTGAAGGACAGGCCAGGTGTGATAGAGACCAACACAGCCGTGACCATGGCTGAGCTGCTCTACAGAGACAGGCCTGCTATGCTGTCACAAATACCTAACATAAAAGGAAAGGAAAACTTTGGTTCATAATTATGGAGGTTTCCGACTTGTCAGCTGCTCATTCCTATTGGCTCTGTGGTAAGACAGGACTCACAAAAAGAAGTGAGAGTCCCAGTTTGCTAAGCAAGTAAATGATACCAGAATGTCCAGTACACCAACGAACGAGGTTACCTTGTCTGAAGACAGAATGAACACCACCCAGGCTTCTCCAGCAGAATATGAGCCCTCAGAGATCCGCCTGTGACACCGAGGACAGTATTTAAACAGTTCTGGAAAGAAGAGGCCCTCTTTGGGCCCTCTACTTTGCTGTACTTTTACAAATGAGTTGGCTGTATTCAGGACTCTTCCCAGTCTCTTGCTGGAAGAAACCAGGGAATCTCTGAGGTGGCTCTTAATGAAGCCAGAGAGGCGAGAGGCAAGCCTACCAGACAGATGTTAGAATCCATCTGCCCAAGTGCTAACTGCCTATGTCAGGTATCCTATCTCTCATTTCTTTTTCCTCATTTCCTTTTGGGTGGTGGTAATGCATTTGGGGTAACCAGATGTACAGAATTAAAAAAAAAAAACAAACCTGCATTTCTCATAACCAACAACAATTGTCTAATGTATGGCTAATCCCTAGTCAGGAAGATTAAGAATGTTTTGGGGGTGGTTTCAAGACAGCATCTAGTGAGTGAAGCATTTTGTACACATGCCCTTTACCCTCTCCTTCCTTGCTCTGTTCTTCCCCCTGACTATGGAGTTCTGTCTGACCCTAAGAAAGGCAGCCATGACTAGAGGGATACAGGGAGCCTGCAGACTCTGTGATTTGATACATCAGACCAATGCGTCTCCACTTTGGACTTACCCTTGTACCAGAGACTGGCATCTGTTACTTAAGCCACCATTTTGTGTGTGTGCCTGTGGTGGTGGTGGTGGTGTTTTGAAATCAGGTTGCTGTATAGTCCTGACTGGCCTGCACTTCCTTGTGTAATTCAGTCTGACCTTGAGGTCATAGCAACCCTCTTGCCTCAGCCTCCCACAGGCTGGGATCCCAGGAAATGAGCTACCTATCCCAGCTGTACTTGCCAGTTTAAAAAACCCCAGTTTCACGCAGTCACAACTAACATCATTTATTTCTACATTCTGCTCATATTGTGAGATTAAGTAACCAATAAATAATTTATAGTCAGATTAACATGATGTAATGTGTTATATGAACACTTTTGGCATCGTATGGCACTCCCTTAGTGTAAAGGTGTTTTACCTGAGCAGATCTCAACAGACAGGACCGGGACTCAAGTTGTCTTTGGCCCTTTCTTCAAAGCTTCAGAGTCCTGTAGTGCCCACAAGTTACCCGCTGGCATTACCTCCCAGATCTGGAAACAGCTCCTTCTGTTCCTGAGCCTCCTGCTACCTCAGGTACAGCAGTAGCTTCCCAGGAATGTGATGAATTGTTCTTCCTTGATCCTCATAGTTGGTGGGGCTGTGCTCCAGGCAGTGAACTTTATCACTGTCCAGGTCAACACCTAAGTGCTCATGTGAGACATTTTGGAGTTGTGTGTTTTGTTTACTGTGGTGCCATGTGCTAACTGTCACTAGCCTGTGTCTGCTACCTACCCCTGTACATGGGTCCAGGGGTGTCTTCCCAAACATACACTCCAGACCCCAAAATAAGCACTCACTTTTGTTTAGCTCCATTGGTTTAGAGTTGTTACTGTTGCATGTGAACTGACACACTTTGGGATACAAAAATAGCCTTCAGGGAGGAGGAGTGATTGGAGAGACAGAATGCTACCTTACAGCCACCTAAGAAATGTGGGGAGAGCCTTGTCTACAAACCTTTTTAGTGAAATGACTTATTTTACATATCTTTGCTACAAAAGTATGTCAGTAAGCAAAGCAAGCCTCCATTCCTCAGTGACTTCAGAGCCTACGAGCTTAGTGTCAAGGCTGACATTTAGATTCCACACACAGCTAGCTCCACCATGTGGTTAGTTGGAATGAATGACATTAGCTGTCACAAAAGCAAGGTCACATATCCAATACTCCTTGAGAAGGGATTGGACTTAATTTTAAAAATAAAAAAAAAATAAATAAAAATAAAAAAAATAAAAGAACAATCCAGTTTGCTAGGACATCAAAGCAAGAGTGAAAGGGAAGTTATTCCCATCGTGTGATCTAGGAAGCTCAAGAGAACTCAACTAATAGCTACTAAGTTCTACCAGGTAGGGCTTGGGGGGCGACAGCTGTTACAAGTTCCTGCCCCAGTTAGATGGACAATGGCATGATAAAACCAGGCTTAGAGGATAGGGAACGATGGGGAAGGGAGGGGTTATTCTAAATAAAGTTAGCAGAAACATCACCAGGCAGCCCACATTTTACTCTCCATGTGAGCATTCTCTTGCGTTCTTGGAAGACTGAAAAGCATCAAGATGTGTACATCTTGGCTTTGAAATTTTATCACACTGAACAGAATCCCGAGCTCCTTAGAGAAGTCACCTATTCCATGTCGGTGAAAGAAGGAAACAAACATCCTGGGATGTGTTTTTATGCCAGAAAACACACGGTACCACTCAAAAAACAATGTTGGGTCATAGCAACCTTTAATGTGTCTACAAACTAGGGCCCAGGGGCTCCCACTTGGAAAGCTGGGGAACATGTAAGCATCATCATGAACAATGACTATAATTGATATCATGCTTTTTTTTTTTTAAGACAAGGTTTCTCTGTATAGCCCTGGCTGTCCTGGAACTCACTCTGTAGACCAGGCTGACCTCGAACTCAGAAATCTGCCTGCCTCTGCCTCCTGAGTGCTGGGATTAAAGGCAAGCACCACCATGCCCGGCTTAATAATATGCTTATTTAAAAGTTTATAATAATTAAGTATCATGAAATAGTCAGGGCTACACAGAGAAACCCTGTCTCGAAAAACAAAGACAAAACAAAACAAACAAACAAACAGAAAGAAATGGGTCCCTACTTTATAAAAAAAAAAGATAGTAGAAAATAGTATAGAATTAATGAATAATTATTTTGCAAATGATAACTGAACTCTGATGTCTGGCTGCTGAGATAAGCTATGCCAGTGTGGTTGTTTATCACTATATAACCCGATCTTTTTACAGTTCTGGAGGCCAGAAGTCCACACCAGGTTAGCACGCTGCCTCCTTCAGGAACCTGCAGGGAATATGCTCTTCTAGCTTTACAATGTTCACATCCCTTGACTCTCAATAACCCATGCCTTTCTAACTTGTGCCTGAGTTATCTGACCTCCTTCCATGCTGACCCTCCCACCTCTTATAAAAATACCACTGATAACCCTGATAGCCACAGACGTGAACCAGGATAACACAGCGCCAGTGACGTCATCACACCCATGAAGTCTCTTTATTTTTTCAACAGGAGGCATCACAGTCAGGAGTACCAGGGGTTGGATACAGACGTCTTGGCCTAGGATGTGGGCATTATACCCCCACCGCAGCTTTGTGAATGGTTGCTTTTGAGTATAGTACCTACAAGATATCAGACTATTATTTACAGACTGATTGCTAGTTGTAAAAGAGAAAATTGGCTTTCATAACTAAGGATTCTCATTATAACTACCCTACGCAATGGAATGATGAGGAATTACGTAGCACTTACCGGGATCTAGTATACGACGCATAAATAACTTATAAGATATTCTTCCTACCCCTAGTGGCATTGCAGGGATGGCTGTGTGTCACATGTGCATCAGTAGGTGGCAGAGAAGAGAGGCTATGTCTATGCTTAGTGTTCTGACCCATGGACATCTGAATGACTAGTATCCTAAGAGTCCCTGAAAAAATTCGAGCCTGAGGCGACCACCAGACCGGTGCCATTGGAGCTTGCCTGAGATGATCGCCGGTCGGGTGCCTTGCAGGCATGGGGGTGGGGTAGACCATGCCTGAGATGACCCTTGCCTGGGGGGCCATAATGCACCAGCAGGGTATAGCACTCCTAAGATGACTCCAGACACTTGGAGACCCCAGGAGTCACAAGAGGAGCAAATAAATGGTGGAGAAATGGAAGAGAAAGAGAAACAGAAAGATGTGGGCACAATGAAGAGAGGCAGAGCTGGACACTCGAGGGTTCACCTGGGAACACAGTGGGGTCCTGGCCTGTGTTGCAACCATATCTGAGGTCACAGCTTTATAGCAGTAGGGGTCTGTTACCACCAAAGGACAGGTGGATGTCCCTTGTCTGGGCTGTTGTCCGGGAACATGTTGATGTCTGAAGGCTGTGCAGAACTGGTCCCACCCACCTGGGCATCATGGGAGAGCTGGACCTGAGGGAATGAGAACAGAACTGAAAGCCAGCTGCAGTACTTGGGAGAGTGCAGTACTTCTTCCCATTATAGAAATTGCAAGTAAGCCAGGCCCAGGATACAAGTGTGGGCTACTTGGTCCTACCACTCATCTCTTGTGAAGTGGCATGGATGAGGGATAGATACCTTCTATCCTCACCCCTCACCACCTGTGGCAGGTGGAAGACATATTTGGGGCCAACATATTAGAGAGAAATCCCTGGGAAGCATAGTAGAGTTGACCCTGCTGTCAGGGGCGAGAGTGAGCAGGTCTCGGGGACACCAGGGTGGGAAAACTGGCCCCACCTGTCTGCCATGTGGCAGTGTGGGTGAGGGAGGGATGCCCTCCCCTCCCCTCACCCTGTGCCACTTACAGCAAGTCATGAGAACAGGAGAGCCAGCCCTGACCCTTACCTGCTGCAGCACTTGGGAGAGCAAGTCCTATAACTCACATGGGTGGCACAGTAGATCTGTCCCTGGATGTGGGGGTTGCAAGTGAGCCAGCCCGCCAATTATCTGCTGGGTGGTGGTATGGCAGGTAGAAAAGCTGGTCCTGGAGCCACGATAGCTAGTGGGTGAACTGTCCCTGTCCCTTACCGGCTGCAATATATGGGAGAGCAGTTCCTGCACTTCTCCTGGGCAGCAGGCTGGAGCTGCCCTGGTTGCTGGAGTTGCTGGTGAGCTGGCCCTGAGGGTGTGAGAGCAGGAGAGCCGAAGAGATGACCACCTCAGATACCAGACCTAGGGCTTCGAATTGGACTACCCCAACATCTACTCCATTGATGAACTGCTGGAGATGCATGAAGGGGCCAGTCCTACAGATCCAAAGCTGCACAACCTCCAGTCCACAGGGCAACAACAGGGTACCTGAGAGGAGGCCCAGTGAGGATCCAGTACTGATGGTGCAGCAGAAGCCAGAGGCCTCGGACCAGACCAGTGACTCATCGCAATGACCATTTGCAAGCAAAGAAGTGTGGACAAAAGGGTGTACTGTGGGACACACTGTGACACACTACAGCTTCCACAACAAGATTTTTTTCTGTTTGTGGGGAGGTTGCAAGGGTGGAGGGTGGTGTGAGAGGAGATGAATGGGATTGGAGTGCATGGTGTGAAATTCAGAACCCCAGAGTCCTCATAATTGTGAAGTCATAGAAAAAAGATGAATATTCTAAATTTGTTAAGAGGACCAGAGGGACATTATAAGTAATTTTAAAGATAGTGCAATTTTAAATGACTTAAATATTAAATATGGGGTTTTTTTTTGTTTTGTTTTGGTTTTTTTTTTTTTTTTTTTTTTTTTTGGTTTTTCGAGACAGGGTTTCTCTATGTAGCCTTGGCTGTCCTGGAACTCACTTTGTAGACCAGACTGGCCTCAGACTCAGAAATCTGCCTGCCTCTGCCTCCCAAGTGCTGGGATTAAAGGCATGCACCACCATGCCCAGCACGATAATATGGGATTATTAATTTTCTTGTGCTATACAGGATAGCATCCTTTCTTGGAAAATACAGGTCCAAGTATTCAGAATTGAGGGCTTTAACAAGATTCTATTGAAGTCAAGCAGTGATCCACTGTGAGAAAACCTACTGTTTTGGGAATTTAATCACAGTCTCCTCTACTTAGCCTAGGTTGCCTTATTTGAACAGCTGGGACATCTAGTAGAGAGCCCATAAATGCTATTTCTTAATGAGACCATCTTAACTACTTTTCTATTTCTGTGATAAAACATGATGATCTAGGCAACTTATAAAAGCATTTAATTTGGGAGTAATGGTTCCAGAGGATTACAGTCTGTGACCATCATGGCAGGGAACATGGCAGCAAGCATGGTGCTGGAACAGTATCCATGTGCTTACATCCAATCCAGAAGCAGGAGGTAGAGAGCTAATAGGGAATGAACTCTCTTATAGCCTGCCCCCAGTGACAGACTTCCCCCAACAAGGACACATCTAATCTTTCCCAAACAATTCTACCAACTGGGACCAAGCATTCAAACACATGAGCCTGGTGGGGGCCATCCTCATCCAAGCCGCCAGAGACCAAATTCCATAGGCTACTCTAGATAGAGCCTATCAAAGCTTAACAAAAACCATAAAAGGATGAAATAGAATCTCGAATGACCCTGGCAATGCAAGGTGAAACAAAGCCAGAAAGTGCTCGTGTGTGTGTGCGCGCGCACGCGCGCACACACACACACACACACACACACACACACACACACACACACACACACACACACANCACACACACACACACACACACACACACACACACACACACACACACACACACACACACACGCTAAGTCATGCAGGCTGATTCCTAACAGCGGAGTAGAATGAATGATTCTGCCTTAAGCTTCTAAGCAGAGGGTCTGTTATGAGTGGTGGTTAGTGTTATCACTTTGATAGGATCTGGAATCACCTTGGAGACAAGCCTCTGAGAGATCATGTTGATAAGTTATTAAGGTGTTACTACCCATCCTAAAAGTGGGCAGAACCACTCCCAGGGTTGGGTCCTGGACTGAATGAAAGGGAGACAGTGAGCTGAACACAGTATTCATTGCTCTTGGCTGGCTTTTTTTTTTTTTTTTTTCTTGTTTTTTTGAGGCAGGGTTTCTCTGTGTAGCCCTGGCTATCCTGGAACTCACTCTGTAGACTCTGTAGTTCTGGCCTTGAACTCAGAAACCCGCCTGCCTTTGCCTCCCAAGTGCTGGGATTAAAGGCGTGTACCACTACTGCCCAGCTTTTTTTTTTTTTTTTTTTTTTTAACTGTTTGTAAAGTGACCAACTGCTTTAAGCTCTCACAATAATACCCATGGCTGTGATAAAATATCTGGGCAAAACCAGCTGAAGGTTTTATTTGGGTTCACAGTTCGGGTTATCTTCATCATGGTGGGCCAATCATGATGGCAGAAGCTTCGGGCTTCTGGTTACATTACATCCACGGTATGGAAGCAATACCCATCTCTCTATCTGTATTCAATCTAGGATCCCAGGCCACGCAACAGTGCCTTCCTATCTTCCTTAATCTAATCTAGAAACTCCCTCACAGGTATTCACAGAGGCTTGTCATCTGTGTGATTCTAGATCCTATCAAGTTCATTATTAATATTAACCATCACAAAATTAACAGAGAGAGAGAGAGAGAGAGAGAGAGAGAGAGAGAGAGAGAGAGAGAGAGAGAGACTAGTACTAAGCAGTTGAGAGTACTGGGGACATTATCCTAGATATCTTTGATGGTATTTCCTCATACATGAGTATTTCTTAGACTTATCATTTTCTGGACACAAAGAATATACTAAGAATTCATTGAAATTATGGAGACCATAATCTAGGCATTAGATATTGCCCCAACCCTGCCTCCAGTTTCCGTTAAAACTGAAGGATAACTGACAACCTGACTGTAACTCACTTTCCTCATCCATTTTAAGATCTGAAAACTTGATAGCAAGTGATAACTGCCTGCAATTTTTAGTCCTTTCCACTTTAACTATTATCGTTTTCATTTCATCTAGGTATATTTCATCTGTGAAATATTAAATGAAACTACATGAAGATTAGATCTAAGTATAGAGGGATTGTAGATTTTAAATACTTCACTAAAATAGAATCATTTCATCTTAATTTTCTTAAACACGTTACCATAAACTTTAGTTATAAATTGCACAGACACAAAACACACATGAATCTCCCATTTTAAGCTGACTTTGATGAGTCATAATTGTCTCAAGTCATGTAACCACTACTAGCTGAGACACATCATATTTATCACATCCCCAAGCCTCCTGTGGATACCTTAGCAATCAAAATTCCACTCTTGCCCCCTCCACCCCAGCTCTGGTTTCGTAGTCCCAAGCACCTACAGAGTTGTAGACTATCTTTGCTAAAATTCTTCAGAAATACAATCGCACAGTTGAGTAAGTCATTTGGCTTGTCTCTCACTCTCCATTGCTGTGTTTGTCAGGCCTGTTCAGTTTGAAGGCCAAGAAGAGAAAACAACCAAAACCCTGCTATATCCTTGTACAATTCATTACATAGAAGAGAATTTGTTTTTGCTTTCCTTGGGTAAATGTTCTGAGAATGGTACTGAGTGATCCTGCATTACCTTCTGTTATTATAATTAAACACCATGACCCAAAGAGTTTCTTTTGGCTACAAGAGTTTATTTTGACTTACAGTTTCAGAGGGAGTCCATAATGGTATGTGTGTTGGGACAGGGCAGGACAGAAGGCAGCCAGAGCAGGAAGCTGAGAAAACATGAAGGAGAGCGAGCCAGAAGTGGAATGATGTTAAAAATTCTCAGAGCTGGTCTGGGTGATGTCCTTCCTCCAAGGTTCAGCATCTCCCTTTGTTCAAACCTTTCCAAATGTCATTGACTGGGGATGTTTAGTACGTGAACCTATACAGGAGATTTGTCATTCAAATTACCAGAGATTCTATGGTAAGTCTTTATTTAATAAGAAGCTGCCAAACTCTTTTCCAAAGTGCCTGCACTATTTTTTTCCATTGTATGAGCAATATACACGAACTGCAGTTACTCTAAGTCTTCAACAGTTGGTATCAGTTTTGTTGATTGGCACGTGGTCTGAACGCTTTCATGAGCTTTATGCATGGCAACCTGATCCCTATTGTAGTTTATGAAGAAAGTGAAATTTAATCAACAGTATTTGGAGGCAGGTCTTTGAATGAGGTCATTGGTGTGGGACCATGACTGCCTGGTAAAGGATCAGAGTATTCCCAGGTGCTCCAGGTAAGGTCCTCTAAGAAGGCCATCACCAGATGCAGCCACTTGTATCTGCAGAACTGACCCAAAAATAAAGCCAGAGGACACACCCAGTGCGGTTATTGCAATCAACATAGAGACTAAAGCAGCAGTTGTTACAAGTTGTCTTGGTAAGTTTGTGTCACCAGAATGTAATTCCAGATGACTGGGGTACAGCTATATATATTAGTGTTATGAAGTAATTTACTTCAGATTGTCTGACTAGTATCTGCCATACTGTCGGGCATGTCAGTATTTAGCTGTAAGGGTTACTTATGCATTCTGGTTATGCTTTTGCAAGATACACACATTTCCTTAAAACCTGTGACCCTTTGGTTCTTACTGCTGTCTTTCAAAGAGCAATTTCACCTTGATTAGAACTTTCCTGCTTATGATTACTGCCTGCGCCCCTCCCCCTCCCCCAAAGAACTCTGCCTATCCAAGGCAGCAAAAATTTCTCCTGCTTCTTTCTAGAATCTCTACTTTTGTCCATTTTGCAAAGCTCTTATCCTGTACAAGTATCAGTTGTTGCATTTGTTGAAGATTCTTTTCCTTACTGAATTACTCTGATACTTCGGTAAAATTACTTGCCCATATATATGGTTCAATTTCTGAAGTTCATTTTGTCCAGAGGTTCTTAGCAATTCTGAAACATATCTATTAGTAACAAATCTGTTTATAGTTTCTAAAAGCCTTCTGTCACATTCATTTTTCTAAAAAGGTAGTAAGTACTCTATTATCCTCCTTCCCCCAACATCTCCTCTGCCCCTCGTTTAGTGCCTGTTTTCCTCTCATGGCCTTCCCTGACGCACAGGAACTGAAGTCTAGACTCCACAATATAAGCCATGCAATCACTGTCTGCGTCTGACTCATTTCACTTAACAGATTTATCTCCAGTTCATTCATTTTCTTCATATGATTTCATTCTTCCTTACAGCTAAATAAATTCCCGCTGTGTACATGTGCCACACTTTCTTCATGTATTCTGGTGCTTGCTGACGGACATCTAGGCTGGCTCCATTTCTTCACTGTTGTGACCAGTAAACAAACATGGATGTCGTACAGAGGTCAAGCGGCTATGGTTCTATCCAGTCCTTATCTGGATCACTATCCAGATAAACATACTAGGCTCAGTGGCATGTAGAAATCTTGCAGAAACTTGGATCATTAATTTAGAGATATAGAGTAGTTTCAATAATTCACATGTATAAAACTAGACTGTGACACATGTACATATAAAACATTTGAGTGACACTCAGCAGGACACCAATGTGGTGCTGTAGTTTTGTGTTTTACATATATACATATGTAATTTAGGATGATATTAAACATGACACCAATGTGGTGCTGTAGCTTTATGTTTTACTTGGATCTCCTTTAAAGAACACTAGCAATCTGTGGAAAATGCTTTATTGTATTAGGTCAATATACTGAGTATTTTCAAATAATACAAAAGTAATCCACAGACTTAATTAAATTAAAATCAAATCATCCAGAAACTTGTCTTCCTTAGTTTTTCACAGCAATTATTAAGAGTTCACGACCTGATTTTTTTTTCAAGAAAGATTATTCTAATAACTTTGAGTGTTCAATCCGTGCAATCGTCCAATCAGGCTTTACTCCTTGTGTGAATTCCCTCTGAAATCTAGGAAAAACATAAAGACCATGATCTTCCATCAACTCAAATGATCTTGGATAACAATAGCAGGGAAGGAGCATCAGTAAGAAGCTAATTCAATGGCTAACGGTTAGTCAAGATTAAAATGGTTACTCTTTTAATGTAATAAGAATAATACCACAAATACTACAGTACATTCCAGCACTTTTAACAGTCTGATCTAGATTCAACACCCAATAGCCCCTGAAAGAAATTTGAATCTTGTTATTAAAAATTTAATAAAGCACATGCCTAATCTGAGCAGAAATAACTGTACTCTGGTAATGCAAACAGCACTTTAAATATATAAGCCAGCATACAGGAAACGTGATTTAACAAATCACACCGTTACCAACTCAGTGAAAAATAATGGAATTTGGCTCAGTTCATATATATTAAATCAATCCTTAGAGTACAAGTTTTGAAAAAAGATTTTATTTTTAAGTGTGTGTGTGTGTGTGTGTGTGTGCGCGTGTGCGTGCGTGCATGTGGATGTGAGTGCTCATGGAGGTCAGAGACATTAGCTGGATGACAGGTTGTGGGGCTTAGGAACTGAACTTGGATCTTCTGAACCATCTCCCCAGCCCCCACTCTCAGTCGTTTTGAGCCACCCTCAATATTTGAGGACTATTAAGAGACAAAATTTAGTACTAATGATATAGATCTTAATTATAAACAGTATTTTTAAAGAGACAATTAATACATTTAAATTGAGTAAGTATTTAATATCTAGAGAAAATTTAAGACAATTATAATCAAAGCATAAAAACAAAACAACAAGAAAACATTTCTCAGGCAGGTATGGTGGCATACTACTTTAATCCCAACACACAGGAGACAGGGGTAGGTGGATCTTTGTTAGTTGTAGATCAGCCTGGCTTACATAGTAAAGTCTGAACAAGTCAGAAATACAGGGAGACCCTTGTCTCAAAACAAACAAACAACCCCAGCACAGGAACAAGAAACCTTTAGACAAGTGAAAACAATTGAGCATTTGTTTTGTTACTTTAAAGCACACTTGTATATGGCTGGCAAACAAGAGCAGTGTTCTCTTAAGGAGTGTCTCCACTGACTTGCTTTACTTAGCAGCTCACCTTTCCCAAAACTGCAAAACAAAACAAAACACCCCAAATACCCTCTTTTTTAAATCTCTTTAAATGCAGGCAGTGGCCCTTCAGTTCTGCATCTGACTGAAGGGTTTAGTACATGAAAGGTTATAGATAAATGTCTTGTGAATGAGCAAGAGTTAAGACAACTAGGGCAGTTGGAAATTTCAAAGATGGAGGCACCTTATGCTTCATCCCGTACACATCTCCGCAATGTGACCTTGCTATTTATTGTTCTTCAAAATAGAGACTAAGGTGTATCTACATGCCCTTTCAATTGTACAAATCCTGTGAATATTCTGATAGTAAACGATGGCAAAATAACATTGTTTCAGTTCTCTTTACACACCCGTCACTTTCTTGGCATCCAGTACCAGGCAAATGGTGTCACAAGTTAAACTAAGGCTGTGAACCAAACTGTAAGTCCTAGAGAAACAGATGCCCCATATGACAGAAGAAGCCACTGTGAGAATGAATCCTCCTGTCCCCAAGACCCTTGCTGATGCCAGGTGAGGCAGAGGAAGCCACGAGCTGAACTTCCATAACTCATAAAGCAGTGCACCACAGGCAAAAGCCGCAGCTCTTTGAAGCTGCTGGCTGTGGGTTGCCCTCCCCCCCCCCCCTTAAAACACAGTATTGCTGTGTTGCCTGGCTGGCCTGGAACACACTGTGTAGACCAATCTGGCTTTGGAATTACAGACACCCACCTGTTTCTCCCTCCTGGGGGCTGGATGAAAAGTCTGAGTCATCACTGTGCCCACAGAAGCACCAGCATTTTCCAATTTTAACTATCCTTATTCAGTGTATCTTTATGACTTTTTTCTTCATAGCTTGTCAAATTTCAATTCTGTTCTTCCTAAAGCTCTCTTTAGCTTACCCTCTTTGACACCACCTTCTATTTACTGGACAAAGGACAGGAAATGCAGTCATACTTACTCATAGCTTGCACTGAGCAGCTGTTTAGTTTCCATGCTCTGATCCCCCAGCTTCACCTGGAACACATTGGCTCCACTTAAAGACTCACTGGGGATGTTGGCACTAGTCAGATACCAAAAGCACATCAGGATGTTAACAAACTTCCTTCCTTAGAGAGAAAACACAGACATACACACAAAATCAGAATAATCTATCAGCCACAAGCCCAAAATAAAATCAGGCAGTAAGTTGCTGCAGATCAGACCAGTCTTTCTGCACACTCAAATGTAACTTAAAATATATGAAGTAATGCTGTTTCTTTATCGAAAACTCTCGTAGGCTTCTGCCTGCTTTGCAACTCAGTAACCAATCTACTATTGTGTTGAACATATTCTTTACTGAGTGATTATTCTCAGCTTACACCATTTTCTAAAATGAAAACAACCTTAAGGCAAATACCTGGTGAAAAAAGCCCCACCTACATTTTCCCCCTTGTTTTAACTGTCCCAGAGAAAGGCCTTTGGTCCTCTACCCTAACTTCTCTGCTGTGCCTCAAGGCTCATAATGTATGTGTAACACAATTAACAGCCATGGTGCTATGACTGAATTTGTCTCATAATGTATGCGTAACTCAGTTAATAACCATGCTGCTTTATAGAATTTGAAATGTTAGTGAAGAAGAAATTAGCTTGCATGTGAAATTATCTATTACAAGTCCTCTACTGTCACTGTCTTAAGGATATAGGCAGAGGCTAGTCCTCCTGTGTGCCCACCTAGTAATGCATCTATAAAATCTGAGACGGCATGATTAATCTGTGAACTTTCAGGTGTGTTATTGGAAAACTGGTGCACTGGAAAGAGAAAGAATCATATAATCACCAAAGTTCCGTCCAACTTTACCATTACTACCTAATTCCACCTATAGTTTGGGATCTTTATCCTTATGTGTCTTTATCTGACACCTTTGTTTTGGCTTTCTTTTATACTTTATTCTTTCCAAATAACACACAGCTAGAAATGTAAAAAGCTCATGTTTCCTACACTTTAGGAAATCTGAAACATTAATATTTTTATTTAAGACATGGGAGGAGCCTGTCCTAAACAACCTATTTTCATCAACATACGTAAATATTTCTCTTCTTTTTTTGAGATCGGGTCTCTCCACGTAATCCTAGATGGTCTTGAACTCAGAGATCCTCCTGCCTCTGCTGGGATTAAAGGCCTGAGCCACCACACCTGACCCTGGATTTTCCTGCTGTATAGTAAACAGTAACCAGGTAGAGATTGAGCTAGAATCTACTACCCGGCATCAACTCTTTTAGTTTGGTCTTTAATAAACAAATACAATATAGTGATTTTTCTTCCTTTTCAAATTCATATTTATTATTATGTATACTGGGTTGGTTTTGTAAACTAGCCAAGGGATAGTGGTTTTTGAAAGGCTATAGTTTGCTTACAGACAGAAGTCCTCTGTCCTGTGGTACTCACAGCTTTGGTTTATTTGAACAATTATTGATCATGTAAAGTTGCCTCGGCCACCGTTACCTTTCTCATCATAGTAAATGGAGATATCGCCTGTTGATGTGTAGACAATGTCATCTATGTCTGCAGCAAGTGCATTCTTATGGTTATCAGACAATGAAGTAACCTTTTCTTTTAATACCTGCAGCACCTGAGTTGGGAAAAGAAGCAGTTTATTCATTCAGTTTTTAAAGTATTTTAAAAAGTGATGCTTATTATGGAATTTTTCTTTTATTTATTAGATATTTTCTTCATTTACATTTCAAATGCTATTCCCAAAGCCCCCTATACCCTCCCCCGCCCTGCTCCCCAACCCACCCACTCCCGCTTCCTGGTCCTGGCATTCCCCTGTACTGGGGCATATGATCTTTGCAAGACCAAGGGCCTCTCCTCCCATTGATGGCTGACTAGGCCATCCTCTGCTACATATGCAACTAGAGACACAGCTCTGGGGTGTACTGGTTAGTTCATATTGTTGTTCCTCCTATAGGGTCGCAGACCCCTTTAGCTCCTTGGGTATTTTCTCTAGCTCCTCTATTGGGGGCCCTATGTTCCATCCCATAGATGACTATGAGCATCCACTTCTGTATTTGCCAGGCACTGGCATAGCCTCACAAAAGATAGCTATATCAGGGCCCTGCCAGCAAAATCTTTCTGGCATATGCAATGGTATCTAGGTTTGGTGGTTGTATATGGGGTGGATCCCCGGGTGAGGCAGTCTCTGGATGGTCCTTCCTTCCGCCTCAGCTCCGAACTTTGTCTCTGTAACTCCTTCCATGGGTATTTTGTTCCCCATTCTAAGAAGGAGCGAATATCCAATATATATAAAGAACTCAAGAAGATGGACTCCAGAAAATCAAATAATCCTATTAAAAAATGGGGTACAGAGTTAAACAAAGAATTCTCAACTGAGGAATACCGAATGGCTGAGAAGCACCTGAAAAAATGTTCAACATCCTTAATCATCAGGGAAATGCAAATCAAAACAATGCTGAGATTCCATCTCACACCAGTCAGAATGGCTAAGATCAAAAATTCAGCTGATAGCGGATGCTGGTGAGTTTGTGGAGAAGAGGAACACTCCTCCATTGTTGGTGGGATTACAAGCTGGTACAACCACTCTGGAAATCAGTCTGGCGGTTCCTCAAAAAATTGGACATAGTACTACCAGAAGATCCAGCAATTCCTCTCCTGAGCATATACCCAGAAGATGTTCCAAGTTGTAATAAGGACACATGCTCCACTATGTTCATAGCAGCCTTATTTATAATAGCCAGAAGCTGGAAAGAACCCAAATGTCCCTCAATAGAGGAATGGATACAGAAAATGTGGTACATTTACACAATGGAATACTACTCAGTTATTAAAAACAATGAATTTATGAAATTCGAAGGCAAAAGGATGTATCTGGAGGATATCATCCTGAGTGAGGCAATCCAATCACAAAAGAACTCAGGTGATATGCACTCACTGACAAGTGGATATTAGCCCAGAAACTTAGAATATCCAAGATACAATTTGCAAAACACATGAATCTCAAGAATAAGGAAGACCAAAGTGTGGATACTAGAATGGAATTTTTCAAGACTTATTTTTAAAATACTTTATCTACTCATCCTCGGAAATAAAACTGAAAAGCATCTAGTTATTCAACTAGGTAACTCCTGATAGAACGTTACACATAAAGACAACTGGAAAGCACATCTGCCTATCCATGATGTTAAGTGCCCGGAGTCACTGCAACTTTTATGACCCAAAGTACCATTAAGGCCAGACACTCTCTGTTGGCGCATGTTCTGTTTGAAAGCAGAAGTGGAACCATGCATGTATCATTCTATTGCAAGAATCATAGACTTTTTTTTAAATTAAAAGAACACTTTACCTCTTTGGCTACAAGTTCTTCCAATAGATCAAATTTACACTGTGACAGCAACTTGGATACATAAGCAAAAGCCTTGAAAAAACAGGAATGTAAAGATGACAGTTATTTCAAAACATCACATAAAATAGCATACCACATTCATAATTGTATGGTTAGTATAGCAAAAACTGCTTTATGGTAAACGTGACAGCAAACACTATTACAATAATGTCGGGCATGACTGCTTTTAAGTTGATTGACTTTTCTCAGATGGCTTGCCCGCATATACAGTTACAAATGAGCTGACTACAAATTATGAATCCATTTCTAAGTCTTGGGAAATGACAGTGTATGGCGTATGTACTAGATACCTCAATAAAAAATTACCTTCTATTGTATTTTAAAATGATGATATAAACAACAATGACATACCTCTTAATCATTTACAGACAGCAATTAGAAAGTAAAACACTCTAGATTGTACTTGAAGTCTGGAGATCTGGGTTATAGACAGAACCTCCCTACGATGTATGTTAGGTTTAGAAAAGTGGGAGAAAAGAGAAATAGTTTACATTCTAAGACAGCAAATCTCAACCTTAAGAAGAGGGAAGAGAAACCACAATTCTCCACACTCAGCAATGAGAAAAAGCTGGTACATTCAGATCCCACTTGTATTTCAGGAGCTATAAGCCAGCTGAGAGAAGATACGTTAGCCAACAAGTTCAAGAATTTAAGATGTAAGAGAGAACCATCTAATCTTGGAGGACCACAGAGGTTCCCTAAAGGAAGCAGCTGAAACCTGACTACTGGCTAGAGAAAAGCGAGCATGTGTAACAGAGAACTGCAAATGATTACTAGATGAACTGTCTCTCTGCCATGGTCACGGTGAAGCCCTAAACTCTAAGACCTTGGGGTATGATATTATTTGAAGACAACACCTTAAAAGAGGTCATTTAAAAAAAACAAGGTGGTTAGTGTATCATCAGTACCTTTATGACAGGAGGAAATGTACAGAGATGCCAGACATAAACAAATGTAGCAACCTCAGCAGAAGGCAAACTTCTCATCTCTAGATATTGGAATACTTATGTTTAAGCTGTTTAGGCTGAGACCCCCTCTCTAATAAGCCCTAGGAAACAACCGCAATTCAGCACACATGACTCTTGAGAACATGCACATATCCAACTTCAAGGTCTCCCTGAACACTACAGAGACACTCAGGGTCAGGGATCTTGTATGTTTGGAAAGCTCTCACATGCAGTATGAGTGATAATCCAGACAATAGGAACTATAACCATTATGTAGAATCCTCGTCTCTACTTTGTGTGATCGAGATCATACCTGAGCAAATTGCTCTAACATGTAATAATGAATCATAATGAGGCTACCCTGGTAAGATCCTCTTCAAACCAGAGTTAGTTATGAGGTACCTTGTGGGGGCTAGAAATGGAACTTAGGATCTCTGAAAGATGTTCTTTAGTCATTGAACCATCTCTCCAGCACACTTGGGTCCATCGTGTCTAAACAAGGATAGAGGCCTTTTCAATTCGATGTTATATGATGATTTCCATCCCTGAACTAGTGTAGCTATGTATAGGTGGTGTAGCAGACTCACATGTGAGCACTGCAGAGCAGTAGTAGGATCACACCATCTTACCCCTCTGTGCACAAATGACACAGAGACCAGACTAGCAAATTCACCCTTTCATCATACTTAAGTAGGCGCTAGCACTCAAGCTTGCTCACTTCCAAGAGTTGACGCAAGGCAACAGGAGTTAATACTGACACAGATTACACGAAGTTGAAAACTCATTTACAACTACATGAGTTGGGTATAAATGGCTAGGAATTGGGCAAAATCTGAATAAGTCAGAAGTAAAATTATAAATACCAGCATATAGTCAATATTGTTAAAGTATTATCCTGATGGTCTATTCTAGTATGAGCTGGGGAATAAACTACGACATCTACCTTTGTATTAATCAACAGTTTTGAAATGCTAGGGACTGACAACCTAAGAAAACTAAAAGGAAAATTTAAAAGTCTTCCTAGCAAGAAACGCATGTACACACAAACTCTGTAAATGAACTTGGGATTCAAAGTGACCATGGTTAAGGCAACATCACTCGCCCTTCAGAAAGGTCATGATGGGCAAAGTCAGAGCTAGGAATCACTAGTGTGCTAGACTTGGACACTAAGCAGACCAGCAGACTCAGCGAACTTGAATCCTTGACAGAATATATAGGTAGAGAATGTGGAAGGCAATTCAGATCTGTCAAACAGCTGGTAGGAAGCTCTGCCTTTCCACTGAAAATGGTATCTTATTACTTTGGCAATGTTATCTTATTCTTCACCATAACTTCATCCGTTCAATTTATTTCACAAATACTCATGACGTGCCTACTATGTGTGCCAGGCACTGTCTTCTCTAATTTTCTAATTCTGGAAAAAAAAAAATCATATCCAGAAAAAGGATTAACCGGTTTTAAAGTGGCATGCACAAACAGGCTTTGAACTTAGGCCTTCACCCCAGTTTCTTAAATGAACCCCTCCTCCCTGCCGACCATGCGAACACACTTAGAAGCTTATTCAAGTCCAGAAGAGGCTGAAAGATTCAGTGGCTGGGCCACTACCATCGTGGGATACCACGGGGGTCGCAAGGAAGCACCTTCTCGGCTAAACACTTGATCGCGGAAACGCTGACCGCACGAGGCAGAGGGGTCATTTAGGGGAGCGAACCAACCTGCTTCGCCCCTTCCGAGAACTCGGCGATACTGAACTCTTTGTCGAAATAGGCCCAAATGAGGAAGGCGTACATTCGAGTCCGGACCCAGTTGATGGGATTGGAAAATCCCAGAATGATCATCCTGGTCCTCTGGCGTTGCTGGGGCGGCTCCTCGGTGCTGTAGCTGCGGCTGGGACTAGCGGGCAAGGAAGCGAGGGCCGGGGGATGTTCTGCCCGGCCGAGAAGGGGTCTTCGGGGGCCCCAGGAACGCATCACGGGGCTGGCCCAGGCCCGAGTGCAGCGAGGGATCGGAGCCGCGTTTGAGCCCAGGCGACGGCGGCACAGGCAGCAAACTTCAGTCAGCGTCAGCCTCACCTCGGTGCTACCGAGAGTCCGGAGTCGGGTGGCCCGGCCGGGCAGCGACCGAGAAAGCAGGGGCAGAGGTAGGAGACGGGCGGCCAGCGCCATGTTTGTGACCTTTCACCTCTGCATGCCTGTGCAGTACCGAAAGCAGGCCGGAGGGAAACCAGCTCGCCGGGATTGGAGAAGTGGAACCAAGGCCGCCTAGTTGTCGCCGCCTCGGGTGAGTCCTCCCATCTCGGCCGGCCGTGTAAGCACTCAGCCCAGGCCGAAGCCCTCGGGCTCCTCGCCGCGTGCTTCGAGCCAGCCGCCGCCCCCTGGGGTCAGTCACCTAGGCGGACCTTTTCTTCCGGGGTACTGTTTACGGGGGGGAAATCACGCGTGGACGAACTCGTCCAAATTCCCAGGCCTGTGAATTCCACCATGGCTGAGCAGCGTCTTCCGGTACCCCGGCTGCGGGGCGTCTCGAGGGAGCAGTTCCTGGAGCATCTTTATCCACAGGTGAGGAGGCCCGCCGCGGGGAAGGCAGGGCAGACACCCCGGAACCTTCTGGCGGCCCATCTCCTCTCCTGCAACCCAGAGATTTTTCGGGGGGAAGAGAAGGCTCTTTGCTGTCAGGGGAGAGAGCGGAGGGGACCTGTAGTCCTGCTCGGGAATCCAAAGCCCTGGAGAGAACGCCCCCATTTCTGGGGAGCAGGATGACCGGAGAAAGCTGGGTGGCATGAAGCACTTTACCGAAGCTCACTGAGAGGTCGCGCGTGTGGCTTTTCTGACCTCACGTGCTCCTTTCCTATGGAGTTTTCCTAAAGTCTAGTTCAGGCTCCCTCGCCCTTCTCTTGGTCCTAATAGCCCCTGGACTATTTCGAGATACTAGATTTTTTTGAAGCTCAATATTTCAGAGTCTAATGAAGGATTGCAACAGGGAAACCAATGGAAATCGTCTCGTAGGTTTCCTCTGGTACAGATCATTCCTTGATTTAAACCTGGATCATAATTAAGGCTTAACAAGCCCTTTAGTGTTTTCCAAGACAGGGTTTCTCTGTATAGCCCTGGCTGGCCTGGAACTCACTTTGTAGATAGACAAGGCTGGCCTCGAACTCAGAAATCTGCCTCCCAAGTGCCAGGATTAAAGGCGTGCGCCACCACAGCCCTGCACCCTTTAGTTTTTAAAGAAAGAAGTAGCAAAAAGTAGTTAGATTTAACAACAACAACAAAAACAACAACAACAAAAAAAAAACCAAGTTTGCTCTCAGGACTTTTCAAGAAAGTCCAAGAATCAGAATAACAGAGTAAGGATTCTGGCGAATATTCTAAGGGAAAACAGCCTCTGAAGTATGTTAGTGGTAGTAGTATGGGATCTGTAGATACAGCTACGCTTTGCTGCTGGAGCAGCCTCAAGTGTTGCTTTGAGAAGACAGGATTACCGACGACCCTAGAAGAATTTCTAATCCAGTCAATATAAGGCAGAGTTTACGTTTACTAAGAGGCTGTAGTTCATGCTTCAGCAGAGAGATGCTTTGGGCTAATACTATAGTTTGATCTGGTAGAACCACAGCTTACTAACATTGAACGAAGAGTTTAAGACCCGTCTTTTTTACAGGTCAGTGGTGGCGCACGCCTTTAATCCCAACATTCAGGAGGCAGAGGCAGGCAGATCTCTGAGTTCCAGGCCAACCTGGTCTACAGAGCAAGTCCCAGGACAGCCAGGGCTTCATGGAAAAATCTTGTCTCAAAAACAAAGAAGAAACAAAAACAAAAAACCCACAAAATGTAACAAGACAAGTCTTTTACTGCTGGTGGAGCTTCAGTCTTGCTCATGAGAATCCTAGAAAATAACTGGCTTACAGGAACAGGGATAAACTGTACCTGGTCATATGCATGTTGGCTTAGACAGGATTTGTTGCTATTGTAATATTCTTATTTATAAAAAGAAATATTTCCATGTAGGCAACCTCCCAGCAAGATTTTTTAAATCGTGCTTGGATGATGATGATGATGGTGGTGATGATGGAGACAGGGTATCTCTGTGAGGCCCTACTTGTCCTGGTACTCTGATCTGTAGATCAGGCTGTCTCAAACTCAGAGACCCACCTGCCTCCCTAGTGCTGGGATTAAAGGTGTGTGCCATTACATCCTGACTAGTTGTGCTGAATTCTTACCTCTCAGCTGGTGAGAGACTTTAGACTTCAGGGTGAAGACCTTTCCATCCCACGTCCTTAATTTTCCCTGTCTTTCTGCCTCACCTCGGTAGCCGTAAGTCTGCTAGAAATAGAACAAAGCAAACCAATAGAAGAACAGCAGTTTTTCATCAGTAGTCATACTGTACAGTCATACTGTATAGTACTCCTGTACTGAGATAACTAATTCTTGACCACATATGCTGCCCAACATTAAGAAGCTTTGATAATTCGCCCTTGGTGAAGGTGTATTGAAATAGCAGCCAACTGGTTCATACCAAGTGATTTAACTCTTGATATGGCTTATAAACTACATGTTTACTTTATAACAGAGCGATTTTTAATTCAGTGATTGTTCCGTACATGAAAATAATGAATTTTGCTCATTTTCACTCCTATCACTCGCTCTCACCCTGCCCTCTCCTATTGCACTCCTTGTCAACAAACCTCTCTTCTACTTACGAGTGTGTCACTGGGTTTATAGCAATTTTATATTTATTTATTTGGTTCTTTAAAAAAAATATTTATTTATTTTTATGTATATGTGAGTACACTGTAGCTGTCTTCAGACACACCAGAAGAGGACATCCAACCCCATTACAAATGGTTGTGAGCCACCACGTGGTTGCTGGGAATTGAACTCAGGATCTCTGGAAGAGCAGTCAGTGCTCTTAACCACTGAGCCATCTCTCCAGCCCAGCAATTTCATATTTAAGAATTTACTTGGCAGAGATTTCTCTAAATATATGATAGTATCTACAGGACTCTATTATACTAGTAGTTATTAGAAGTAAATTATACATGGGAGTGTAATTAGATAAATTATTGCTCATTCTTTGATATATATGCTATAAAAAAGAATGACATGTGAAAACTAATAGCAATGAATTTCACAGTATGTGTGTTAAACTTGGAAAAAGAAAACATTGTTTGTTTTGTTTTGTTTGTTTTTTAAAAAAGAAAAAAGCAAATGTGTGTTTGGGGTACTTTGAATAAAAGAAATATAGGAATAGTACTTAAGAAATGAATTGGCTGTCTCTCGAGGATGAGTGAGTATGAGCTGGAAGAATGTGGTAAGATAGCTGGCCTCAGGGGGAGTCAGATTAATGTTTTACAATCTAAAGTAATACAAGAAAAACAAAGCGGGCGTTGGGAAGAGGCAGTGGGATTTCTGTGAT
The DNA here is from genome assembly GCF_900095145.1 of Mus pahari. Taxonomy (NCBI): domain Eukaryota; kingdom Metazoa; phylum Chordata; class Mammalia; order Rodentia; family Muridae; genus Mus; species Mus pahari. The sequence goes on along the minus strand of NC_034594.1, from coordinate 36,749,836 downwards.
TTTTGTGGCCAACTTGGTCTACATAGTGAGTTCTAGGCTAGCCAGGGCTACATAGTGAGACTGTGTCAAACAAACAGAATTCAACAGAAGTGAGAAATCATTATTTAAAAACAACCCCCCCCTAAAAAAAAAAAAAAGCAACAAGCAAGCCTGTTAGGAGTCGTGGAGAGTGGAAAAGTAACCTAAGTTACCTTTAAAACAATACTTTAATTATGTGTCTTCAGTCCAAAGGTGATAAGGACTGAAAACAATTCTAGTGAGCAGTTCTGAGAGTGTTTTCTGGAAATTCTAGAATATTGCAGATGATTGAACATTGATGGTGGGAAATAAGTTTTTTTAACTGTTGAACAAAAAAACTTGCAAAGATACAAACAATAAAGACTAGATTTAATCTTGGCATATATATTATTCATAATGCATAGTACATATATGTTTATAGATAGGTATGCAATTAAGTATCTAGATTTTGCATATGCCCTTACATGTCTGTTGCCTTTAAAATTGAGAAAGCAGAAGTTATGATATAGCACTAAAATAACTCCTGTAGGGTAGATGAATATAATAAAAATACATTATACAGATACATTAAAATGTCAAAAGGAAAGTTCCCAGGGAAAAGAAACTAGAGTTTTCTTAAATGATGGATTGCAAAGCTGGACAGGGAAAATAGAAAAGATAACTGGATCATTTTATTTTGCTATAAAGTAAGGAAATAGTTGGTTTTAAAAGTCACAAAGAAACCAGCCTTCTTGTCAAATCTACAATAATTTGAACATTAAAATTATACCAGTAAAGCTGGAGACAGAGGGATTGAGTAGATGTTAGGGTAGAACATCATGTGCCACCTGATGTGCCCTGGGAGTTCTAAACCAACCCTTTTGTGGAGCATTCCTTACTCAAATTTAATCATGGAGAAACTAGATAAACCCAAATCCAAGGCCATTCAACAAAATAATTGGCCTGTGTGCTCAAATATATTAAGGTCATAGACGACAAAGAGAGCTGACGAGCCGTTCCAGATGGAAAGAGTTGTGCTCACTGATTCTGATGTGGCATCTCAGCCTGAATTCTAGGTCAGGGAAAGAACTCGAAAGGAAATTATTGGGATAATTAGTGAAATTCAGATGCACATGGTACGTTGCATAATAATATGTCAGTGTGAAATACAACTTTGACAATTTCTCTGTAAGAGAATAGCTTTGTTTTTCGGAAGATAGACTTGAATCTTGGAGATGAGAGGTCATGATATTAACAATTTAACTTTAAAATGGTCCAGAAAAATTAAGTTTAATAACATATCTGGGGCCAGGCAGTGGTGGCACACACCATTAATCCCAGCACTTCGGAGGCAGAGGCAGGCAGATTTCTGAGTTCAAAGCCAGCCTGGTCTACAGAGTGAGTTCCAGGACAGCCAGGGCTACACAGAGAAACCCTGTCACTAAAAAACCAAACCAAACTAAACCAAACCAAACAAAAACAAACCCATATCTGTCTTTATACACTGAGTTTGTGAGCAAGTGATAACACAAATGGAGTGCGTATTGGAAAGCTGGTGAGTCAGGTAGAGAGGCCATGGAATACTTCTGTTGTTGCATTTCTTAGGAAGCTAAAATGATATCAAAATTAAAAGTTACAAAAATAAGGTAAACTTTAAGTATATTTTTTGCCTTAAATAACATGAAAATACTTTAATATTAGAATTTATCTGTTGATGAGGCTGCTTTGTTTTCCAGTTCTTAAATATATGCTTTAAGTTGGACATGTTAGGCTGAGATGAAAGCCACACTCTGATACCAAGGTAGTTGCTGTGTTTTTCACCTTCATTACAGAGAAAGCCTCTCGTGTTGGAAGGACTCGACTTAGGATCTTGTACAAGCAAATGGACAGTGGATTACCTGAGTCAAGTTGGAGGGACGAAAGAAGTGAAAATTCATGTTGCTGCAGTTGCACAGATGGACTTCATTAGTAAGAACTTTGTCTATAGGTATTTTCTTCTGAGGTTATTCTGGGGCTACAAATAACTTTTCAAATCTTTAAAAATATTTTTACATCATTATATAAAGACCATACTGCATTTTATCTTTAGTCTAGTTTATGTAATCATGGAATAGCTTACTCCTTTTTAATGAGTGGTTTAAAAGACAAGAATTCTGAGTTTACATAATTGTACAGAGACATTTTCCACAGGTTTATTTTTTAAATATAGGGTACACCCTGTGTTCTGTGGAGTCATGGAACAGAGAATTTCTGCTCTTGGAGTTAGGTTGCCTCTGAAGTTGTGTGCTGTGCTCGCCCAGTCTTTACTAACCCGTTTCTGCTGCCATTACCCAGCACAGGAGGTTTTCTTAAAGCCTGTTATTTCTTTCTGCCTCTCAAAAAGCACAGGGCTGCTTGTATTTGGTGTATACTTTCTTTGGTTTAGTAGCATTTAAAACCATGCTGAATCTTCTCCTGATGAAATGACCTTGCATGCTAATAACATCTTTCATTCTTGTTTGATACCGAGTTGTCTATGATGGGTGAGTCAGCTGCTGAACTTCTAAGCTTGAAAGCCTTAAGGTTACCTTGCAGATTTCATGTGCTTTTTATCCCCATGCAATTCATTAAAAATGTAAGGTTAAAAAACAATGTTCACATTCTGAGCATGTGCAGTTCCCAGTAAATTAAGTCTATTGAAAAGACCCTGTTGTTCACAGAGGATTTCAGGTTAGAGATGAGCTGAATGGTTTCTGTCCAGGCTGTCCTACTTTCCAATCCCATGTGGTAGTTGCCTCAGTTTCTGAGTGAGTGGTTACCACAGTAGCTCTGGGATACTTCACAGGCCACAGATTGAATTTAATTGCCATAAATTTTTCCCAAGGGTAAGAACTTGGCACTTTTAATTTAATCAAAAAAGTGGGCGAAAGTACTGGAATGATAAGTGTTCTTTTCAGCCTGTGGTTAATATTACTTATTTTCCATAGTCAAATGCCATAACAAGTGGGTATTGAAACTTCATCCTGAATGGATTTGATGTTTTCTTATGTCTTAAACTTTTTAAAACTTGCTTTTCAAACACATATATAATGTAATAGTTTCTATTCCAGCTTTTTCAAAGCCTTTCACTAGAGCTACCAAAAACATGAACAATTATTTTTGTGCAAGGAAAAAAAGTAGATGTGTTGTTTGTTTTTCCTATTGTGGGAAATATTCAAAAGACCTGCCAACTCTGCACTACCGCCAGCAGTTCCCTGCCCTGGTGGGCTGGCCAGCCTGTTCTTATCCCGTGGGGACTGACTCAGAGCTCTAAAGTCTCTCCACCAAGCTCGGTAAGTTCCCGCTGGCGAGTTGCTACCATGCCAGCCCCGTGCTTCAAATCCCCCACAGCCTTTGTGGTGCACATCAGGCAGACTCACTCTTTGAGGCTGTACCTTTCTCCCTTGAACCCAGATGAGCAGCTATGTGAAGGAAAACACCACACAAACTTAGTTCAAAAATAATGGTAACTTAATCACTGGGCACAACAACTGAAATCCTAATCTGTAAGCCTTATTAAATCTAAATCCTCTGGTGGTGGATTCTGACAGATCTGCCATTGAAACTGGGAAACACTAATAGTTGCATCTTATCTTCATGTTATCCCCATCCAAAAAATGCCCAAACTCTCTCCTGCTTCCTGTCTTCCTCAGTCCCACCTATTTGCCCACTGATTGGCTCCTTTATTCATTAGGGATGGTTCACAAGAAGTCACCAGAGTATGTGACTCATTCCGCCTTCGAAACCCTTCCCAGGAGAGAGGAATTAGCATTAAAATACAAGCATCCCCAGGGTTATCCACAACATTTCCCATTTAAAATATACAAGTATATACAAGTAAATACAAGTATTGCTTATGACAATTTTACAGATGAGAAAAATGAAGGTTTTAAAAAGTACCATGGTGCTGCTGAGAGGATAAAGTGCATGTTACAGCTTTGATGACCTAAGTTTGATGTCCTGGACACATGGTAGAAGAACCACCTCCTACAAGTTGTTCTGTGACCTACCTCCTACACACACACACAGACACACACACACCATGGTGTGAATGCACCCATCCACATCTTCCTCCTTACACACAAATATATGTAATATTTTTTTAATTAAAATTAAATGATTTGTCTAAGATCATGTAATTTAAAATGATGAAACCCAGGGTGTATATTCAAATTTGCCTGTCATAAAAACCATGGGAACTGTTCTTTGATAATCTCACTTACTGTTCTGCATGCTGATCCTAAGAAAAGACACTGTAATAGAAGTCCTTCTGCTTAGAGCGTTATGGGGCACAGAGAGCCTAAGGCTGGGGAACTTCCCAACAGCTGTAGGGACAAGGTTGTGGCAGATTAAGGTTCTACTTCTCTGGATGCATGGTCAGTTGTCAGCCTAGCTTTTGTGGAAAAGTTACAAGCATTCCTTTGTTCTCCCTAGTAAGGGAGTACTTACTGGGGGTAAGCAATTGCCCCAATTACACAGGTAGCTAAGAGCCACATTAACCTCCCCAGATCTTAAAAGAGGCTTTGGCATGGATGATAAGTGTGTGTATACAGTGAGGCTTTCAGTAGGAAGCATAGACTAGGAGAGTGCCAAGTAAGTTTGCTTTGTAATAGGAGATGACACTGTGTTATCTCAGGAAATACCAGAGCCCTTTCTTTCTGGAGTGCTCACTCTACCACTCCCAGCAATAACTTCAGTCTAGACTTACAGTCACACTTACAGGACCCATACTTCACAAGGTGACAGAACAGTCACTTAGGTTTTCAGAAGAACTGGAGGCTGGAAGCAGTGTATTAGCAGAATGTTACCAGTGAATTCTGTAGATCCAAGTCATTTTTGGCCAAGCAGTGATAACTTATTCTTAAGAGAACAAGACTGTGGAGTGGCGCTGAGACATGCCCCAGCTTAGGTAAGTGTTCCCCAAAGCCAGTGACTTGAAATGGGCCACAACAGCTTATAGATTCCTTTAAGGGGCATTTTTTTACACTGTACACAGGAAAACCACATTCCTGTAAACAGCATTGTCTAATATCAAACCTTCATCTTTTTCTAGTATGTTTTTAGGAAAACAACAATACTAGGAAAAGGTAAGTTAGCCCAAGTCATCATGCCATTGATGATATATATAGTTTATAGCTGTCTTAGGGTTTCCAGTACTGTGAAGAGACACCATGACCAAGACAACTTCTATAAAGGACAGCGTTTAATTGGGTCTGGCTTACATGTTCAGTTCATTATCATCAAGGCAAGAAGCATGGCAGCATCCAAGCAGACATGGTGCTGGAGAAGCTGAGAGTTCTACATCTTGTTTGGAAGGCAAACAGGAGAAAACTGGCTCCCATGTAGCTAGGAGAAGGGTCTCTAAGCTCATCCCCACAATGACACTTCCTCCAATAAGGCCACACCTCCTAATAGTGCCACTCCCTGGGCCAAGCATATACAAGCCACTACAATAACTCTTCTACCTCATATTCCCATTATATATACTTGGTAATGAGACTGACAGATTTTCAGTGGGGGATTAGAGGACAAACTTTTGAGGACTTCTTTGTCTTGCTGTTGATATAGTACTATCTTCATTATTGGGAAATGTTTTTGCAGTATTTTAAAAAATGAATTAATTAATAATAGGGTTAGAAGCCAGGGTCTGTTGATAGCTAGGAAGCCCTCTGCTGACAGTCTACATCTGGAGAGTGATCTTAGTTCTGGAAAGTGTTGGGACAACTGGAGCAAAAATAGCCCTCTAACTTGAAGAGTATGGTGTACTGGAAATAAATGTTGTTTCTTAAATGTCTGACCATTTTCTCTAGAAGCTGTAACATGGCAGTAGAGCAGGAGTGAGGGGCGGAAATGTCTTTCCCAGTAAGCTCGTTACTCATGTGAGACTAGTAGCTTACAAGACTCTCAGTTACAAGATTTGTTTGCCCATTACACTTGAAGACGGGCCAGTCAGAGCCCCAAAGTCTGTGTATTTTAATTTGAAACTTAGAGTTTACATAGATGAGTTGCTTGCATGTATATATGTGCACTGCAGTAAGTGCACTGCGTGCGCACACGTGTGTGTGTGTGTGTGTGTGTGTGTGTGTGTGTGTGTGTGGTGCCCAAGGAGGCCAGAAGAGGGCACTGGATCCTCTGAAATGAGTTACTGATGGTTGTGAGCCATGCATGTGGGAGCTGGGAACTGAACATACGTCGTCCTCAAGAGTAACACATGCTCTTAAACACTGAGCCCTCTCTCCAGCTCTAGTGTGTGTAATTTCAAAGTAACCTGACACTGTGGAAGCACCTCTTTCAGTAACTTGAGCAGAAGGACAGTGACCCTTGAAGATCCATCTGTACCATATATTTAAAATCTTTAAATCTAAAAATTCAGGTAACTGTCAAATTTATATACTGCTAAATAAGTATTGAATATTCAGGATTCCACCCATGTAGATTATACTAAAAACTGCATTTTTCAAAGCATGTGACACTCAAGTATACCAAGCCTGCATGCATAGTAGATGAATTACTAGTTGGTGTGTTATTTTTACATCTAAGGATTCTATTATGTTTATTTCAGAACTTTACCTTTTAACAAGTTGGTCCAGAGAGCAGCTGAAGAAACACATAAAGAATTCTTCATTTCAGAGGTAATTTTTTTTTTTTTTTAAGAAATCACCAAAGCCATATGAAAATGGGTTTTGTGTGTGTGGAGGCCAGAGGTTAGTTAGCATCAAGTGTTCTCCTCAGTCATGGAACCTGGAAGGTTAGCTAATGAGTAGCCTCCAGGGAATCTCCTGTCTTTGTCCCCAGTACTGGAATTATAGGTGCACACTGCCAAATCTAGTTGTTTTACATTGGTGCTGGGTATTGAACCAGCCTCCTGTTTACACAGCAAGCACTTTATCCATGGAGCCTTCCCTCAGTGGACTTGTTTGTAAAGGACCAGTAGGTTGTCTTCTACAAAAGATCAAAAATGATGTTTCAGAGCTCAAATCCCCGATAGCCATTCTTTGTGGGTTTTTTGTTTTTTGAGACAGGGTTTCCCTGACTATCCTGGAACTCACTCTGTAGACCAGGCTGGCCTCTTAACTCAGAGATCTGCCTGCCTCTGTCATCCAGTGCTATAGCCATTCGTTAACTTTGGTTGGCTAGTCTTCAAGCTGTAGCTCTGTTATTTATTAGCTTTCAAACCTTGGCCAAATTATTTTTTCTTAAATATACTTAGCTCTACTTGAAGATTAAAAATGACTTATTTTATAAGGTTTTTGTAAGGACTAAGTGAATAAAATAATCTTAGCAGTGTGCTTGGCACAGAAACTACCCACACTATTCATCATTAATCCTACTTTTTCTGAAAAAATTCAGATGTTATAGAAAACTTTATTTTCATATCTTACATTAAAATTTCCACATTTTAGCTGGGCGTGGTGGCGCATGCCTTTAATCCCAGCACTTGGGAGGCAGAGGCAGGCGGATTTCTGAGTTCGAGGCCAGCCTGGTCTATGAAGTGAGTTCCAGGACACAGAGCTATACAGAGAAACACTGTCTCAAAAAACCAAAAAAAAAAAAAAATCCACATTTTATAGTTACCAGTAGTTTATCTGTGTAACATTTGTTCAAGATTAAAGCAGGATTTTACATTATAGTATAGTTCTGAGTAATTATATATTTAAATATGTTGATTAGGGCATTAATTTATGCTTGCACATAAGTACAGTTTTAAGTTATGGTAGAGTTGGAGTGATAGCTTAGTCAGTAAAATATTTTCACAGTAAGCATGAGGATATAAGTTGATCCCCACCACATGTGTAAAATGCTGGGCACCCTGGCATATATTTGCTGCAATTTTAGTGCTGGGGACTAAATCCTCTTGAGAGACAAGAGGATCCTGGAGCTCACTGACCCACCAGCATACCCAAATTGGTGAGCTATCTTAAAAAACAAGGTAGACAGCCATCTTAAGAAGAAACACAAGGGGTGGACTTCCAGCCTGATCATGATTAGAATGTCTCTTAAAACCAGCTTCATTAATTGTTCCTCAATACTGTGGCCATTCTTTGCATGTGGATATTCATTGCTTTTAAGGATTTGTTTTCCCATCAAAAGTTAATGAATGGCATAGATTTAAATAGCCATGAAATGTGTCATAAAAGAATCAAAGACAAACTAAAAGATTAAGTTTAAAAATTATGGAGTATACATAAATAGATTAACATGGATTCTCAGTTAAGTCATAAGGAAAGTTGACACTGAGATTGGACTCAGAACATCAGGGAGTACAGCCTGTGGGAGGAAGAGGATGCTGGAGAGGACTTGGGTGTTTGGTGCGGAGGCATCAGACACAGCTGTACACAGCTGGCAGTCTACCAGTTCCCTGTGAGACCCTGAGCAGAGTATCCACCAGAGGAGTCCTGCATAGGTGGCAGCTTGCTTCTAGGCCTCTTACCATCTTTGATTCTTGATTCTATCCTATGTGAACGGTGTAGCCTTGGGTCAGATGCTGAGGTGAACATGAAGAAATTGACAGCTGGCAGCCCCAAATTAAATGCATTCTTTTCCAATAAGGAAGAGCCCTTTTCTTGGTGGGGGACTAAGTATCCCGTCTTTGCTAAATGACAAGTCAAATTTCGAAGAACATACTTTGAAGCTTATTTAAAGAATGGTTTCTTTGTGGCACTAAAATATGAAAATAGCTAAATTGTTAATTTATAATTATAGATTTATAAAGTTCAATGAGTTATGCCTTAAAGTTTGTTATAGCAGTCTATATTGCATTCTGGAAGGCAGAGTTCTTGCATTGGACTGTGCTTGTACTTGAACGACTTGATCTCAGTTCTCCATTCTCTGAGGAAATGTACGTAGCAAGGGTGGGTTTGTGGTTTGTGGTGCTAGTAATAGAATCCAGGGTGCCACAGATACTAGGAACATAGTCGGACTTAGCCCTACAGTGACTATTTTATAATCACTTCTCTTAATTAGATACTCTGGTAGTCAGAAGTGTAAATAATAAATTTTGTTAACAACTTGCATAATTTTGCATTTCTGAGTCATGTATGAGCTGACTCTTTAGAAGGTCTTGGTGTGAGAATGCAGGTTATTGGGGATAGACAGTGTGGCACAATGCAGTCTACTGTTTTTTAATGTACTAAAGGGTGAAGTTTTTATTTACCTCATTTTATATTGCATCAAGTTTATTGTTGGACTCATTTTATTTACTAAATGTTAAATCTGTGTGAGTTGAATTATACATTAACCAGGAGCTTAGGGCATGCTTATGTTGCTGTTAGAATTGTTTTATTTATTGTTTTGTGCATCCAGTTTTGAGCAACATATAAAGACATTTCTTTATGTGGCCACCAGGGAGCATCAGTAGGAAGGATAAGGTAATTTAACTTTTTATAAGATGTAACTAAATCATGTTTTAAGATTTACTCCCTTATTTCTTTTTATTTTTTATTTTTTAATGAATGCTGATGATATTTTTCTTTGGGATGTTTAAGGATGAGAAATACTACTTACGGTCACTTGGAGAAGACCCGAGGAAGGTAAGAATTGTGGATTTGAAGCAGTCACTTGAAATGTCAGTGAGAATTTTCACATTATCACTGAATTTTATATTATTGTTGGACATATAACCCATTTTGTTGTCTGTTTCTTTCGATGATCTGTTCTGAATGAGAAATCTTTAGAAGTTGATTATTTACTCAGAACTATAGAATCTTAGAGTCATCTAATTTACATACAATAAGAACCCTACTGCTCAGTATTTTACAGATGATAGCTCAGCTAATGACATACTTGCCCAAAAGTACTGAAGATTTATTAGATGAGCCTTTATGTGTATTCAGAGCCAAATTATTAATAAACAAAATATATGAGTCTTGCTGACAGTAGGAAGAACTCTTTCACTGGGAAGGTTGGGTGTTGCTGCTGGGCTTCCCCATCATCAGGCTTTAAAGCACAGAATGAAGACTGCCTCTTCATCCTTACTACTCGACGTGTGGGCGGCTGACAGTGATCCTTATGCCTATGTTGTGTTTATTATGAAATTCTTTCCAGATACTAATCTAAGTACTTTTGAATATCTGTCAATTCAGGATGTTGCAGACATCAGACAGCAGTTTCCATCATTAGGAGAAGATATTACATTTCCAATGTTCTTCAGAGAGGAGCAGTTCTTTTCCAGTGTTTTTCGAATTAGTTCACCTGGATTACAGCTCTGGACTCACTATGATGTATGTTACAAAATAAAAAATGTAAAGGTTCAGAAGTCTATTGCTCTTACAGGTCTAATGTTCGTGGTTTGAGCTCTATAGGCTAGTTTGTAGATCTGTGCAGTGTCATTGGCTGAAAAGAGGAGCTGTGAGTCTAGAGGGGCAGCAGTAACGTGGAATCAGCTGAGAGCAAAGCCTAGCTTCTTGCATGGCTCTAAGTGGTAAGGTTCTTACATCATCACAGACGTAAGAAACCATAGATAAAAGGGAGTTACGGGTTTTGGCCTGGGAAAAGGGGTCACCTGGGTTGGTAGAGAGAAATGTAGAGGGCAAAGCAGTATGATAGAAAGTGTCTTAATGAAACAGTTGACTGGTTGTCCAAGTCATATCATTTAGGGGAAAGGAGGAGCATCCTGGGAAGGATTGGCAGGAATAAGAGTTTGAGGTATCTGGAGGTCTTAAGATATACCCTGTGAGAATATCAGATGTGTGCTGATTTGTATATGAGCAGGGTGTGCAGTCTTTGATCCTGATTCTGTGTTCCTACAGTTTTATATGCTGAAATATACATGTAAACATAATAAGCAAATTTTATATGGTGGTGTGTACAGTTTTGGTGTTGGCAGCAGGAGAAACAAGAAGCTAATGCAGTAACCAGTACTTTTCCAGAGCCTTTTGGTGTTTTGAAATGGGACTCTTGTTTTGAACCTCTGGCTAGACTTGACCTTAGACCTTTCTTTCTTTGCCTCCCAACTGGCAGGAATCTAGGTGTGTGACAACATGCCAAAATGTGATGCCATGTATATGGATATTTTAGTACGTCCTAAAACTTCCAGGGGATTTCAACATAGTAACTCTATAGTTAGATGAGACAGATACGAAATCTTAGCATATTTTCAAAGTTGTATTGGCATGATTAGTGAGAAAATTATGTGCTTTATACATTTTTAGCTTTATAGATTATGCTTTAAGTTTTAAGTATTTCCTTTGACAATGGAATATAATGCTTTTCTTAAAAAGAAGTCAGAGTAACAGAGGTTATAATTACAGAGTTAAGGTCTGCTAGTGAAGGGTTAGTGCTAAAAGAAGATTGTGTCAGTAGTGACAATCCACGAATAACCGCTCACTCGCTCACTCAGTGTATGTCTTAATTCTTCAACTGAGTCATGAGCCTCTGCCTTTTAACATTTGCACAATCTGCACCAAGAGAGGGTACTCTTTATATACCCAGGGAAAGTTAACTGTGATTCATTGAAAAGCATACTATGGATATTTGCCTGATTGTGTAGTCCTTTGCAAACAGTCTCATAATCACAGTTTCCATGACCATGCTGTGCGTGATGTATATGCAGGGTTTAACAGGAGCTGTGCTAGTGTTTTCTATTTGATCCAAGACATTCCTCAACAACTTAGTAAGATAATCATTAACCAAAGACAGCCTCAGGTGTACTTACACTGTATTTCCACTTTCTGTTTTCCCAATTCACTGGTCCTTCTCATGCTTCTTAACGTGGGAAGGAATGTCTTCAATAAAGACACTTTGAATTATGACTGTAAGTTTTGTATAAGTCAAATCTTACAAAAGGAATAGGGTTTAAGTAACATGTAGTAACTCAGACATGTGATCTTGGCGGCTCAGAAGCTAAGGCCTGAGTATCAGGTCAGTATGGGCAACACAGCTGAGATCCTGTGCAAACTCCCCCTGCTGCCCCCACCCCCAAGAATAGGGTTTGAAGTTAACTATTTAGAATGTCATTGGGTTGACTTTTAGATATTGTTTACACATCTCCTTATTGATCTTTAGGTAATGGATAACTTTTTAATACAAGTGACAGGAAAGAAACGAATTACACTGTTCAATCCTCGGGATGCACAATATTTATATTTATCAGGTATGATTTAATTTATGTTTCTAGAGTTTATTCAGTTATTTTAATATAGGAAGACCATGTTGTAGGATACTTCTTCCTAAATGTACTGTATTTTCCATTGTGTGTATGTGGTGATTGACAGGCAGTATAAAGAAGTTTTCAAGGCTGGGTGTAGTGGCACACTCCCTAAACCCAGCACTGGGGAGGCTGAGGCTACTGGATCTCCAAGTACCTGGGCTACAGAGTTAGTTCCAGGACAGCCCTGGCAACACAGAGAAACCCTGTGTCACAAAACAAAACAAAGGAGAGACGTTGAAGGCCAGTCCGTGCTCAGCTGCATAGAGTTCAAGGTCAGCCTGGCATATGTGAGAAGCTGTCTCAAAAACAAAGAAGCCAAACAAACAAACAAACAAATACACACACACACACAGAATTTTCAGGTTCTCTTATTTTTATATTTTGGGCAGATAAACCAAGCAGCAGACCAGGCCAAGGTGTTCCACGTGGGAGAGGTTTATTATGCGGGAGTGGGGGAGCAGCGAAGC
>NC_034594.1:36714236-36737195 GCF_900095145.1 Mus pahari | reverse complement strand
AGAGAGAGAGAGAGAGAAGGGAAGGGTTGGCTTCCTCTCTTATACAGAAAATGACGTCACACCAATGAGGGCGGGAACTGAGCCAAGTGGATTGTGGGATAGAAGGTCATTGTCCTGGCAACGCAGGTCAAGGGTCACATGGCTAGGCGGGGCTTGCAGTATCCTGGTGCTAACACTTATAGCATTGCATAGATGATGGATGCCAGTTGTCATATTTAAAGAATGGTCATTAAAAATTATCGTAGGTTCCAGAAGAATAGCTAGTTCTTATATTTTGGTTGTGAGCCTAGCCTTTAACAGCTGAGCCATCTCTCTGGCCCAATAGTTAGTTCTTATAGTGTGAATATAGTAATTGAAAAGAACTAAGTTTCAAATTTATATTTGTGATTGCTTTCTAAAATGTGGACTTGGTTTAACCTATGTTATCTCTCTTGGGGACGTTCAGGTTCTAAGTCAGAAGTGCTGAATATCGACAGCCCAGACCTAGATAAATACCCACTCTTCCCTAAAGCAAGAAGGTATGAGTGTTCCCTTGAAGCTGGTGATGTCCTCTTCATTCCTGGTAAGGTTTCTAAACCACACTAACGTTTTTTTTTTGTTTTTTTTTTTTTTAATTTGTGTATAGATATACAGGTACATTGTATCACAACTGCCTATCATCTTCAGAACAGTAAACTTATACAAGTTATACCCTCTTAGCAATAGGCTGTACCATTAGTATAGGGGTGTAGTCGGTCATTCCATCTGTTATTCATATAACTACATGATGTTTTCTCAAAATATATTCCTGTCATAAAGCAATCCATAAGATAAAATAGTTTTGTGAGTTACTTTACTAAAAACATGAATATCATCATATCTGAGAAAAGATTATACCTGGTTGTTTTTAAAAAAATTATTTTTAAAGTATATAGCATTTCTAAAAGGAATTCACCATTTCTAAAATATTATGAATTTTATTAAATATTATATCAACATCTGAAAAATTTTTTCTGTATAGTTTCTGTGTTCAGTAAATACACATTAGTTTAGATGCTCATAAAATTTCCATGTTGTTAGTAACTGATAATATGGTTAATATTTGTAATTAATACTTATTACTTAAGTGAATACTTGGATTATAAAGACCAAAAGTAATGGGATTTACTGACCCACTTCACTTGTGTAATTCTATTTGCTTTATCAATACATTTGTAGTCCTAAACTAATGATACCTTTATTCAGTGATAGAATTAACTTTTGAAACACCCATAAACAGTAAAGATCAAGTGACATACTCGGTTAGACTGTAAATTCCTTGAGCATAAGAAGCCATGTTCTTGCTAAGTTTTATATTCCCCACAGAGCAGCACTCTTCCTACAGCTGGCTCATGACTGTGGTGCACTGACTGACTCATGACCATGGTGCACTGACTGACTGACTCATGACCGTGGTGCACTGACTGACTTATGACTATGGTGCACTGACTGACTTACTCATGACCATGGTGCACTGACTGACTGACTCATGACCGTGGTGCACTGACTGACTCATGACCGTGATGCACTGACTGACTTACTCATGATCGTGGTGCACTGACTGACTCATGACCATGGTGCAGTGACTGACTCATGACCGTGGTGCACTGACTGACTATTGTTCTCCTTTCAGCAACAACACTGTTATCTTAAGTCTGTTGCCATTTTGTAAATTAAAGTTTTGGTTTTCATATTTTTAGAACATTATTTGAGCTATGTAGTTTTCTCTTATTGTTTAGATTTTGTAGGTTATAGTTGCATGTATTTTAATATAAAACCAAGATTCCCATCTTTAGACTTAATTATCAGAATGTTAGCTTGTTCTGGTATATTAACAAGTGAAAGAAGATTCTGAAAGACCTTATAATTAAAACCAAAACTGTTGTAAGATTACTTTTATAAATAAAAAAGTATTGTTTTTCCATGAGCACTCTTAGAACGTATGTCTCTACGATTTAAACCCTCCTTTCACAAGACTAAAACATTTCTTGGCATGATTATCATTCCATCTGTTACACTGAGGTGTTCTTTAATATTCTTCTAGCACTTCCATTTTGAAAATGTTAGTTGAAAACAGTAAACTTTCTAGTGAAAATGAAAAAATAGCTCAGTAATGTGATCAAGTTTCTTCTTTATCACTACTACCAGCAAAGAATTTGCTGTAGCTGAAAAAAATAGAGGATGGATCTATGTACCTTAGAAATATAAAAACTAAAGCAGCAGTGCACACTGCCCAAGGTCGAACCAGATTGCCACTGGAACAAGAAGTGTTTGAGACCGAGGACTGTATCGAGTCACAAAGGACCAGGCATAGTCTTTAAATAATTAAAATGTTCTGTGTACACAGTGCTCCATGTTCTGATGTGGTTGTGTAAATCAGGAAGTGTAAACATGTAACACATAAGACTGTCCTGAATCTGAGAATCTCAAAGCCAATACAAGCTAGATGGGAAAATGGCAATTCCTCAGGCATTGAGAACAAGGGCTGTGCTCCTGCCACTGAGCTAGCTGGCAGATAAGTGAGTGACTGGAAAGCAGGGAGCAGGCAGGCGACAGGAGCTTGCTACAGACTGCCTTTATGCAACTTGTGATATTTCACTGACATTTGTGTTTTTTTAAAACTGTAGGTTTTATTTTTAACTTTTTTTTAAAACAACTTTCTGCAGCTTTATGGTTCCATAATGTAGTTTCTGAAGAGTTTGGAGTGGGGGTGAATATCTTCTGGAAGCACCTTCCATCGGAATGCTATGATACAACAGATACCTATGGCAACAAAGATCCTGTAGCGGCATCCAGAGCTGTGCAGATCTTGGACAGAGCTTTGAAAATACTGGCTGAATTACCAGAGGAATACAGGGACTTCTATGCACGCCAAATGGTCTTACGTATTCAAGACAAAGCCTACAGCAAGAACTCTGAGTAAAAAATGAACTAATGTAATAAAATTTAAAAAATAAATAAAAAGCAGCTCAAGTATTTGAAAACTATAACAAGATATAAAATTTAAAGATTTTTTTTTAAAATAGGAAAGATTTGTCTGAGATTTATAGTATAAAAGATGCATATCTGATTTCTACTTGGTATAGATTGAAAATGCTTAGCGGGATCATTCTTTAGGTCTAAAATGTAAATAAATAAAATTTGGAGTTAATAAAAAATATTGAATCACTACATAAAGTCTACTGGTGGAGTGGCCTTCTTTATTTTTTTCCAATGATTTGTTGATACCATCAAAACCTTGCTCACCCCACCCCCACCCTACTGTCTTTCAACCACAGGATTGGCATTATCCTAGGTCTAGCTACCCTCGTGGTCATGGGATGATTGCCAGTAGCAGCTGGGGCCTGTGTGTCTTCATTTGTATGCAGTGGAGGAGTCTGGCTGGAATCCACAGGCACTGTCTTACATGAAGCAGCTTTCCAGAATTCCCTTAGCCTTAATGCTTTGAAATGTCATCTTCCCCATCCATCAATGAGTCTGTTGTTATCTCATGCAATAAAATTACACATAGGAGTGGGCTGCTCTTCCTTGAGGTACAAGAAAGTGTATTAAGAGAGCAGAATGGTTAAGGTTAGATATTTAAGAAAACTTACAGGGGTCTTTGAATTATCAGGACTAAGAATAAGTAGATTTGATAGTGTGATAGATCATGAGTTCTGGGATTTATCTGAAAGAAACCTCATTTGATGCTGGCCTTTCTTGATGTTTTCCCTTCAAATACTTATGTAGTATTTCTAATTTTTCAAATACTTCTTTCTAAGATGAGAAATCTTTCTAATGTTAAGTTTTGAAGACAGTGAGCTGTATGTATGCATTTGCGTGTGTTCCCTGTACCTAATTCACTTAGTGTCATCGAAGAACAACTGACCTTACTGAACATGTGTCCATCAAAAGTAATCTAAGGTCAATTTAATACATTTTGATTACAGAGGAAGTATTTACTCTTAAAGGGTTGTAGCAAATAATTTACTCATGCCCTGTCTAGAGTTGAACTAATTCCAGGCATTCAAAGGGAATGTTAATAGACAAGAAAGGAAAAATATAGAGAAAATTTGACTTTTCCTAGGTATCTTCCTAAGATAAACTGAAATTATTGAAAGAAACAAGGTTAAATTACCAGATCATTTTGAATCTCTACTTCTTAACCTGAACACACCATTTATTTAATGATTTTTCTCTCAGGAAAAAGTTGGAAGTCCCGCATTCATACAGTATTTAGTTAGCTTTGAATCAATTCAGGGTCACTTAGAGGGCTGGGAACACAGTGGTAGAGCACTTACCTAGCATGGGTAACTGGGTTCAGACCCCAGTACCAAAAGCAAGGGTCATGTAGAAAAGTTAAAATCTGAACTGATACAACACTACAAAATCCACCTAAGGAAAAGCACATATGTGTGGTTACTCTTATTTCTTCTCAAACTTGTTAACTCCTCTTGTAGTGGATTGAAGCACTGCAGTGAATTTGACAAGTTTTAAGACAATCCTGGTCTCATTTCCTTAAAAAACTTTTAATCTTAGTTTAAGGCCAAATGAATAAAATATACATTAATGTAACTCACTGGATTTGAATTTTTTTATTGAATAAATTTTAGGAATGATCTAATCACCCTGATGGTTCTGGTTACGCAAGGAAATAATTTGGTTCTGCTACAGAAACCAAGATTACATTGGTACTGACCATATTAGTCATTATACACCATTCTTTCAGCTGATTCGGGGCTTAACAAAGTAGTTTTCTCCCAGCAAAACAATGTGCTATTTACTACATACAGACATGGATGCTAATTAAAGTAACAGTCAATGGGAAGATGGCAAAATATGATAAAAATATGAAACTAAGGAGTCAGGCAGTTATGATTTAGCATAGAATTTATCCAGTTTAATTACATAAAAAACTATGCTGCCATTTAAACAATGTATACTCTATGTAATGCTTGCACAGAATGAGCTCTGATACATAGCCCAGTGACAGCAACTGCCTGAGATGAGGCTGAGTAGTCACAGGGGAGACAGATCTATAGCTTTGTACATTGTGTTCAAAACATTAGCTTTCCATGACCCTATTCGCCTTAGCATATGAATACATTATTCATACTTTCAGAAGTATGAAATACCAAGAGACAGTCAACAAAGCTAACTTTTCATTCTTTAGTCGCAGCTATATGAACATTTACAAATAATCTAATAACAAGGCATATCTAATGCCTATAGAAAGTTAAATCTATGGAGTTATAGGGTAGGAGAGGCAGTTCAGGGAGGTGAAAGGCAGGTTATGACAGAATTTGGGAGTGTGCCAATGTGACTTCTTCAGTGCTGGGAAACTGATGGGCCAGGAGGAACTCACAGGCTGGCACTTTGGTGTTAACCTTTTAAAAGGTACAAATCAGTGGGTGTCTTCAACGTAGCAGGAGACACTAAAATGCCTTCTGAGTACGTTTCCATCACTCGGGTGATGACTCAGAATGGGTAGGCCCACAGAATTTAAGCATGTGACTCACAGATGAGACCACTTATTTCTTAATTTGTGTTTCTCCAGAGGCCTCTGAATGAGCTACAATATTGTTTCAGACATTCCTTCTTAAGCTCTAGGCTGTTGTATTTCCTCACTAAAATGCTGGGATTTGATGTTAAATCCTTAATGGCTTAGATTCACCTTATATTTATACATGCTTGGACACTGTATAAATGAAATGAGAGTATCACACTATATTCCAAAGGTTTTGTTTTTGTTGTTGTTTTTTGGTTTTTTGGTTTTTCATGACAGGGTTTCTCTGTGTAGCTCTGGCTGTCCTGGAACTCTGTAGAAACTCAGAAATCAGAAATCTGCCTGCCTCTGCCTCCTAAGTGCTGGAATTAAAGGTGTGCACCACCACCGCCCGGCTCCAAAGGTCTTTTATGGAGATAAAGGAGTATAGACAGCTAAGACGACAAAAGGGAGAGCTTTTTAAGGATTTCCTCTAGGAACCCAACAGAAGAAATGGGTATAATGCAGTTGGTTATGGAATAATTAAGATGTGTACTCAATGGAAAGGAAGGTTATTCATTGAAAAAGAGGAAAGTAAATAGACACCCAAAATGGCAAGGTGAAGCATTTTCTTTCAAATAGATGATCTGAGTGAACAGATAAACACATCCAAATAACATTTCTGTGGATTATTATTTTTAATATTATACATTCATGCTGTAGTGGTAACAATGTTCACATTTGTAGGACCACTTCTCTCAGTGACTCTTTACAAAGGCACAATCAAGTAGCATGTTTACCATAAAAAATTAGCATATACAACTTTAAACAGATGAAAGAAAGGACCACTTTGAAGTACTAAACAGAAATACCTGTGTGAGGGTCAACTCAATCATTCACTCCTTAGCATCTGTAGTACTTAAGACTGTCTCCAGAGGTGATGATGGTTCTAGTGTCCATCTGATCAATATCCACTTTAACATGTAACAATTGAACATTCATAGGGAGAGGTGAAGAACTCAATGAGTTCTTAAAGGAAAACCCTTCTCTTTCTACTTCAGTTAATCCTGTGAAAACTAAAGCTTTTCCCTTCTGTATGACCATTCAATAGTTCAGTTTTATATTAAGTGACACATTTGAGGATTATTAAAGATAGCCATCCAATCACAGTGCTTAATGTTAAGGAAATACATAGTAAGTTAGAAACCAGGTAAGTTGTTTTTACAATGGGAAGTGTTGATCTCAAAAGAATGGATATTCAAAGAAAGTGGAACAATATACAACTACTTAGGAAAATGTACAGATACTCAACTGTAAGTTGATGGAATTATACTCATTTTTAAACATGTGTGAAGGAATCCTTTATCATGAGTGAGTATTTGGAATATACTTATAGGCTGATTAAGATGTAACTTTGGAAGAATCCAAAGACTTAACTCTTTTCATATTGTTTGATAAATAGACTAGCTTGCTGGGCCTGGGAGGTGCCATTCTTTAGTTCAGTTTCTTGCCCAAAGCAGCAGGGTTTTTAGTTCCCTGTTAGTTATTTCATGACCTGCACAGCATTATTTATAAATAAAAAAGTGCCTGACCACTTTTTAAAACTACACAGCTATGTTCCAATGTTGTTTGAAATTCGTTAGATCTAGGTTTCTCAAAATGCATTTTTGTAGTAAAGAAAAATGTGCCCAAATTATGTAGCAGTGTTAAGCAAATTCAGTTTCTGGGCCAAAATTTAAATTATTTGTGTCTCCAAACCTTCCTTTGTAACCTTTCTTATCTCATCAATTTAATTTTACATTTGGCCAAAGAAAGCTATTTTCTCTTGGCAGACAAAACCATGCTTCTGAAGAAATGCTGATTTAGGTCTGTGAAATCTGTCTCGTTTTGAGAGCACACTAACAAATAATTAAAAACCGACAATTAAGAATTAAGTTACAGTGCTCAGTGTAATGTTTTAAAAACCAACTATACAATTCTATAATCTTGAATACAGGGGGATAAATATATTTTGACTTTAAAAAACAAAACACACTTGGTGGATCACTGAGAATGAGTCTAGGGGTTCAGAAACCCCAGGAGTCTGGATGCAGGGTGTAGTTGTCCCCAGAGTGTGTTGGACAGAGGCAAGTGACACGTCTCTAGTCGACAGCTGAATGCCGTTATTACCAAAGTTAGATTAAAATAGGTCTCAGAAAAGTCAACTATTTCCAACACCAATTTTGTTACCTTTTAAAAAACTAACATGGTTGCTTTCATATTAATGGTCATAGAATTAGCACAAACTACCCTTTGAGATTTCAAACTAATTCTAATCCGATCAGAATTTAAAATTGCCCACACTTAACAAGCAAAACAACCCTACTGTATTTGACACTCATATTTTTGGAATGTGCATCTTCTTAGCCCACAAACTGATGATGCATCATTAATATTGCATCTCATCATCTGCATTTATAACATTCAAAAATTTATTCTCCCATTAAGCAAGCACAGTAATAGTCTCAGAATACTTCGTGAACCCTGAAATGATTCTCTATGGAAGGAGTTTCCTTCGCAAAATGAATTTGGCTGGTCACTTGCATCCCCAAATCCCTGAGTATCTGAACAAATTTCTTGTGCTCCTTTCCAATCCAGGATCTCATTGGATCATGTACTTGGTAAGGTGTTACATGAGTGTGAACAGTAATTTCTGTTTGAGCAAATTCTTCCAAGACTTCTGGATATGTGATCCACGTATTGCTTCCTCCGGAATGCCCACCATCCAGCCAGTACATTGTTCTTATGCTTTTGATGAACGCATCTATGTTCTTGTCTTTCTTGGCTTCCTTCAACTCAAACAGCAACTGATTCAAAACAACACAGCCTTTACTGAATCCAATCAAAGTAAACGATGCACCATCCAATGACAGTGGAGCAAAACTCATGGAAGGCTCATCAACATGCTCACAGGTCCTCTCGTTTTCCTCTTGGCTACCAATACTAGTAGAAGAATTAGACTCGCAGTTAGATGTTTTACAATCCTTATTCCAAACACCCCTGTTCTTGAACAGCATACCGTTCTGAGTTAGGTTAAAAGCATTAACTAATAACATATACAAGTGCTTAAAGGCTCCAAAGTCTGGAGTATGTTCTGGTGCACCAAACATGTTGCTTTTCACAAAATTGTCATAGCAGCTGAATTTGTGCAAATGCATTCGGGAACACTTTATTACCCAAATAAAACTATTGGGAAAACGGCGGGCTAAAATGGTAGCAATATTTTCTAGACTCCAATTTTCCCATTGATAATTCTCAGGATGACGAGTCATAATCTCATGGTAATTCTGAAAAGAAAGATGAAATAAGCATTAAACATGTATTTACCTATAAAAATAACTTATTACTGAGGAAGTTTTGATGACCTACAGTTAGTGTATTAGAAATAAAATCTAAAAACCTGCTATCACTTTTTGGTTATAAGATTTTGAATGAACACTTTACTCTCAACCTAAACTTCTTTAGAGTAATAAATATATTAAGTACTAAGAATTTCTGAATAAGGAGGCTGGCGCCGTGGCTCAGTGGGTAAGAGCACTGACTGCTCTTCCAAAGGTCCTAAGTTCAAATCCCAGCAAGCACATAGTGGTTCACAACAACCCGTAATGAGATCTGACGCCCTCTTATGGTGTGTCTGAAGACAGCTACAGTGTACTTACATATAATAATAAATATATCTTTAAGCGAGCAGGGACTGAGCAAGCGGGATTGACCAGAGCGAGCAGAGGACCTAAAATTCAATTTCCAACAACCACATGAAAGGTCACAACCATCTGTACAGTTACAGTGTACTCACATACTGTTTAGATGCATTCAATATAAAGAAATGATATATTTTTGTTTTGGTTATACTATGTATATAGTTTCCTTTTATATTTTTATTAATGGCAATGTTTGCTCTTGTTTGAGACGGGGTCTTCTATGGTCCAGGCTGCAGTGTGCCTGTCTCAGCTTCCCGAGTACTAGGAGGCTGGAGAGGAGGGGGTAAGAAGAGACTTTTTCACTTTTAACCTTTGGTAGTTTGAATACTAAGTCATATGTACATTTTCCTATTGAAAAAAAAGACTACTACAAAAATTAAATCTACAAAGATATAAAGTCTTAAGGTCACCAATATTAGAAATAATTAAAATTTAGTTGCCTATCAGTTCAGTGTTTACTACACACACACAAACATAACTATGTATATAAGAAAATGTTCTTTCCTTCTCTATTAAGAAACCATAGCTTAGGTATAATTTTCCCTTAAAAATAGGCTAAAAGGTATGACTCTATATCAATACAAATTTGCATAATAGTCTTTAGCCATCAGTAAAATGCAGTACTGGCAGTAACAGTAGAACCGACACTAGAAATGTACAAGATGCACTGTTTTCCACGCCACTGTTTAGCTAATGATAATGGTTAATTTAAAAATAAATCCAGGTAGGATAAGATTATGCAATGCTCTTGATTTTATTTTCATATTTAATATTAGGTTAAACATTTTCTGTCTGCTGGCAATGTTCTTTTTTTACTTTTGTTAACTATGTTTATGTCCTCTTATAATTTTCTCACTATAATGTTCAA
This sequence comes from Mus pahari, assembly GCF_900095145.1. Taxonomy (NCBI): domain Eukaryota; kingdom Metazoa; phylum Chordata; class Mammalia; order Rodentia; family Muridae; genus Mus; species Mus pahari. Next base: position 36,727,105 of record NC_034594.1, on the reverse strand, counting down.
TTCCTTAACAGTTCTATTTCATTAGTAGTTTGTCATATATGTTTATTAACAACTTGCTATGTATGTTTTCAATATATTCCAGGAAGATCTTATGTTGACTTTTTATGGATTTTGCCATTACCTTCTGCACAGCCAGGTTTATCATAAAAAAACTGTCATAAAATTATATCTGGGAAGGAATAATTATATTATTCCTTTTTGTTACTGTTTTTAAACATTTCCTGTGTTACTGTTTTTAAACATTTCCTGTGTGTGCCAGCATGAGTGAAGGTCAGAGGACAACCTGCAGGAGTTGTTCTGTCCTTCTACCACGTGGGTCTTGGGAACTGAATTCAGGTTGGCCAGTGTGACAGCAAGCACTGTTACCCACTAAGCTATCTTGCTGGTTTAAAAAAAATAAAATGTGTTTCTTTAAAGCAAGGTCTCATGTAGCTAGGCTAGCCTTGAACTCATTATGGAGCTGAGAACACTGAACTGCTTTTAAACCTGCCTTCTACTTCATTCATTTTTACAAGCTAAGTGTGAGAGCGCCTCTAGTACTCAGGAGCTAAGTGTGGGAGCGCCTCTAGTACTTTGAAGCTGAATCAGGAGGATCCAGAATTCAAGAGCAGCCTGGGCTATACACAATGAACAACCTATGAATGAATGAATGAATGAATGAGCACGCAAATAAGCTTATAATTAACAACCCCAAAGTCCTGAAGCTACACAATTACTTCATTATTTAATGGATGCAAGCGAAGCAGATTTTATGACTCTTTAGGATGTACCTCATAGGTATTATAAATCTAAATATCACTCCCTCCATCAGCCCCAGGTTATTTGATCTAAAGAAAATGTGACTACTGAGGAACTCAAAATGAAAACTGGGGTCCTTACTGTTATATCAAAGCTCAGACCCAAGAACCATGGATAAATACTTCCACTCCTTGAAATGGGGACCAGATGTCTCCATAGTCAAACTGATTCTTCAGCCCAGACTATTAACTATGACTACCCTACTGAAAGGAGTTTTCTTCTTCCTGGGGATATAATGCACTTACGATGCTTATAGGAGGTAAGGAGTGGAGGCTATGTCTCTACTCATGTCCAGTGAGGCAGGCAACAAGCGACTCTCTTGCAGAGACCAAGGAATGCTTATCCCAGTTAGATGCTCACGGATGCAGAAATTTAGGAGTCCATCCCACACTGCACTGAACTGGAGTCCAAAGAATCTTTTCAGAAAACTTCCTGTTTGCAAGGGTTCAGAAACATTCATAATAAGGATGTGAAGTAGAATGGACTGTGGAGAATGAGGAGAGCTACACTGGGTAAGAGCCACGCTTCTCTCCAGAGTGCACCACAGGAAGAAGCATCTTTACAGAGCATAAATTACACAGCCCAACTAAGCCGCAAGGAAGGATCCAGCAAAAGGGAACTGCCTAAGAAAGTGCAAGGAGACCCAGAGACCTAGACACACCTCTTCATTTACCCTGCAGGAAAGCAAGCTGTGATGGCACCTGGATTCCTAGCACTTGAGAGAACTACTCTCTTACTGCTGAGGATCAGGAAGCCATGGGATGGCCTGGAAGAGGGTGGAATAATGAGACCTTGGCTGTCAACCACAGCTCCACCACCGTAGATACAGAGAGGTGGAGACACTGCACGCTGCTGGATTAGAGCGGGGATAGGAGAGATCTGCAGATGGCTTCAGATTTCTAAGTTGAATAGTTAAATAGGGATTTTTATTAACCTGGATAAGGAAGGCTACTTCAATAGATGTTCAGTTTTAGAAGACTACTAAATATCCAAAGGAAGTAAGGCATGCAATTGGTGAATTCATAATCATCCACTAATATCTAGACTAAATAAATGCCCAGGCTCGTCAGCACGTAGGCAATACGCAAAGTCACGAGATGGAAAGAGATCACTGAAAGTGTAGAGGAAAAATTCCCAAGAGTGGAGCATGAGGGTACTTGCAGGTGAGAAGGGGCTAGAGCCTAATTATAGTTATTCCCAAATTTCAGCTTGATTGAGGCCCTTTGACTTACTATCCCCATTTTATATCTGAGGCACTTCAATGGAGAGATTTAACATCTGCATAGACTTCATAGCTAAAAAGTACAGAGTGGAATGGTAAATCTAGGTGACTTGGCCTTAAAGCTTTGGGATGCACGGCCTTCCATTTCTTTTCAGGAAGATTTCATGCTCTATAAAACCCCACACTCTGAATATTACCACTCTGTCATTGTCCCAAAGGCTGATGATGGGAAATGAAAGATGATCCTCAAACTATATCTAGAACACTTTAGGCCCCACTTAAGACAGGTGGATGTTCTGTCTGGCACACTTTTACAGCAGAAAGTACTCAGCCACCATCACCACCATCGGTGCCACCACTACCACCGCTGGAAGGCATGACATGAAGTAGTTGGTCACAAGTTGCAGGAAGTTAATGTCAGAAGCAACACACTTGTTTTTTAATCTGGGAATAAAAGCACTAAAATGAGATTTTCTTGAAACTAAATTTGGGTATTTTTCCAGTGTCCATTAGCAGTCAACTAGTCAAGTCAACTGATTTGAGAGAAAATACCAAGAGAAAATAGATTTTTAGGTGTATCATTTTAAAGCACCAATTTAAAAAAACAGTAACAGTTTTCTAGTATGAGGAAACCATCTAGCTATATTCTAACTTGAATATCTACCCTAGTGCTAACAACTCTCTGGGATGACAGGTTTTCAATGGAAATGCCGTCTATATCTGTACTGTCCAACTGGGTACACGAAAGTCACCTGTGGTGACTCAACACTTGGCACTACAACTAGCGAGACAGAGAACCCTGCCTTTTCATATTAACTTATTCAGACACTCTCACGCGGCTAATGTATCCACTGCACGATGCAGTTTTACATTAAAACCCAGCTTCCAGGGACAGCTTCAGCAAAGCCGTATGTCTGCGGCTATAAAAACCAGTACGAGGAAGCACACAGATGAGTTGAATTCAAATGGGCCTCTCAGTATCATTAGCATTCTTGACGATTACATTCCTTCCACGGCCGTGTTTTAGGGTGACCGGAAAGGTCACTTTAGCAACGGGATGTATTTTATTTGGTCAGTCGGCGTTTTCTAAACAGTGTCCAGTGCCCAGCACACACAGAGTCCTCTGAGAGCAGGCTGGAGCGGTGCGTGCTCGTCCCATTCCCCGTGGCGCCTCTCCTTCCACCCAGCGGCACCCAGACTGACAGCCGCTCTCTGGGGACCGTGGCCCTCCAAGGCCCCTTCCCCGGATGGCGGTTCTGGCAGGAACCGGGGCGCCCCCGCACCCCCCTCGTGTGAGAACCCGCGTGGGCGTGTCGGGGAGGCCTGGCCCCGCGTTACCTGCACGTCCCCGGGGAAGTAGAGGACGTGATGCCGCTGCTCCGGGGAACCTCCCTCCCCGGACGTCAGCAGGAGCAGTTCGTTGCTGCGCTGCGGGTCGGAGCCCGGCACCGTGGAGCGCTGCAGACGGTGGCTGTCCTCCGGGGAGCCCCGCTCACCGCCGCCCGGGTTCATGGCTCGGGTCTGCGGGCGGGACGCGGAGTCTCCGGCAGCGAGCAGCGGCCGCAGGAGCAGCAGCACCAGCGCGGGAGAGCGCAGACGCCGCGACCCCTTCATGGGCTCGAGCCGCCAGGGCCGCTCACCGGGCGGCGAGGGCGGGGCCTCGGCTGCCCAACGGCCCCGGTCGCCCGTGTCGTCAGCACGCCGCGTGCGTCCGCAGGGAGGGGGAGCGGAGGGCGCGGCCCGAGGAAGGACGTTTGTGGTTGGTGGACTCGGCCCCGGCCGGGAAGTTCGAACGCACGTCCGAGAGCCCGAGGCCGGTGGCAGGTTGGGCCAGTACGCAGTAGCAGCTGCTCAGGTTTCCTCGGGGCGCTGTATAAAAGCTTTGGTAGGTTCCTCCTCACGGTGAGGATGTCTTTGTCTATTTAGTCCAAGACAAAGTAGGATGGTTCTGGAAGTCTTGTACTTGCTCAGAATGAAGAGAAACCCCTATGTCCCGAAGTTACCTAGTTAGGGAATTTCTGGTTCCACACCAAGTCTAGTGCCTTCCCAGTTGGTAGAGGGAGCTGGGCACGTAGCTTAGGGAAGATGGAGAAAAGGCCCTACTTGTTCACACATTTACTGTTGGGGTGTTTACAGCTTATAGAATTTCCTGTTTAGGGTTTTGAAACCACGTTGAAAAGTATAGGAAAGTCATGGAAATAGCAACTTCTTACTTAAAATCGTGTAGAAATAGGACTGGGCCAAATTTATGCTAAAGATGGGAAAAGTGAATCTTAATTTTTAACATCGTGTGCGCACATCGGACACGCACATGCATCTGTTTGCTGCTGTAGGCCTGAAGTGACTTTGTATGTAAAGGAGATTCCTGGGAAGAAGTTGAAACTTGAAGTTTCTGCAGGAGTGATAAGCTGATTAGAACTTCAATGACTGGGGAGAGATTATAATGTTGTAAGTCCAAAACCCTGATTAAAAATTATCTTGAGCTGTCTTTCGCTCCTTTAATTAATAGCCCCCCCTAGCTAACCTGTGTACCTAAACAGCCAGCATGCTAGTGAGTGTCAGGTGAAACCTTTGGAGTGTATTAACTTAGCTTCCACCAGCCCAGAAGCTAAGACTTTTATAAGAGGCCTATAGCAGAAATTTTCTGTCTGATATCTTCTTATTTAAAAAGTCTTAATTCATATACTATTTTCTATTTTGGTACTGTAAGACTTGAGCTAACTCATATGTGGCTCACCTTTAAGGTGAGAGCAGTCCTCACACTCCATCTTCTAAATTTTTTTTATTGATTGATTTATTGTTTGACGGCATCTTGCTGAACCTGAAGCTCATGGATTAGGCTAGACTGGGCTATCCAAAAAGCCCCAATGGTTTGCCTGTTTCTAACTTCCCAGCTACTGGGTTCTCTGTTTTGTGGATGCTGGGGATCCGAGTCAGCCCCCCCCCCCCATGCTTTGGGGAAAGAGGCAGGCACCTTACCAACTAGGTCATATCCCAAGCCTTATTCTAATTTTAAACTTCTTGTATTTGTTAGCAAATAAAGCATAATTGCTTTGTTCATTTTCTTAGTGTCTTCATAGAGGTATACTTTACCAATCTACTTTGGTAAAAACTGTTAAGATTCTATCTGACATAATGAATGTAACTGAGGTGTTTTGATTGAGAATGGCCCCCACAGACCCATATTTGAATACTTAGTTCCCAATTCACAGAATTGTTTGAGAAGGGCTCTGATGTATGGATTTCTTGGAGGAAGTGTTTCTCTGGGGGTGGCTTGGGGGTTTTGAAAGACCACACCATTTTAAGTTTGCTCCTCCTCCATCCTTGTATGTCAAGATCTAAGCTCTCGCCTACTACACTAGCACCATGTCTGCCTGCTGCCATGCTCCCCACCTTGAGGGTCATGCACTCTATCTAACCCTCTGGAACTATAAGCCCGCAGTTAAATACTTTTCTTTTATAAGTTGCCTTTGTTATGGTGTTTTATCACAGCAATAGAAAAGTAAGATACAAACCAAGAATAAATTATTTCTTACCACAAAGAAGATTGATTGCTTTTTATAAAGCTATTTTTATAAATAGCTAGTTCAGAAGTAGAGGTCAGGATACAATCACACCAGGGAAGCCGATCTTCACTTTTGTTTTGCAAATCGTGTTTTCCCCGGCTCTAGGACTGTTAAGCTGTCGTCTACAAGTCCAAGTGTGGGCTTATATTGCCAATGTAGCTTTTGATTCTTGTGGTTTTGTTTTTCCAGGTTGACTGATTAGTGAAATAATCATATGCTGAAGGGAACAGGAAGTACTTGTGTTTAGAAAGAAAAACAATTGTAGCAAATGCTAATATCGCAAAGTAGTCTTAGAAGCTCTAAGATAATTGAGGCCTTTGAGAAATACAAAAGAAGAACTGAAGAGCAGAGAAACAAGCTGAAGTAAGGAGAGCACCCCACTGCCCAGTCAAAGATTTCTGCAGCCCTACAGGAGACATGTTCTTGGGAAGGCAGCAGCTCTCTCTTAATTGTCTTTAGAGGTATGGGTGTTGCTTATATGTTGTGTCATAGACTCTGTAGCTACTTCTTATATGTTTCCTTGTTATTACCATAATATTTTCTCTCATCTTCTCCCACAAAATCAGCCCTGATGATTCTGATCTTCCTACAGTCATCCCTATAAATGGACTCTACTTTCTTGCCTTTTAGTCTCTCTCAGAACCAGACTTCCAACTCAATAAGAGGTGTTACAAGAACAAAGTTACTCTACCCAGTTGAGTAAAATTTCCTCTTTTCTAATTCTTTGTGATCTTCAGTGGGCATTTTATTGTTGATAGTGTGCAAACCTCTACAGCCCACATCTGGCTTCTTCTCAGTTCTCAGAACGTTTCCTGATGAGTCCTCGGAGCACCAATATAATGGAAAAAAGTTTAAACTTTAAGAAGGACTCCAAGAAAGACTAAGTTCATCATAAAGGACAACAGAAAGAGAATGAAGCCATTTGTCATAATCAGTAGTAAAACTGGCCTATCTCATGCAACAGGAAGTGAAAGACTGAAAAAAACCTAAGGGATTTGTCACAACTGAAGAAGTAGCTCACTCTTCATTATGAGGCAGCTGTAAGATGAAGGCAATGCTCTGCCCACATTTCAAGTCTTTATCTGGATAAATCAGATAGACGTTTATTATTTGCTAACCTATAAATGTTGATAAGTAATTTGACCAAGCAAGCCCAGTCAACAGGTTCTCCAGGGCAGGAGTGAGGATTAAAAAGAAAAGAGACAATTAGACAACATTGTATCATGACCCCAGCCAGTTCTGAGGCTGAGGCAGGTTTATTTTTTCCCAAACTGCTTTTATACCGTTTTAATGACATGCAAGTAATGAGGTCAGTTCTAGGTTAAGGAACAAGCAAGACAATAAACACAAATAGTCAAGGAACAAGCAAGGCAATAAAGTCGCTCGATCACTCCTACAATCACTGTTTCTGAGGGCTTACCAGGACGACTAAGAAATCCGAGCCTACTTCCCTGTCCTTGCCCAAAGTCAGATTCTTGCCTGAAGCCTATTTCTTTGTTCCACCCTAAAATCAGATTCTTGACTGAACTCACTTCCCTGTCATGGCCTAATGTCAGATTCCTGCCTGAAGCCCATTTCCTTGTCCTTGGCCAATGTCAGATTCCTGTCAAGAGGCCCCAAAGCTCTCCACAGCAATTAAATTGATTTTATATCATGTTTGCACAATTCAAATTTGGTTCATAGGCTACAAATATTTAACTTTTCTGACTGAAGATTACAAATGGATATGTAAGACCAGGAGATGAAGAGAAAGAGATAAGATCTTTAAGTATGGCTTCCTCTAAGAGACAGAGAAGGAAAAACTATGGGATTTAATTGAATCCCAGGTGATGTTCTACCAAATACTTAATTTTTTTCAATTAATCTTTGTTTTGAATGATGGTGGTGGTGGTGGTGATGGTGGGGGTGGTGGTGGTGTGCGTATAAGGAGCCTCTGTGCTGAAAGTAGACCTTGAGAAAAACAGACAGTAAATGAGATATGCCACTCTAGCATATAAATTTGCCCCACACATTCTAAATGGAGTAAAGATAGAGAATAAATTCATTTAGGGATTTGAAAGCTTATTTTGGTAAATTTCATTAGCTAAAATGACAATTTTTACACTTGGCTTTCCTGCTGAACACACAGTTTATTAAAATATAAATCATGTGTGTAGGGATAGGCATGCACCCCCCCACACACACATTAGTTAATTTTAAATATGCCTTGATTAGCTCAAAGGCTGGACAGTTCTAATCCCCCTTGCTGCTAACCAACACTTCCCTTCAGTACTTCTGAGTTAACATCTTTTAAGATCTATATTTCATCTCCGCTACCCTAAACACAACTAGGGAAGTGGCCCATGTAGCTACTTTGCCTGATGGTCACGTGATGGGGCAGGGGGTAGGTCTGTTCTTTCTTCTTCCTCACCATGGTGCTGATCTCTCCTTCCTCTCGTCCAGTCCCTAGCTTGTGAGAATCCAAAAGTCCTGCCTCAGTCTTCCTGCACAGCCATTAGCCATTGGCTTTTTATTGATCAATCAAAAACCAATTGGGAACAAGGACCTTCAGCGTTTGGACACGCAGATTCCTGATTTTGGGGTCAGATTATTTCGAAGCATTAGAACCAATCCCCAATACATGTGTATCAATGTTATACAGATTAGCACTCATTGAAACCTCCTGCATAATGGTTGACTAATAGTATTTGCATACATTATCTTTACTTTCTGTTAAAGGGCAAGAAAAAATAATCGATTAAAAACTTAAATTGTTACCAAAATACTATCATCAGGAAAAATCCAACAATGTGTAAAGAAGAGTTCTGGATCATAATCAAGTGGGATTTAGTAGCTAGGTTATGATGGTGCACACTGTAATCCCAGTGCCCAGGATATTGGGAAAGGTAGACTATGGTGAATTTAAGGCCAGCCAACCTGAATAGCAAGACCCTGTCTCAAGAGATTGCTTCCTGGATTCCAGAGATATATTTCAGGAGTCTAAGATGGTTTGACATCTGAAAATCAATGTTTATGCCATATGAATATCATAAAACTAAAAATACCATAGACATCTTAATAAACACACAAAAATATTGGCAAAATCTAGCATACTTTCAAGATGAAAACCATTCCTCAGACTAGTAATAGAAGAGAATTTCCTGAACCTAATAAAAGTCATTAGGAAAAACTTACAACTAATGTAATACTTCATGGTTGAAAGATTGAGTATTTTAACCCTAAGATCAGAACAAGATAAAAAATGCCTGCTCTTGCAGCTTCTAATCAGTATCACGCTAGAAGTTTTAGCCAGAGCAATTAGAAAAGGAAAAAGGCGTCCAGATTGGAGAGCAAGACATAAATCTATGCATATGGCTTTATACTGTATATGGAAAAATCTTCAGGAGCCTACTGAAAGTAATAAATGAGTTGAGCAATGTTAAAAAATCAATATGTAACAATCAAGTGTTTTTCAGTTCACTGGTAATGGAAAATCCAAAAATAAAGTAATAAAAATTTTATTTACTCTAGTAAAAACACATTTATGAGTACATTTGATGAAAGAAATATAGAACATGCATACTAAAAGCTACAAAGCTATTTAAAAATTTAAAAAAGCATAAATAAATAGAAATTCAGTGTCAATGAATCATGTTATTCAAGCTGGTACTTTTTTTCAAAATTGATCTGTTTATTCAGAGCAATCCACATTAGAATATCACTACACTTGTTTTGCTGGTCCTGAGATACACATTAATCCATCTTGATAAAAATAATAAAAGTTGGAAGACTCACAATTTTCCATTTCAAAACTGCAGTCCTGTGTTGATCGAAGAGGTGTCTACAGTCATAATGGCGGAAACACATAAAAGCAAAATGGGATTCAAAGTCTAGAAACCAACTTTACAGTAATGGTCAATTGATTTTCAATATAGGTGGCAAGATAATTCAGTGTGAAGGAAAAGTTTTCATTGACTGGTATTGGGACACCTGAATAGACACATGCAAAGTACAGAAGTCCTCTCTATACTGCATGCAAAATGATGAATATAAAAATTAGACTTGAATGTATTAGCTAAAACAAAAAATCTTGAGAAAAATAGGCATAATCTTCATCAATAATAATCATATCAATTAATAAGCCAATGTTTTGTAAACAATAATAAAAAGAATCAAGAGAAAAAATAGACAAACTTAATTTTAGCTAAATACAACAACTTTTTACTTCATATAATACTAGTCAAAAATGAAAAAGACAATCCCCAGAATAAATGAAAATAAAATATGGGGAAATTGCAAACCTGGTAAGAAATATATCAAAAATACATTTAAAAAATCCCTGGTACTTAATAATAAAGACAAGACAGGTTTCAAAACAAAGGATCTCTACACAGAAGACATTCAGTGGACAAGAATCATGTTAGCATGTGCTCAACACTAGACATTAGGGAAATGCAAGTCAAAACCACTGCAAGCTTCCCTTCACATCTGTAGTAGGGACATAGTTAAACAGTATGTAGCAAGTGTTGACAGTGATACATGAGAGCTGTGAAGCTCGTGCGCTACTAGGTGACTCTTGCATGGCTGATAGGAGTCGTAGAACTGCTTTTGATGTCATTTGATAGGTTTTCAAAATATTGAAGAGATTTTCCATATATAGAAATGACAGGATATCTGACAAAAGAAAATTGAGGAAAGGCTTAATCTGGCTCCTGGTTTTAAGAGAGAGACAGTTCCTCTAGGTGAATCAGGCATGGCAGCAGGAGTATGACCCAGCTGATTACATTGTGTCATCAGTCAAGAAAAGAGTGCAAAAGAGGGCCAGGATATCACATCTCCGGGCCCTCCTGGAATGGCTCAGTTCTTTCCCCAAGATTCCACCTTCTGAAGGTTCCACAAGCTTTCAAGACAGCCCCACCAGTTGGGATCCCAGTGTTCATACATGGGAGCCAATGCGGACATTTCACATTTAAACCAGAGCATTCTAGCACTGGTCCCTAGTGGTGTACAGTCATCGGATAATATAAATGCATTCATTATGACTTCAAAAGTCAACAAAGTCTAACAACCTCAACTCTGTTCAGAAGTCCAAAGTCTCTCGTTAGACGCAGGCAATCTCCATGAGCCCTGTTTTAAAAGTTACATACCCCCAGTGTACATTGACACAACATAACACTCATTGGAAAAGGGAGCAATAGAGACATAGCAAAGAAATACCAGATCAAGGCAAGACTGACATGAAACAGAGCAAATGCCACACTCTGCAGTTCTATTTCTGACATCTGGGGCTTATGGCAGAATCATTTGGGCCCCAGGGGCCACATGAAGTCCTGCAGCCACCCACAGCATAAGTAAACTCTCTTAGTCTACCTCCATACCATGGGAGCAGCTCTTCTCAACAGACATTCATGTTCTTGGCATTGCAGATATCCTGGGTCTACATTGCTATAACTTAAGCTTCATTTTCCTGGTTTTATGCAGTGGGTTTTCAGGGTCTTCTTGCAGGGAATCCATGCCTGTCACACATTGCATGACTTCATTGGCTTTCTGGAACTTTTTGTGCAGGCCCCTCTCAACCTCTTATTCTTGAATCTTTCATGTCTGCAAAACATGGTCAACCATGCTGTAGGTATAGATGCACACATGCTATATTTACAGTGTAGAGGTTGGAGGACAGCTTCTAGGAGTTTTTCTAAACATAATGGGTTGAGCTCATGTTGCCAGCCTTGTGCAACAAGTGATTTTACGAATGGAACCATCTTTACATCCTTAGGCCATTCCTTCTGAGTTGACCTTCACTCAAGTTCTAGGGACACAGGCAAAATGTAACACCAACAACTTCTAGCCCACTCCCTAATACACTTCTTGTGCAGGTTTTGTCCATTTAAAAATTTGGGTTATCTGTTCTCTTGTTTCAATGTAAGAGCTCTTAATTATTTTTGGATGCCAGTCCTGTACTAGAAAGTAAGTACCTTGCAGAAACTTCCTCTCAGTTGCCACTACTTTAACTATCACGAAGCAAACTAAAGTACCAGTTGCTCTTTTCTTTCTTCCATGCTCCATCTTTGGATATTGTACTAAAAGGATATCACTAAGCCAAAGATTTTGCAGCTTTTTTTCCCTATTATCCTCCAGCAATTTTATAATTTTGCATTTTCAACTTAAGTCTATGATAAATTCTGAGTTAATATGTGTAAAACTTTTTATGTCCAGTGTCTACATTTATTCATGTAAATACACAGATGCGTGTGTGGGAGAAATGGGTTTGTTCCCTTGTATTTCAGTTTCTTTATCAAAGATCAGTTACTACGTTGGTAGGGACCTTTATTTCTGTTTTATTTCACTGACATAGTTAGTAGTATTTTAACAACTCAGTTATGCTAATTTGATCTGGATTTTATTCCTTGCAGCTGAAATAAATCACTCGTTTATTTGAACACTAAAAATCCCATTATATAAATTTAATAAATGAGGAAATGTAGACTTAGCAAGGTTAAATGACATGATCAAGATTGCCTCACTAATAACTAACAGGGCCAGTATTTGGCCCCCAATCTGCTGCATGTCTACATGTCACTGACTGGGAAAGGTGAAAAATCACCTTCTCCTCCTTACCTGGACTGGCACTATTATTGGAATAGACTTCTCCTAATTACTGCCTCTTACCAAACTCGAGTTCCTTCTAAATGAACTATCTTCTTAGCCAGCATTTACATCTAACTTGGCATCAGCTTTTCCCAGTATTCTATTACATGCTCAGTAGGACGACTCTCTAATCTTACATTACACTCATCGTATACAAGCAGTATAGGAGCCTAAACTCCTCCCTCAATTTGGGGGCATCTCTAAGTATTAAAATCCCACTTGTTATTCTTCTTGATTGCTGTGCTTTTATTTTTTCTCAGTTGTATGCCCCCAATATATCCTGAAACTGGAATTAAGCATTCTTTCCTTAAAACAACAACTAAAGTCCTGAAATTCTTCTTTAGGTCGTATCCTGTGCCTTCTGTTTTGGTTGTATGTATTTGGTTTATTTATGCTCTCTCAATAGATATACCATGGAACCTGATTTTTATTTTTAAAATGTTGATCACATAAATTTACACCAAAATTTTTAATGCGTTGGAGTTTCAAAGATTTTTTTTGGGGGGGGGTAGGAAAGGGTTTATTCCGCTTACATTTCCATACTGCTGTTGATCACCAAAGGATGCAGGACTGGAACTCAAGCAGGTCCGAAAGCAGGAGATGATGCAGAAGCCATGGAGGGATGATCTTTACTGGCTTGCTTCCCCTGGCTTGCTCAG
>NC_034594.1:36705962-36714225 GCF_900095145.1 Mus pahari | reverse complement strand
CCGGATGCCGGATCAAGCCTGGGGACTGGTCCTGGCTGAACACCCCTCCTGAGGCGGGGAAAGGCGCCGGATGCCTAGTCAGACCTGGGGACTGGTCCCAGTCGAACACCCCTCCTTGGGGGGGGAAAGGCGCCAGATGACCAGAACCAGACACGGGTTCCTTCCCAGAAGCTGTGACTCTTCTCTAGTCTACCCTTTCCCCGGCCTGGAGTTTCAAAGATTAAAGTCATATCCTCTGCCTTAATAATAGCTTACAAGCAGGTCAGATGGGACAATTCCTTCCCATAGTTCCTCTTGTACAATAAAACAGAATGCCCAGCAGATCATACTTAATGCTGTTTGAGTGCTGGAAAGGGAAATGAGCCAGCTCAATTAGCAGTGTGTGCACTACAAAGAAGGCCTAAGAGAATGTTACAGGTTAAACTTGCAAAGTTTACATTACTTTGGTGTTGTGGTTTGAAAACATTTTTAGGGATGCCACTGGAGAGGTAGGGTGGAGCTGTACCTTTAGGAAAGCTTTGCTAGTAGAGGAGTTTGCAGATCTTAAGCAAGTAAATTTCATAATGTCCATAATAATTTCATAATTACTAGAAATCCTGATGAGGCTATGTTAATCCTAACATTCGCCAGAAAAACCAGCTCCACCATTTTGGACCATATTTGAAGCAAGCTTTATTAAATGTTAAATACTGACCAAGGGATGGACTTTGGCCAGGAACATTCCCTGAAGTTTTCCACCTGAGAATGGATTCCATCCCAGCTATATGTTGTAGAGACTTATAAAAACAAATCTATAGGCCACCATGAGGCTTTGTTATTTACCAAGAACTACAATTCTCAGCATTCCAAAAAGTTACCTGGTTCCTGGGTAGGTGGAGCTTACAGGTTAATTTTGGGCATTACAGCTGAATTATTAATGTAGCAGTGGCTGGCTGGACAAGTGGAATAGCCTCAACCATATTTAGTGTTGTTTGGTCAGTAGCAACAACTGTTCTCACTGGCCAGGTCTAGAGAGACCTTTAAGCATTAAAGTGACCAAGTTTGTTGCCTCCCTGCACTTTAGCATCCCAGTGATTCTCTGGGTTTCCCTATCTTTCTTTGCATTCAGGCAAAAGAGCTTACACTACAGATGTTAAGCAAGTAAATTTCATAAATTGAACAAAACCATAACAATCATGTAAATTACATAGTATGATATACAAATGTCATCCTGCCCATCATTTTTATCAATTAGATAAAGTACTCTGCCATCATTCCTAACTTAAAGAATTATGATTCTACCCCTGGATTATGTTTAGATTTTAGCCTTTAACATCATCTGAAAACCATGTCTTCCACTCTATAACCTCTCTCTCAATTTTAAATAACTTGACTTTTATTGTGAGACTAAAGCTCCTCAACCCTGTCAGAAATCTGAGAATGATTTAAACATTACCTGGATTTATAGGAAGCACCAAACATAGCTTCTCAAACGTAAACAAACTGTATCGACAGCTGACTACCCAGACAGCCCCCTAACTCCTCAAAACATTGGAGCATCAGTCTTCATCCTTCCGGCCCAGGTTCATCTGACAAAACTTTGCAAAGCAGGATAATGAAGGGCTGTTTACCTTGCCTTGGCAGAGCTAACAGTCAACTATTCTGCATAATGTGTCCTTTACCTGGAAAACGTTTTGATTGCAGATGAAATAGACAATTTCTGCCCAGTGACTTTTTTGCTATGATAAACAACCTCACCTGGAGGTGAAAATGCTCAGTTTCTTCTTTGAACCAAGAAGGTGCTGTCAGGAGCAGACATGTCCCATTGTCAAATGATGAAATAACATTAAATGTAACGTTTTGTGGATTTCTGATGCTTTTGAAAAAAAAATATATATATATATGTTAATCTGAACTGTTAAACCTTGACTACTCTTAGTATTTCTAATTGGAGTATATTGAAAACACACTTTTATAATTAAATCAGAATCTAACATAGCCACGAGTTTGCCCTCTGGCCCCTAACTTGTACAGCCTAATCATCTAAACCAGTTTGTAACAGCAGTTATTAGGACTGGGTCTAAGCTTTGTATTCTTTTTTTTTATTATTTTCTTTATTTACATTTTAAATACTATCCTGAAAGTTCCCTATACCCCCCCGCCCCTGCTCCCCTACCCACCCACTCCCACTACTTGGCCCTGGCATTCCTCTGTGCTGCGTCATATAAAGCTTGCAAGACCAAGGGGCCTCTCTTCCCAGTGATAGCCGATTAGGCCATCTTCTGCTACATATGCAGCTAGAGACACAAGCTCAGGGGGTACTGGTTAGTTCCTATTGTTGTTGCACCTACAGGGTTGCAGCCCCCTTCAGGTCCTTGGGTACTTTCTCTAGCTCCTCCATTGGGGACCCTGTGTTCCATCCAATAGCTGGCTGTGTAAGCTTTGTATTCTTAAATGAGTCGCATAGGCACAATGCCTATCTAAGAGTGACAATATTAATCTCAAATTTTGTATCAATTTAAGAAATTCATACCAATAAAAACCTTAAATCTGTATCAAAATAAATTCTGTACCAATGTAAAATATTATAATTTCAATTTTGGATCAATTATAATTTCTACTAATTAAGATTATGGCTACACAATGCTTTGTTCAAGGATAAGATTCAGTAATCCCACCTATTTCTCCCCTGTTCAAAATTATGACCATTCCTAAATTGTCCCTTAAAATGACAACCTTTCTATAATTTGTAAAGTACCCATTACCAGACACCCAACCCAGGGAATTGGGCTGATGATTCTCCATGGCTTCTTCCTGCTGAATAGGGGGGATGAAAATTTCTTTGAAGGGGTGAAAAGGGGTAGAAAAATCAGAAAATTTGGTTAGACTTAAGAAAGCTAGCTTTAACATCTGTTATCCAGTCTCTGTATGCTTACAAGGCTCAGGGCTTCACTGAAGTTCTGACTAGATCTGTCTGAAACTTTTGAGGAGGCAAGGTAGCCTGGAATCAGTGTCAATCACTAAAGCTGTTTTTGGGCAGCAGCCAGAAATGGGGGGCCAAGCCATCAGTTTAACATCTCCTAGGATGAATGTCAACAAAGCTGTATATTCTGTAATATATGAATCTTACAACCAAACTTTTAGTACCATTAAGATATTTGTATAGATTGTGCAAGGTGCACAGATCAATTAAGGCTGAAAGTTTGGTCCTTGTTAGAGCAGGTGGAAGACAACTGTCTTTTTTATGCATTAATCTTATTAATAACCAGTTATAATAAGTTCATTCGTGCCATGTGAAAGATGGCACCATGAATCTTTACCTGTCCTGTTTGATTTTCTTGAACTTTTATGGTTTTTTTCAGGGGTTCTCCCCCTGTCATATCTGATCCATATCATTCTGGAAGAGGTCCAGAGCCTACTTTCCTTTCCTGTTAACACAAATGCAGAGCCTTTCTCCCCAAATAGCAAATCCTTGGTCCAATAACCAGAAATCATTAAACATTTAGCTTGACCTCTCTCCCAGAGGAATTTTAATATAACTACCAAACTCAAAATCACACTTATTTTGATAATTGAAACAATTCAAAGCAAATAAGGCAATCTAAAGAAATATTATCTGTTAAGACAGTGAGTGCTTCTACTGTCCCCGCATCGACCTTCATGAGATTAAGGCCTAAAGTATTTAATATCTCTGTCTTCTTACCATATGAGCCTATTTCCAGGCTCTCTGTTTATATAATCCTCAGTGCCCAAATTTCTACTGTCTGAGATAGGTTAGGCACCCTAGTTCCTACCTTCGATCTAATTTTTTAAGATCAAATGCCTCAATATTTTAGTATCTCTGTCTGCTTTCTGTATAAACCTATTCTTAGGCTTCTAATCTGTAATACCACTCCTTCCCTCTTCTCCCTCCTCCCCCTCCTTCCCCCTTCCCCCTTCTCCTCCAGTGAATTAGACACAAGTTTTTGTGTTTTCTAGGCAAATTACCTACATCCCTAGCCTACAAACTTGCAAAAAAAATTGAAGACTTTTTACATGCATTGGTACACCAACAAATGGGGAATAGTCAAGAAGAAGGACTATTTTACTGCTCACATTGGTTAGTATTGATGTTTCTCCACAAGATTCTAAAGAGTGGATCTATTTAGTTTGCTTTATAACTACTTTTAAATTTCCTTGCAGATAATACACCTCTTGTTTCATCTCCCAAAGCTGATGTATCCACACCACTCTCCAGTACGCTGTTTGGCATCCCTCTGCCTCTCCATGAATTATAGATGGGAAAACAGAAATTAGAGTTACCTGCAAAACTAGCAAGACTATGAATGGAAATGGCCTGAATATGAATCTTCATTCTTTACCTGCAAAATGGCCAGGGACTAAATAACCTTTCTGAGCCTCAGTTTCCCCATGATGAAAGTCATCACAGTATCTGTTTTGTGGCTAACAAAACCCATAATTGAAAGCGGTAATGTTTAACATGTACTCTTAAGCAAAAGTAATTCTTTCCTGTCATGAACATCCTAACATTTTCTAGGATCCAATGTTTTAAAAATGTGTTTTTCTTTGTTTAGGGAATTCTAACTATACATGGCATGATGGATAATTGTCAACTCAACAGAATCTAGAATGGTGGGGATGGGAGGAGGCTTCTGGGGGAGAATTATGTTGACTTTACTGAGGTGGGAAGCCCTTCTTACTGTGGGTGGCTCCTTCCCCGGCTTGGCTTCTGCATTGTGTAAGTGGAGAAAGTGAGCTGGGCACAGGCAAACTTGACTCCATCTTCCCGGACTGTGCAGCAGTTGCTTCAGTCAGGCTTCTGCTGACTTGCCTTCCCACTGTAGTAGACTGCACTTGGAGCTGAGAGCAAAACTAAATGCTTCCATCTGTGAGGTAGTTGTGTCAGCGTGTGTTATCATAGTGACGAGAAGAGAAAGACACAGTACAAGCCGCTTCCTCAAGGAGAGCCCTAAAACTGTTTGCAGATCTTTGGCTTTACCTGCAGGTGGTGATTTGAAAGTTATTAGCTTAAGAGAGGGAGACCGCTAAACTCCAGTTTGTGTTAAAGGGGCCTAAGAGGGTGGGCTCCTGATGCAGCAGTGGCTGGCTGGACAAGGGGAGTAAACTCTACCGTGTTTAGTACTGGCAGATCAGTCATGAGAGCCGTCTTAGGGTTCCATTGCTGTGAAGAGACACCATGACCAAGGCAGCACCTTTAAAGGCAAACATGTGATTGGGGCTGGCTTCAAGTTTCAGAGGGTCAGTCCATTATCATTATATTGATAAACAGGGCAGCATGCAGGCACACATGATGCTGGAGGAGCCAAGAGTTCTGCACCTTGATCTGAAGGCAGCCAGGAGGAGGCTCTGGTTGACACACTTCCTACTCCATCAAGGTCACATCTCCTAACAGTGGCACTCCCTATGGCCAAACATTCAAACACACGAATCTATAGGGTCATACCTGTTCAACCACCACAGACACTCTCACTGGCCAGGTCTAGGAGACCTTTAAGCATTAAAGTTACTAAGCTTGGTGCCTCACTAGCTTCCCCGTGATTCTCTGGGTTTCCCTGTCTTTGAATAAACTTCTTGGCTGGGCACTCAGTCAAAATAGATTCTGTTATGTATAACAGGCTAAGAAATGACTATTTGAAACAAAAGCATATAGTATAAGAAAACAAAACCCTCGTGGAAGCTATATGTAATATTAAAATGGTTTCCCAAGTTTCTTTTTCTCTAGTGGTATCAGATTTGAACTTTAATGTTCCCCATGAATCCAGAGTCTAAAACTAAAAACTAAAAACATAAAAATCAATCCCTGGATATTGATTCTGCACAGAAGTCCCCAGTGAGTTTATCAATTCAAGTCAAAGCCAGCATAAAAATAAATCAGGCATTATGTTGTGTATTAAATTTCTGGCATTCAGCTCAGCCCCTCAACCTCTCAGAGCCAGCAACAGTGAGGCAGCTCTCACCACAGTGGGGAAACAACAAAGCAAGAATAAAATTGCCGCTGCGAAATGAAGCACATCACCACATTTCCATCTACTGCATTATACTTCACGAGTCTCCCCGGAGCCAGAAAAACACAGGGAAAGCTTTAAAAGTGGATCCAGATGTCAGCACCGCAGCCCTTAATTATCAGAGAGCAAAGGACCAACTCCTTAGGTATGCTCCAGGTAGGTGTCCACTCCAGAAAACAGGAAGGCTGAAGAGGCAGCCCAGCTTAAATCTACTTCAGCCTGAATAAGAGGCTACCCGAAGGGGGCCCAGAAAATTCACAACTATTAAGAGTTTTACAAATACTATTCTATACTACAGAATAAGTAGTTAATTACCCCATTTTGCAGATGGGAAAACTGAGTGCCTTGTGTCATAGTTTCTAACCCAGTGTTGTCAGTTCTTTGACAAATTCACTGTTCCATGAATTTATTTTATAACACTCTTTAAGCTGTATATAGAATAGGATTGTTTTTAAATAACTATAAATTTTAACATAGTCTATTTTCATTGGGAAAATTAAAAAATAAAAATAAGGAAAATTTTATATTTGCCAAATCTTAACTTTAAAAAATATTTATTTATTTATTTATTTATTTGTGTTTTTTTGAGACAGGGGTTCACTGTATATGTGGCTGTCCTAGAACTAGTGCTGTAGACCAGGCTGGCCTTGAACTCACAGAGATCTGCCTGTCTCTGCCTCCCAAGTGCTGAAATTAAAGGTGTGTACCACCATTACCTAGCCCAAATCCTAATTTTTTTTTTTTTTTTTTTTTGGTTTTTCAAGACAGGGTTTCTCTGTATAGCCTTGGCTGTCCTGGAACTCACTTTGTAGACCAGGCTGGCCTTGAACTCAGAAATCTGCCTGCCTCTGCCTTCCAAGTGCTGGGATCAAAGGCGTGTGCCACCACGCCTGGCTCCAAATCCTAATTTTTATATCAACAGATATTTTAATGGGGCCTATTATTAGGCTTTATAAGTTCTGTGGGCCTCAGAAACTAGGCTAAAATGACTACATTTTTCAAAACCATTTACTTACTGGTTAACACATTCTCAAGGGTCCATTAAACATCCAAGCCAATTTCACATTTGGATTTCACATTTGTAGCTGGAAGATTAACATTTACAATTGCCTTCAAGTCACAGCCTGAGTAGGTATCCTTTGCCCAATGTGCTAAATGGGACCAAACAAGAAAATATCCAGAATTTATGTTGACATTTGAACAGTCTTGCTAAATTCCAAAATGTTAGAAGGCACATTTTTTTCTTAAAGTTTCCCTTTTGTTTAGGTTTTGGTATGTGTTTCCATGACACATGGTGAAGAATGGAGATGTTTTAAACTATAAGTAAATGTAGTTTCCCCCTTTGAGTCAATTATTTCATACATTCTTTATATCAGTTGATGATATTGTCTGGTACTGAGAACAGAATTCTTGGGGCAGGAATGCCCCGTCTTACTTTCACTTGGAAATGTGATCTAATGTGCCATTTTTCTTTCTTCCCATCCAGTATGGAGACAGTCTCCATCCTGTCTTCTGCTCTGAGTCTGTCTGCATGCTCCATGCTTTGTGTCCTGCATGGAAATTCTCTCCCAGCACAGCTATGCATTTTCTAGGCTCTCTCTCTACGTATTTCTTCAATTTCTCTAACTTAATTCTCACTGATTGATCGACTCAGTCCAGTCACTTTCAAGGGCACTGTGTTGTCCGTCCACCAGTATTACCCATGTTGCTAGGTACAACCCATACCCCCTACCTTCATTTATACCTGGCACCTTATGCGACAGTAAGAACCCACAAATTTGTTGTTTGGGGCTCTTTGAAGATGCTGTGATTGAACCTGAGGCAGGTGCTAAGCACCATCCTTCTCCCCCTTCCTGTCTGCGTGCTCTCCCAAGTCTCTCCAGAGCACCATGCTCTCTGGGCTCCTCGGCTTTCTGACTAACCCTTTTGCTAGTTGGCCTTCTCTGTCCACCTCTCAGCTCACTCACCCTTACCGGCTTTCCCAAAGTAGCCCCAGCCATTACCCGTGCTTCCATTACTGTTTATGGGCTAACAGTTCTTTAGTTTATGGTTTTAGGTGAGAACTTTACATATATATATTTCACTACTTAGAGGAATTATATAAGAACTTACTGTATTGTTGATTTTTAATCTTTTCCCTAAAGGTTCAACTTCATCTAATTTATCCACCAAGGCACCCTGCTGACAATATGGCTTTTTTTTTTTTTTTTTTTTTTTTTTTTTTTTTGGGCTTTGAGCTTTGTGTTTGTTGTGTTGAG
>NC_034594.1:36699214-36705866 GCF_900095145.1 Mus pahari | reverse complement strand
ATTGTTGATTTTTAATCTTTTCCCTAAAGGTTCAATTTCATCTAATTTATCCACCATGATACCCTGCTGACTATATGGTTTTTTTTTTTTTTTTTTTTTTTTTTTTTAATTTGGGCTTTGAGCTTTGTGTTTGTTGTGTTGAGATTGCTCAACCTCAACTCATGCTGGCCCGACTAGATCCTGCCTCCATCTCTCAATCAAGATGTCAAAAAGTGACTCTCTTTGTTCTCCCTTGGACTCAACGCTATTTCCCCCAACCCTCCCCCAATTCTGGCTGCCTGTATCTCTCACTGTGATGTATAGTTTGAAATTGACCACCTGAAGCATCCTATGGCCTGTAGCTTGCCTGTCCTTCAGAGTCATCCTCCCCACCCCCACGCCAGGCACGAAGCTCTCTGACATGTTCAGTGTATCCCAGCTCTCGCCGCGTCAGGGGTTCATCTTTCTCTGCCTAATTCACTCTTTCTTCTGCTCTTTCTTCGGCTAGTCCCTTACTTCTTTTCCAGTCTTCAGGAGCACCTTTTTGAAGAATTACTACTTGGCTTTTCTGCTTAATAGGTAGATGGTGTGCAGCCCAAGAAGAGAACAGAGCATTGGCTTTTCTTATGTAGTCAGATTGCCTTTCTCCAGTTATTCTTAGCTTGGTTCCTTATGGAGCTTAACATAAATGCATGCATTGATCTAGAGCTAAAAACAGACGACAATTGCTAATGAGGAAGTCTGAACACGAGCTCAGGGAACTCTGGGGAACAGGTGGACGGGAAACAGAACGGCTGTGAAGGAAGCTGGGTCAGTGATTGCGCCTGAGAGCTGGGCTTGGTAATGGCAACAGTTTAGAAGTTTGTAGTGTTTGCATGGTCTGCAAGTAGACTTTTCACCAAAGGATAATAGGAAAATTATAAAATAATACTCAGGCTGCAGTTGAGAGCAGTGGGAATCTTTGCCCACAGGCTCACATCGGCAGTAACACATTTTTTTAAAAAGCCAATTCAAGTCCCATTTGGAGGTAGCTCTTCCTTTTTCCTAGATGACACATCCAAGTTTCCTTCACAGCTATGCAAAAGCCACTGCATTGTGCACCCCTGGAAGACACCCACATTTAAGCTACTGCTTCATATGCCTACTGCTGAAATAGCCTTTGCTCCTGCCCTTTGCCAGTAACTGCTAGTTGCCTGGAGGGTGGAAATCTTGCACTAGTTGACAGCCCTTGGCCCACAGTTCTGTCTCCTGCATGCCCTCTGATTTTTTTTTTTTTAACCACAACGTTAGCACTGACATTCTGGGGCCAGGTAACCTCTACACTTTCCAGTTAGTAATGCACTACTGTAAATATGAAATTGGGACTGAAGAGCCACACAGAAAGTGAAACACAATTATTTGCTTTGGGCTTGTTTGAAGATAGCACTTGGAGATCAAAGCAAATTAGTTCAAATAGTCTGCTAGAGACCAGCTTCTACATGGGTGGGAGGGTTTCTTATTTTTCCTGAGTTAGGCAACTCAGTTTGAAAATATTTACATTAAAAGTTTGGAAAATGTGAAATTTGAATCTATCAATGTCTGACTTCTTGGGGAACTAAACTGTAGAAGGGCAGTGTGAGCACACTGCAAAGCAAACGGGAATAAAAGATGGTCACACTTCTTTTAAAATACTCTCATTGAGTGGAGATGCCTACATCCTCAATCCTGGAGTCTAAGTTGGACTTTACTCAGTTTGTCCAGCACCATAGATGAGTGGTCTGGAATTTTGGAGAAATTCTAGTCTTTCAGTCTGGCTTCTAAAATAGCTCCCTTTGGGATCCTGAGCAACAGTCACTGAAGGAGTTTGAGTGTCTTTAGCAGAGAGCACAAGGTGAGGGTTCTGTTCAAGCCTTCTAAACTGACAGGTGAAGAACTAGACTTAGGGCTCTGCCGTTACAGAGCAGCCTAGGCCAGCCTAGACCAGGAGCAGAGGCCGGCTGAATATTACACTGCCTTAGTTAAAGCCACAGAGTGGGTGAGATTCACCTAGTCCATCTCTGCTTGTTATTCTGATCAATTATAACTGAATATTTGTTTTAAGCTAGTGGGTTTGAGGGAAACTTGTTATGCAGTATTAAATTTAAACAGTGCATCTGGATGGTGGTGACACACACCTTTAATCCCAACATTCTGGAGGCAGAGGCATGTGGATCTCTGAGTTTGAGGCCAGAGTGAGTTCCAGGACAGCCAGGGCTACTGTCTCAGAAAACAAAGCAACAACAACAAAACAAACAAGAAAAATCACAGAAATGTTCAGATCATAATTTGATGCACCGTTCAACTCAGCAAATCAAATACTAACACTTCCAATAATAAACGTTTATTTTAAAACACCACGTCCTATTTTGTTAGCATTAATAATCAGGAGTTCTTCTCTCACATATGTTTGTTTAAAGTTGAAACTTGGTATATTCCTGAAAGCCAGTCTGGCATCTGAGTGAGCGAGAAACCTTAAGTCATCCCCTGTGTCTCTATAATTGAATTCCCTTTAACCAAGTCCTCCTGTGGGCATTCTGCCTTAAAAGAAAATTCTCCAACTACAAATTGTTCTTTAGGTTCTGGACTCTGTGTTCAGAAATTCTGCTTTGCTCTTGAGCTTAGCAGATTGTTTTTTCTGCATAGATTCTAAAAGGATAATTAGGCAAGAGACAAATTCAGAAACCCTCCGAATTTCCTCTCCTACATCTGACTTTCAGTTCTCCTATTCTGTGATCTGTTCTTCTTGTAACCTTTGATACTTTTCTTTCTAGCTCTTTCCCTGGCTTGTCTAGCATATTTAGCTTGCCTAGAATGCCTGACTTGTCTGTCTTGTGTGGTTTTGAACTTTACTAAATAAACTACCATGATTCCATGTATATTCTACAGTGTAGAACAAGTTATTTTGACAGCATTCTGTAAATAGAATATCTCTATAAAAGTCTATCCCACCCAAGTTATATACCTGTATTGATCTATTCTTTCATTCTTTCTGCAAATCTTTATATTTCCTTGTTTGGTTAAATAATCCAATTGAACAATTAGGGAAGACTATCACAGAAGTATGAAATTATAGAATAAGTGTCTTTTATTCAAGACTTTCATGTTTGAAACACATTTACATAGCATCTTCTATAAATCTCTACTTCAATTCATAAAGCATTCAAAATCAAGCAGTAAGTGTTATGTTCTGACTATGCCTTGGAAGATAGAAAGGAAATTTGTATTTAGGTATTTCGATTATAAATAAATGTTACAAAGAATAAAAAAATGTGTGTTACACATACAATAAAGGTATTCAGTTAAAACCTTTTTGCGTTTTCTGAAGCATACCTTCTAAGGGCATTATCAGGTTTTAGCCATGCTTACTGTCTTTGAGAGGCTTTGGAACGCCTTGTAAAATGTTGATGATTGCTAAGCTTATAGATCTGTATAGGTGGCTTTTTCTCCGATGCCCCCCACAACCTCCAATTTTGTATTCAATTTTATTTCACTTCATTATTCCTTAATCCTTATGAATGTGTATTTGACTTTAAAAAATAATTATGATGCCTACCGCTTTACACATATGGTTTTATTTGATATGGCTTCCTTTTTGTATATGTATGACAGGCATAATTTTTATATTTTGCTGAACATGATCTTTTACAGTTTTGAAAATACAATCCAGAGATGTAATGGGTTTTTCCACCCACTAGAGCTGGACAAACATGGTCGCTAAGGAAGTGCACAACACTTAAAGCCACAGCACTTCTTTTCTTGGTCACCAGGGCTAAATCCAAAGGGACGAGGGAGCTCTGTTATCGTCATTTGTAGTTTGCTCAAGGTTGACTTTGGTTTTGGTTTATGTGTGGCTCGTTTAGTTATTCCCCAGTGGGAATCTGGATTTTATAGTCAGAGCGGGTGATCTC
The DNA here is from genome assembly GCF_900095145.1 of Mus pahari. Classification (NCBI taxonomy): domain Eukaryota; kingdom Metazoa; phylum Chordata; class Mammalia; order Rodentia; family Muridae; genus Mus; species Mus pahari. Next base: position 36,701,961 of record NC_034594.1, on the reverse strand, counting down.
TGTAAATAATATCTGTGGAGGGAGAGGTGACAAAGTGTCAGCTGTAGATCGTCTCTCTTGTCTATTTTAAGTTCACAGAGAAGAGAATAGCACTTAGGAATAGACTGCTGAGTGCTTTTACTTAATGTTATACCTACCATATGTATATGTATATGAAAACTGAAGCTGTAAGTTATATTTGTGTCTGTCTCAGAAAGACTTGTGACCTTTGGTGTGAAGTTGTAGTCTTTCTATATCTGAATTATATAAATTAAAACAAATTATATGTAAGAAGCCCAATTCTGCCTTACCTATAAGTATATCTTTATCTTTACTGAATATTCCTAAAATTCAAGAAGATAATAAAGTTGAACTAATATTTAAATATGCTAGATTTCTTTTGGATACACACATGAGGTATTTGTTGTTTCTGACATCCTCTTCAATTAAGCATTTGAACATTAACATTATTAAAATGTGATGACAGAACAGGACATGCTGGGGAAGCATCTATCACAGGGCTTGTACTCAGTATCTTAGTTCAAGTGTAGCCCTGACAGGATGGATGCAAATCAACATCCCAAATGTGTCTGTGAAAACAGGAACACCCAAACCAGTAGCAACACCCTGCCACCTTCTCACAGACCGCCTTCCCTGACAGGCATACCACATACTGCACATCTTAGATGAACTAAACTCTGAAAGAATTACCTTTACTCTCCTTCCCCGTAAGGTGCAGGAAACACTGTGGAAGATGGGGTGGAAAGATTATAAGAGCCAGAGTTAGAAATGCTGCAAAATAATAGTGTCTTCTGGACACACCAGCAATGCCACACATGAATTCATGGTTGCCATGGTTACCTGCACAGGACATACACAAGGTTGAACCAGTCAAAATCCCAGCATAGATGAGGAAAGGGCCTTGCAAGCTTACTCCTAGCTGAGAAGCCCTGCAGTTGATGGCTGCTGGGGTGCAAAGATCTGGCTTATTTTTAGAGTAGTGGTTTCTATTAAGATGTCAGACTCCTGAGGGTGGTCCCATAACTGTGCATGTAGGGACCACATTGACTGGACTCATTGGTCCATGAAAGGAGGATGTGAATGTTGGGGTGGGTTGGGGTGAGAGGAGGTGCAGGGGAAATATGAGACTGATATGATTGAAAAAAAAACATTTTATTTATGAAATTACCAAAGAAGGAATAAAAGATAATTACAACAAAAAGATTATGCTTTTCTACTAGTTTTTATATGTTATATAGAGAAATAATAAAGTGGAACCTTGCTATTTCAAAAATACTCTACCTGAGTAAGGTGATACATATTGGTAATTTTAGTACCTCAGAGATAAAGGCAGAAGAATCAGGAATTCATGGATATCCTCAGCTACATAAGTTTGAGCTAGCTTTGGGTACATGAGGCTCTATCTGAGAAATTTTTAAAAAGGAAGGAAGGAAGGGAGGAAGAGAGGAAGAGAGGGAGGGAGGGAGAGAGGGAGAGAGGGAGAAAAGAAGAGGGTAAGGGAGAGGGTGAAAAGAGCTGTGTGGAGCAAGGCTGGAGCCTGGCCTGTGTTTGAGAACTTGAACAATGCCAAGTGCTGGTATGCAGCACTCAGGGCTGCTTCCCTGCCTCCCTGCCTCCTACCACCTCATTCTCTGTGACTTTGGTTGAAAATTATAACTAACATATGTGAAGAGCAATAGTTTTAGAGAAATACTGCTGTTTTCCATTGTCAAAGAAAGGACTAGTTTTGACCTGAAGACCTCGGGTTTTGGTCTCCGTGGTTCTTTGTAAGCTTAGTTATGTTTATTATGCTCTCTTTTTGCTTTGATTTATTCTTCAGATAATAAAAATCCTCCCTGGCATCAGTGTCTAGGCTTTTCCCCCTGAATGTTTTGTTGTCGCTTTAAAAAGTGGGCAAGTGATATCTACTAGGTGCGGATGACTGGATTTCTGTCGTAAATGGTAAAATCTTTTGATTATTAAGTTTTACATTATCACAATGGAATCCAAAATGTAAAGACATCTAAAATACAGCTTGCTATTTACTTGCTTTTGCACCTTAAACTGCCTCTGAGACACTCTAGAATGTTTCTAGGAAACAAACACAGATTCATTCTTTCACCTTCTAAAGGGAGGTACTAGAAATATCTCTGTTCATTTGCACGCGTCTGTCAATAATGTGTGTGAACAGTTATCAAAACATGCTATGGCTGATGTCCACAATTAATATAAACACTTCATAAGTTTCTTTACTATAAGTTCCTAGAGTCCATGTAATATTTCTGTCAACTACAATCTTGCTACTGTTTTCCTGGGAATTATATAGGTTAGTCTGATGTCAGCCATAGCATGGACTGCCAGTCATAGTATAAGCTGTCAGTCATGGCATAGGCTGTCAGTCACAGCATAGGCTGTCAGTCACAGTATAAGCTGTCAGTCACAGCATAGGCTGTCAGACACAGCATAGGCTGTCAGTCACAGCATAGGCTGTCAGACACAGCATAGGCTGTCAGTCACAGTATAAGCTGTCAGTCACAGTGTAGGTGGTCAGTCAGAGTTTCAGTTATTTTAAAGTTTATAACTCAGTTCCATCTTTAATCTGAACCAAGTATCTTCTGGGTCAATGTTTTACAAATGTAGTCTTATAAAAAAAGTCTCTCTCTCTGTCTCTCTGTCTCTCTGTCTCTGTCTCTCTCTCTGTCTCTCTGTCTCTCTGTCTCTGTCTCTCTGTCTCTCTGTCTCTCTCTCTCTCTCTCTCTCTCTCTCTC
>NC_034594.1:36683593-36699189 GCF_900095145.1 Mus pahari | reverse complement strand
CACACACACACACACACACACACACACACACACACACACACACAGGTACAAAGGCCCATGTAGAAATCCGACAATCTCATTTCACCTATGTGCACGATCAAGCCAAATGTAATGAAACCAATCTAGTTTAGTTTTGTGGCCAAGGATGTTTCTGCCACAAAGGTGAAGTCTGTAAAGAAAATGTGTCTCAGTGCAAGACTGCGCCCTGTATCCCATATCCTTTCGAGTTTCAGATTCTAGGTCTCTTTATAGGCCTTGAGATACTTTACAACCCTGTTAATTTTTGGTAACTGCTAGATATGTAAATTTCACCTTGCTTGCATTGATTTTCTCTTCCTCTCCCAGCAGAGCTATTTTGTTTGATTTTTAATTCGTCTCAACATTTCTCTACTCTAAAATTTCTGCTGTCTGAATCAGTAAAAGCGTCTGCCTGAGTCCTTTATATGATAAGTAAAATCAAATCTTTAACATGTGTTCATTTTTTATACCACCATGAAAGTTACAACTTTATCTTTTCCCAAAATTATCATTTTGTAGTAGGAAATGTAAAATAAAGAGCAATGACAAAAGAATTAAAAATTATGAACATGTTAACTGTATTATAGAACCATGATCACAACTGGTCATAAAATCTATAGCACAGAGTTCCTGGTGAGATCTGTTTCTTCCCTCCTTTACCTGACTGTGAATACAAAGTTGCACCTAGAGCAATCCCTCAATTCAGGGGGTGGAAGTAAATCTCTGCATGTAGAATAAATGCCTATGTTTACTGTAATGTCACTTTATTTTTTAAAATAAGCCTATCAAATTTTAAAAATTTGTTACATTAGTTTTCTTGGCTTTCTATATTCAGCCCTTCTGGAAATTCAGAGACACCCACCATTGGCCCCTGCAATCCACCAGGCAGGGTTCCAGCCTGCATTGTCTACACAGAGCAGTTGAGGATAAGCCCCTTCTCTAGTCTTATACAAAGCCAGAGACCAAACCAATCCTGCTGGGGTTTGATTCCTTAACTCTGTGATTTCCCACCTGAGATTTGGACCACATAACAGTGCTTGAGGAGCTTCCTCAAGGCATCCCCAGCTGCATTGCCAACATAAAACAAGAGCCTTCCATCGTGGGTCGTTTCGCTTTATTCTCCGTGGCTTCTCTTTCCATTTATGGAACATTATCTTGAAAAATTGATGTTTCTTTAAAGGCCACATTCATACTGCAAAATGTGCGGTAGAGCAAGTTTGGTGAGGCCAACCTTGGCTAGCCTTCTTGTGCACTGTAGTAACAGCCCACCCTTTTCCTGATTCTGGTCTTTGTTTCTAATTTGTATACTCCATTTCAACAATAGGGCAACTCTAGCTGAGCTAGGACTAAAATTAAAACAAGAATATTATCAGACTCAAAAAATGCTGGGGAAGGAAAGGAGGGAAGGAGAGAATGATAAAAGGGAGGGTGTCCAGGAGAGGGGCATCACATTTTCTAAATTCAAGTGTGAGTTATTCCCAGGGAAAAGTCCTGTGATAAATTGACATATAGAACTGCTAGAATCTGAATCACCTTCTAAGTGGATCCTTCATAAAGCAGCAGTAGGTTAAAGAGAACACCCATGGTCATTCCTCTGTCTAGCCTTGGAGGGACACTTAAACAACACAGGAAAATGCAAAGCAGGGCTGGAGAGCTGATGGACAGTCAGTATAAAAAGAGGCAGCGAGGCTCCTGAGGGGATGCTCCTTCCTCAGACACAAAGGAGCAGGAAGTTAGTGAAGGAAGTCACCAGCCCAGTGAACTGACTCTTTATGCTCAGATTCTGCTGTGGGAAGGCACAAGGGTAGAGCATTGCTCACACCTACAGGCAAGTGCTTATAGACAGCTTCTGTCTCCTGGCAAGGATGCTGTGTTTAGTCTCTAAGCAGGAACTCACCTGTCTTTTCGATTTGTGATTTTTATTAGGTTGATGGCCCTGTTGGAGGGTTTTAGAACAGCTTTATAATTATCAAGAACAGACTTCGGCTTCTTATTTAAAAATAAAGTTAATGGCATGCTAAAAGTCATGGAGAAATTTGAAAGTGGTGTTTAAAATAGAAATTTAGACTACTGACTTGAAACCCCATGCTCTGACCACCAGACCGCACGCCCGCCCAGGGACCCTTACAATTTCAGCTGAGTTCTTCTTTGTAATTAGATGCAATGATTAGAATGTCTTTTGCATTACTCTGCAGTTTTCTTTTAAGTTAGGGTTGTGTAAGCCACATAGGGCACTGTCCTTTACAAAACTAAACAAGAGATTTTTAGTTTTGCAATACAATCTCCTGATATTTGTTTATAGGTTTCACACATCAAAAAACAATGAAATCTGTAATTTTTCAAATTACAATCTTCTCATTCTCTAAGTTATGTGCCTATGAGAATTTGCAAATCTTTTGAAGAGAATGTAATTTTTATGCTTTACAAAATGCAGGCTTTCATATTTGGGACAATTACAAATCAAGGCCTTTTCCCCATAATAATCAGTTTCTCAGAGTTGTGGGTTTTCCTCATTTGAAAATAAGTTAATGGGAATTTAAAACATAATTCATCTAGCTATTAAATCTTTGAATCCTTAAAATTAGAAACCATTTTGTATTCTTGACTGCCAACAAGCAATGACAGAAAATATTTTGTATTATAGGACATTGTAATTTGAGTTTTTGATTGGGGAACTAAACAGCTCAATCAGTTTGATTTAAAGTACAAAAGAAACATCATACTTCTTAAAGGCAACATATTGTTTTACATTTTTTCCATTAATGGTATATAATGTTTGACTTAAATATTGAGTTTATTTCAACCAAGTATCAAGAAGAGTCAGTGTTGAAACATCTAAATCTTCCATTGCTACAGATGGCTTTCAAAGGGATTTGAATGGGTACTCACTGCTGCCAAACAATGATTGTCTTTTTATAGTTCTAAACATCAGTTTTTAATTTGGAGACTGATTTATAGGGAAGCTAATCTCACATAATCATTTATTTTAAGATGACATATAAAATATCATACCCGATAGATACTACGTATATTCAGTAGTTTTGCATAGAGATGTGTATGTTATTGGTGTTATCTAATTTAGAAACCACATCCTCAGTCCTGGAGTATGGATGGTTGTTTGTCTGTTCTCCATTCATACTTCCTTGAGAGATAAAATTGTGGTCATGTGCATCTCTCAGACCCACCTGGGGTACTGTGTACCAGGGAGAGTATGATTTAGGGAAGAAGTGGAAGGTGTATGAGACTTGTTAGCAACCATATACATGTGGACTTTTAGAAATCCACTATTGCTTTATGTCTTTTTGGCTGAGTGCTATAAAATTTTGGTGAAGATACAGTTTTCTAGAGGGGGTGGGTGGAGCCAAGAACAAAATCTCCTTATGAAGAGCTGGGAGAGGGGCTAGTTTTCCACCTTAGCCCTCAAGCAGGGCTTGGGAGTCTGGGGTGGGGGAGCTGGGGGGTGGGGCACCAGTGAGGGATGAGGAGGTTGGGAAGGCGGTGTCTCCTCTTAACCACTAGACTGCCATTTCTAGAACAACAAAGCATGAACATATGACTATTAGTTCCCTTGACACTTTGTAAGCCAAGTCCTCAAGTTAGCATACAGGTCAGTGAATTAGGGTTAGGGGAAACCATGTAAAGATAGTTGAGAGAATGGAGCCAGGCCGGTGACTGGGGATTCTCCAGGATAAATGGCTGTCCATCGGTGACTATTTGGGTAGTCTAAACTTTTCCAAAACAGACATAAGTCAGGCAAAGATGTTTACTTCACAAAGCTTCTCTGAAATTGATGGGTGGCATATGGCAGTTGAGCGTCCCTTTGAGGACAGACTTTGAAGGGCAGAGTGGATGGGAGAGGCAAAACACAGATGTATCCAGATGGAATCAAATTGGCCACACACAGTAGTCGTTTTTGAAGATAGGCACCCAGGGCTCATTATACAACCGTTTCTGGTTTTGCACTTGAGATTTTTTTTCTTAACAGAAAGTCAAAAATACTGTCCCAGGTAAGAACTCAGTACATTGAGTATCTGTATTGCCTAATGTATATAATCTGGTTAGGAAACCTTCTTGTAAGTGGTATTTTATTTTTTTTCTTTAAAGGAGAAAATTGTACATATGACAAAAATATTACTTTTAACATCTTGAAATGACTTCTGATGGAACTTGGCCCTGGTCCAGTATCACTGTTAGCAGGGTTTTTTTGTTTGTTTTTTTGTTTTTGTTTTTTGTTTTGATTGGAGTCTATGAATACCCTTTATATATGGAAGCAACCTTTCCCTCACAGGAGGATCAAGGAAGTCAAAGAAAGTAATAGGAAAACTGGCCAGATACCTGCTGGCGCAGTCTTCACCCTACAGGATTGCCAGTTTATAAGGTCTGTATGACTGGCTGATTGATTGCATCACGTTGATCTTAGATTCTGAGATCCCTTTAGGGATTTTTACGTTTCCGGAAGTCTACTTGCTTACTTTGGGACACACCTGTCTTTGCTCTTCAGAGCTTTTCTTTTTTCAGATCCTCTTCAGCTCAACGTTCTGTGACTTCATACCTAAATATTAGCCTAACATTTTAAGTAACTGATGTGAATGGAGTGAGTTGGAATTCTCAAATGTTTGTCAGAGGCCCCCATAACTGAAGGGATGCCTTCAAATGAGAGGAAGGAGCAGTGACTTCTCTACCCAATCCCACATGTTCTCGTTCAGAGAGCAGCTTCAGACTGATTTAGGAACATTTCCCATGAAAGCCTTTTCATAAAAAGACAATTTTACATGCAGGGAAAATGGCAGGAATTATCTCTCTTCAAATACTTTTCCGCCCAATGGGCTCTGCGACATAATAGACCCCGATACCTTACTTTGCAGTTACAGACACCCATTACCCACCTGCATTCCTCGCCAGCCTGATGTGAGAATGAAGGAATTTAACTTATAATCCTGTTAGTCTGAAATTTTTGAAAACCACTGTTTTTATTGAATTAAGGTATAAAAAAAGTCACCAATACCTAGATGAAGAATAACTTTAAAGATAAGGTCAAAATTAAATTAGCTCCTTACTTAAAATTACACTTTAACCCTAGAATTCATGCAGCATAATTTACAGTTTGCTGCTGACGCCACCAACCTGAATTCTGTCTGCTTACAGAAAGAGGGGGGTTCAGATTCAAACACTGTAGGAAGAGGAAATCTAATTTTGACCTTGAGTCAAATAGATGCCAAAGTGAATTTTTGGTTTTCTTTTGCCGTATAAGCTGTAACTGCAAATACAGTTTCCTTCTTCTGAAACAACGATTCCACCCTGAAATTTTCAAACAAAAATAGTTTGCAGAAACGTTGGCAAAAGCTTCTTCAAAAGGAAGCGTGGATTAAAGGAACAGGGACAGAGCTTGGGAGGGTTTCATAGAGCATTCTATATTTTCAATATTTTTTCACAGAAAATGCTTTTTTTAAAAGTATTTCTTCAGTAAACTTTAAAAGTAGATTAGTAACTTAGACTTAATTTTTCAATAAGATAAAAAATAGCGTTGCGTGTAAGTTTAAGAGAAAAAACCACAATGATATGAGAAACCTTTCCGTGCCATGTTAAATAGAAACAAAATTGTCATCAGTCAATGACAAAAACTAAAATTTATACCTCCAATAAAATTAATAAAAATAGCCTAGTGGTGGAAAGTCAAATTTCCAAAAGTTTCCTGGTTGTTTTTTAACCAAAGTACCCGATTGCATAACTTGGTGTTTAGTGATGATAAATTATGTCATCTCTAGCCTTTCCAGTGTTTAGCATGTCCAGAGGTTAGGCTGAACACCTTGACAAGCAGAGAGTTTAACTGACTATTCACCTTTGTCCCAATATTGGCTCCTAGCCAACCCCGGACACAGGGAGTTGGGCTTTTACCAAGTCTGTGTCCTGTCCCCTAACCACAAGGCCAGCTGCAGGTAGATCCGCCTCCACTGTTCCTCGTGGTACAGAAGGCTCCAGCTTTGCCCGGATCTTCTCATTGCTTCTCAAAAGATAGGTTTTGTGTGCTACTATCTTTTCAAGGAATCCTCCCACTCAAAGGCTTCCAAGCCCACTGATTATTAAACATGCTTTCCATTGTAAACACATGACCAAACATAGCAGCACAAGGGGATCTATTAGCATAGTTTTGAAAAGTTTTTTTTTTTTTTAATCTTCCCTTTGTTGTGCATATCCAGTTTGGAATTGGCAGCTACAATCCTAAGAACAGGGGATGCATGGTTCAGGCAAAGTACTCAGTCACTGAGTTGAGGCGGCTTGATTGTGGACAAGTGGTCATTCTGCTGTTCAGAGGAAAGTTCTAAGGCTCTTAGTATATTATTGTATGGTTAAATACAATGAAAATAAGGGGCTTGAAAAAATCCTAAGAAAGCATGGAGTCTTCTCAAGGATGGCTTTTATGTCAGGAGAGGCTTAAAGCATAGATTTGAAGCTAATGTTATTTCCTGAAGCCAAAAAGCGGTCCTGCCAAATGGAAACTGCATACCAAGGCCTTCAGAAAATACAAATAAATATGACCTCCAGAATCGTTGAAATGATGTAACCACTGTGGATCCTTACAAAGGTGGTGAATCATATAGTAAGATCCAGCATTGCTATTTGCATTTGAGGGTGTGGAAAGGAATAACTAGTCTATGGGCCCATTTCAGGCAGAGGCTGTGAGATAAAGTTTGAGTGATTACAGTGTTTACATTATAAAAGCTTCAGCGAATTAGAGCCTTGATTTGGAAAGAACAGAACTAGAAGGTGCCCTCATAGATTTTTAAGTGAAATGAACATTTCCTCATGTGATGTATGTGGGAGAAAAAAATAGTATTAGGGCAAGTTAGAAACCTTAACTGATAGGTCTTCCCCCTCTGGTCATGAAGGAGGGGCAGGGTTGCCTTGTTAGATCCCGAAACTATATAAGACGCAGGGCTCAAATCATCTGTTGGCACTGATTATAGAATTCAAATACTGAAGTTTAGCTCTGCTCCTCCCACCTGAGAGTACAGTTCATAGAATCTTAACCCATTAAACCATAAGAGCTTAGCGTCCACCTCACCCCCATATTGTTAATAACGAAGGAACTGAACTGCAGAAAGGCATGTCCCATGGTGCATGCTTGGTGAAAGGCTGGGACAGAGATGGCCCAGTCTGAAGTCCCTTCCATATACAACTTTGGGCCAACCAGGGGCATCCCTAGATAACTCATAGTCCAAAAGCAAGTTACTCACAGCTGTGACTGTCTTCTTACAGGGACAGTAAGACTTAAACAGAACCAGACAATTCTGTAGCCATTCTCAGTGACTATATCTGCTGTTTCTATGACACAGATTGAAGAAACAGCCAGTAAATAGTCTTATAACACAAAGTGCCCTGTGGTCAGAGCAATGGGATGTTGGTCCTCGTGGGGAAGCACTGTTGTCAGTCTACATCCCTACTTATGAATTTAACAGTTCAAAGGCGTTGTGCTCTCTTCACATTATGAAGTTTCACAATCTTCCATGGGCTTTTCCAGTATTTCTAGCACACAAGGAGGAAATTTTAGTTCTCAGTTATATCCGTATATTTACAACATCTGTACAAGCATCAAAAAGTACATCAGGATGGCCTTTCCTGACGGAGCACCCTTGCTTCATTCACTGTATGGAGAAGTAACTCACACAGTGTCACATGATTATAATGATGAAGATATGTGGTTATTTGACTTTCCTGAGGCCAAGGAAAGCTGAACTGCAAGCCAAATGCTGAACCTTGGCTGAACACCAAACTCAAGGTAAAATTTCTCTGTGTCCTTAATTCGGAGTTTAGAAGGACATTTCCAGGAGCAAAATTTGTGTTTTTTAAAACATACGTTCTCTATTCTCCTTTATTCATTTTCTGGAAAAATAAGAAGAAAAAAAAAAGTGTCCTTTTAATCAGAAATTAGCAAATTCCTGTAAGATCCACAAGATGGCGCTAGGAAGTGGCATTTAGAAAAGAATTTTAAAAGCTGCTAGGAATAAATTTGGACAGGGTCACATAAGTATCAGGTGACAACTGCCTACCGATGATGCATGATTTTAAATGGCATTGGTGAAGCAGGTGAGTTTTTATAAATAGGCATATCTTTACACTCCATGCAACTTTTAAATATCTGAGTCATTATACTTCGCTTAATTTTAGTTTTGGCCTCATGATTTAAAGACTATTTTGTGAGAAAACGAAGAACTGAATTTGAATGTTGGCAAGGCTAGATCATAAAGGGACAACTACTGGACTGAAGCAGACAAGTTTCTCATTTACATTATCTTCCTGAATCTCAGCATCTGGTCATCCTCCGTCTATTGTAGGAGTTCTCATGCCCCTGGGGGTATTAACTGATGTCTTAGGATAGTTTTTCATTGTTGCACGCAGCTGGGAGACTGAAGGAGCTGCCGCTTAGTGGGTAGTAAGCGAGAAGCTGCTGACATTGATAAGGAACTATCCCATAGCGGTGTTTTAATAAAACAAGATTAGGGGCTGGAGAGATGGCTCATTATTTAAGAACACTTGTTCTTGCAGAGGCCCTCGTTCAATTCCCAGAACCCACAGGGTGGCTCACAACCGACAGAAACTTTCAGCTCCAGGAGCTCCAACACCTTCTTCTGACCTCCCCGGGAGGAACATATACATGTTATAGAGATATACATTCAGGGAAACACTCACACACATAACAAATTTTTAAAAAGCAAAGACAAGGCTGAGGGATGCCACACATTCACTTACTGCTTTGTTGGTTCATTTATTCATCCACATATTCTCTTATGCTTGCATTATCTTCTCTTTAGTCTACTAATTTATCATTTGCCCGTGCAACCAGTTTGCAGTGTCACCATGACTCCAGACACTCACTAAGAGCAAGATAAAAATTGCCTCATTTTTACTCAGTCTGACAGGAGAAATGGTCCGTTATGAAATGATGTAGTAACAGGGTGTGATCGGTCCTCATTCCTAAGTGTAAGACATTCTGAGAACAGGAAAGCCCTAGAAGAAATCACAGTGGAGAGTGTAGAACTTCGGAAGACCTTAGGCTGGGGATTGCACATGGGGTAGGAGTGAAGCCATAGACTGAAATTTTGAGCAGACAACAGAAGGGGTGCACAGTCATCAAAGGTATTTGGTGAGTATTTGGTGCTGTTAAGATATGAAGTCCACGAGAAGAGATGGAAAAACCATGGTGTACTCCTAGTCTTGTGTCACCTTGACATGAGATTGAGTCATCTTAGAGCAGTGTTTCTCAACCTATGGAGCCAATGCCTTCAGGATGGGGTGTGTGTGTTAAAGACTTTCTCATATTACCTGCATATCAGATACTCACATTATGATTCATAACCGTAGCAAAATTACAATTATGGAGTAGGGACAAAATAATCTAATTGTTGAGGGTGACCACAGCACGAGGGGCTGTGTTAAAGGGTTGCAGCATTAGGGAAGTTGAAAACAACTGTCTTAAAGGAAAGAACCTCAATTGAGAAAATGATTCCACATGTTTATAGGGAAACCTGTGGAACATTTTCTTACTGGGTGATTGGTGGGGGAAAGGTCCAGTGCATTGTGGGTGGTGCCATCCCTGGGCTGGTGGTCCTGGATTCTGTAAGAAAGCAAGCTGAGCAAGCCAGGAGGAGCAAGCCAGTAAGCAGCACCCCTCCATGGCCTCTGCATCAGCTCCTGCCTCTGGGTTCTTGCCCTGTTTGAGTTCCTGTCCTGAGTTCCTTTGATAATGAACAGTGAAATGTAAGTGTAATCCATATAAACCCTTTCCTCCCCAAGTTGCCTTTGGTCATGGTGTTTGTCACAACAGTAGTCACCCTAACTAGGACACATGGAAACTCTGAAAAGAATACTCCAGGGCTACTAGGGAAAGGACCGTGGACTTCATCTCCTAGGCATTTTGACTTTAAAATAAGAAAGTAAGTTGATACACACAACAATTTACTTCTTTAGCTCTGGCTTCTTAAATTGAAAATGTTGGAGGAATTCACGTCCAATGCTACTTTCCATTTTAAATTGCTTTGTAGTAAGTTAATCTATCGGGGAAACATAATATATTAGATTTCTATTACAATTAGTAGTAAAAATATGTCTGTGAAGGAATTCCTTTTGTTATTGAGGCAGGATGTTGCTCTATCCCCCTGGCTGGGAAGATTAACCAGACTGCTCTTGAATTTGTAGTAAGTAATCCTCCTGCCTCTGCCTTAGTAGTGCTGGAGTTACATGTGTACACCATCCATCACACCTGTCCGAAATAGCTTTGCATTTACAAAAACTGTATTGTTGTGGTATTTACTTTCATTACAATGTCAGGAGCTGGGGAGATGGCTCCACAGGTAACCTACTGACCCCATGACCGTAAGGACTGGAGTTCAGACCCTCAGAATCCATATAAAAGCCAGGTGGGCAATGGCGGTGAGCCTGTAATCCCTGCAACGGGGACAAGACATGGAATCCCCAGCGTGACCTGGCTAGCCAGATTAGCCAGAATGGGAACCTAGGGACAAGCTAGGAACCTGGCCCCAATATGTGAGTAGAGAGCAGCTGAGGATGACCCTGGTGTTAGCCTTAGGCCTTCACAAGCACATGTGCACGAGCACCCTTCCCATGTGGGCCAGCAAGCGTGCAAACACAAACATACACACTATACATATCCTATGTAGAGATAAATAAGTAATATCACACATGCTTATTAAAGTGATGGTGTTTGTTCTAAGCCTGGGCATTCTTGAGAGAGTAAGTTACTCTGTGGAATGCAGTCTTCCAATTGGTTTATTGCTGAATATGTAAGTAATTAACTGAGGTCGTCTCCCCCCAACCCCATATAAATTCCATTTTTAAACATTTTATTATTTGTTTAATGTGTATGGGTGTTTGGCCTGCATGTATGTTTGTGTACCATGTGAATGCCTGGTGCCCTCAGAGAGCAGAAAAGGCCATCAGATCCCTTGGAACTTGAGTTGCAACAGTTGTGAGCTGCTGTGTGGGTACTAGGCATTGAACCTGGGTCCTTTTAGAAGAAAAGCCAGTACTTTTAATCACTGAGCCAAACCCCCTCTCTTTTCTTTTCTTTTTAAATTCAAGACAGGGTTTCTCTATGTAGCCCTGCCTGTCCTTGAACTCTCTCTGTAGACCAGGCAGGCCTAACTCAGAAATCTGCCTGCCTCTGCCTCCCGAGTGCTGGGATTAAAGGTGTGCGCCACCACGCCCGGCTTCTGAAAAACTTCTTAAAGTATCTTTTTCTCAACCTTCTTTACTTCTTATACTTTTAGCAATATTGTAGACAATTTAAGCTAAATAATTTAAATATGTTCCATAATTTCAATAATTACTTCACAAGTATTCTTATTTTAGAGAAATAAGTCATATCTCCTATTAATAAATAAGTAAGACCTGATGAATAATTTTAAATTTTAATAAAGTCAGTAGCAATCAGATGTTTGATATATTTGTTTTTGACTTAAAAATTTATTATCAGTAGATATTTTTAGTAGGTATGTTTTATGTTTTTTTAAATTTAAACTAGGTTTTCAAATGTGGATGGTTGAAACCACTGCTAAGAGCAGTTCTGTGACATTCAGAGTTTATGATCATAGCTTGAATGCTGTAACTTGTGATAAAAAAAAATGGGTTGAGCACAGAAAACAAACACTGGTCATATCTAAAACCAATACAAACCCCAAATCACCCATAAGGAGCACTGCCCTCCTATTGTTCAAAATAGAGGAATAAAAATACCAGTGTTAAACGTGACAGAAGTGCTTGGCAGTGCAGGGCAGGGCTGCTACAGTCTGCCCAATAGTTAATGACACGGCGACCACATGCCTCTCCTCCTGGCTGCTGTCTGAGCTACAATTGTCGGCTCTGTTTGATTGCACACTCTTGACTCCTTCCTCCTCCTTCCCAAACTTTCGTCCTTCTGAGTTCTCAACCACTTTTCTTTGTGTATTAATTAAAATCTTCGATAGATCATTCTAGACTTAAAAGTCTGATTGTATTTATTTTCCGTTCTATCAACTATTAAAAAAATCTTTCAATAGCTTATAAAGTTCTGTTCCACAGTGCTTGCATTCTGAGATTACACCCTGGCTCCCCTTTCGAACTACAGACTAATCTTCAAAAGTAAGACTGACGCTGTTATGAAAGGGGTCTCAAGCCTGAGAAAGGTGGTTGAATTGATTATTGGTTTTAAAAGACACCTTGGAGCTTAGGAAGGGGCCTTGGAAAAGCAGAAATACAACAGTGTTAACCTGCAATGTCCCCTTAGAACCTGATTCTCTCTTTAGTGCATCCTTCGAGGTGAGACATTATCTCACAGAGGTCTGAGGAAATGCCAGATGAACTCAACAGACCCCTTTTGCCCCAAATGCTGAGGAATTTTTCTTTTATAATTTATTTATTTTTATTTTATGTGCCTTGGTGTTTTGCCTGCATGTGTCTGTGTGAGGACGTCAGAGTCCCTGAAACTAGAGTTACAGACAGTTGTGAGCTGCCATGTGCCAGGAATTGAATCTCGTTCCTCTGCAAGAGTAGCCAGTGCTCTTAACCCCTCCTCCAGCCCCCAAATCTCAGGTCTGTTTTCTTTTTAATTTGTTTGTTTTTTGGGGTGGGTGTGTGTATGTGTGTGTGTGTGTGTGTGTGTGTGTGTGTGTGTGTGTGTGTGTTGAGACAGGGTTTCTCTTGTAGTCCTGGTTGAACTGGTATTTTTCTCTGTAGACCAGGGTGGCCTTGAACTCACAGAGATCTGCCTGCCTCTGTCTCCTGAATGCTTGAGTAAAGGAAGGCTTCAATCAAATGTTTTCCACAAGTTGGTTCCCATGTCCTAGGCCTGTAAGTCGGATCTTGAGGGGAGGCTGAGACAGAAGGAAATTGAGTTCAAGGTTAACCTGGGCTACCTAGTCTCAAAGTCTCCAACCAGAAGAAAAACGTCCTCCATGACTTAGACTTTCAAGAGCTTTCCCTGGCCCCAGGAAAGGATGAGGAAAACTATAAACGAAAAACACATCTGATCCACTTCTTCCTAAAGCACACTGAGAAAATATAAATTCCCTCAGCCACTGAGCTGTACCGTAAAGGACAAACCAGCAGGAAAACCATTAAGCTTCCTATCTGAATGTCTTGCAGCCAGAGCTTGGAAATCTGCCCAAGAGCAACTGAGCCAGTGCTCTCCAGAAAGCATTTCTTTCCCAACACAGGACGCCTCTGGCCACTTATTGGGATAAGGAGGCAGAAAACACTAGACCCTCACTTCTGTCTCTGTTCCTGAGTCTCACGTCGACAGGCCTTTACCTTCTTGCAGACAATAGAGTTGCCGTTCATTTGCATACACGCAGAGGCATTAAATGATCCTTGAATAAATGTGACTCAGTGACAGAGGAGCCTGCCAGCACAGAGGTGACCCAGCTACTGCTGGGCTGCTCCCAGTCACAGTAGCACTCAGCCCTCACTGCTGGGACTTGAAAGGAAGTTCTCACTGATAAAACCTTGCAAGGAAACAGCCATTTCTGTCACTTAGGGGTCAGTGCGTCTATGCACTGACAGTTTTCTGAATATAGTGATACATTCTGGGATTGTAACAGCTTTGGAAATAATCTAGTTGGTTAAGTTAACTTACCAGAAGTTCCAAGTGTTTTCTTCACTCGATCTAACAGCAGCGAAGGCGCAGCTCTGCAGAGAGAGAGAGATGATACCTTTATTTTATTTCTAGGTTCTAAGACAGGGGGATGAAACATTGGGAAACAGAGAAAGGCAAGGAATGAGTGAAGGTAGATTCACTGGGGCACATTCAGTGAGTTACGTGTGACGTGTTGGCCCTTGGTGAATCAGCTGCTTAAGTGATTCCAGTTTCAGCCAATAATTACACCGACATTCTGCAATGCCAGTCCACGTAACAAGAGATCAGCTGACCAAAAATCCCTATTATGTTAAACAAAACAAAACAAAACAAAACAAAAAATAAACCAAAACTACATGTCTAGAATAGGGTGAAAGAAGTAGTTCTTTCTGGACAGTGTACAGGGGTTCTCTCATTCTGTTACCAGGACTGAAGTGATTAAAAACAACTTAACTAATCAAGACACGAATATTATAGGTGATGGGCATATTTCTGTCATCAAGTGTAACATTATTCGGACATCAGTATTTGTTTAATACTTTATTTTGTCCTGCGTGATTGTGAGTGCCGGGAGGAGTCTAGAAAGGGGCACTGGAGCCCTTGGAACGGAGGTACAGGCAGTGTGAGCCACCCGTTGTTGGTGCTGGGAACTGAGCTCCAGTCCCCTGCAAGAGCAGCAACTAGTCTTAATTACTACATCATTTCTCCAGCCTGTTACCCTCTGCTGCCCTCCACTGGCACCACACATGGGGGTGGCATACATACTTATATGCAGGCAAACACGCACACTCTAAAACAAAAGTAAACCCTATTAAAAAATGAGGTCAAATTTATTTGCTGTTTAGTTAGTGACTAATAGGATACACACTCCATAGCATTACAGGATGCTAATAGTTTAAAATTCACTGGAGAAACACTTTTGCTCAATATCTTAGAACAGTAAGTAAGTAAGAGAAAGAAAGGAAGTCTCCCATTCCATGAAGAGGCAAGAAGTCAGAATGAGCTATGAATTAACGCAAACAGACAAACAAGGAAGTGAGAGTTCTCGGGAAAGACAACCCTAGGACCTGAATTTTCACCTTGCAGAGGGAAATTGTTCACATGTTTTCCCCCAACTCTGCCAGTGATAGTCAGTTAGAAAAGAGATGTGTGAGGGCAGTGGGCGGTGGGCAGAGTCATTGTTAGGACTGAGGCTAGCCCATGAGAAGATGTGTGAGGGCTTGTCTTGACTAAACTAGTTGATGCTGGAAGACCCATCTTAACCGCAGTTGGAACCCCTCCCTCAGCAGGAGATCCAAGACTACATAAATTCCATAAGAAAGCTCAGCCCTGGCAGGCATGCATCACCCCACAGCTCTCCCCCTACCTGGATGTCCTGTGGCTGGATCACCCCAGCCCTGCTGCTGTGACTTTCCTCCAGTTAGGAGTCAAATAACACCCCTCCCCCTTCTCTTAATACACCTTTGTCAGGGTATTTTATCACAGCAACAGAAAGGAGACTAAGACATACCATCAGTTAAATTGTTCTGTAAAATATTTCAAAATTCCTAAGCATAGCAGGAAACTCAATAACCCTATTCCCCTGACTTGGGTAGATCCATGAGCCACAGTTGAGGATGTCTCCCCTTTATCCTCTTCGGCTCACACGGGCCAGGAAAGGCTCCTAGGGTCTAAACTCCACCCATCTTTAAAGTGGAAAAGGCAGAGTGACACACCCTCCACCTCATAATCTAACAGAAGCAGTGGGAGTAAAGGGCCGGTGATGGAAGGCTCGGGCGTCTCACCTGCCCTTTGTCTCAGGACTGGTTTCTTTCTGGACAGGAGTCATAAGCCGGAGCCCCAGTGGCCAGTAGGTAGACTCAGCAATAGAAGCAAAGACTCAAGAAGTATGAAATATCCTCCCAAAGATGCTGCAATGGAAAATCAAGAAGTATGAAATATCCTCCCAAAG
>NC_034594.1:36643446-36683068 GCF_900095145.1 Mus pahari | reverse complement strand
GATGCTGCAATGGAAAATCAAGAAGTATGAAATATCCTCCTAAAGAATGCTACAATGGAAAAAGAGAGAGAGACTTGAGGAGCTTCTAGCTCCTGTAACTAGGGAAGTGGACAAGATCACCTGTGGAGAGTCTTATAACATCAATGATGCTGTTCTGTACTCGAGAACACACTAGTGCTCTCAGTCTCACTGCTGACCTCCTCAAGGACCCGTCTCCATGGTGACTGGTGAGCGGGCAAGCAGCTCAGACAGCTCCCCAAAGAACACTGGGCCTGGGCCCACTTCCCCTTCATCTGAGCTTGGAAGGGGTAATGTGACAATTTACCTCCAGAATGGTATTTTGCTTCCTACCCCAGTGGCCCTTTTTGTACAAGAGATCTATGCCAAGAGGGCTATAGGATGCAGGAAGCCATCTTCTTCCAGGAAGATGCTGCAGCCTGAGTTGGGACAAGCTTAGGTGTGGCATGCTGACAAGCCTGAGTGTCACAAGCTGTCCTCTGGAGACCTGTGAAAGGATCGCATGGAATCTTAGCACATTGCCTGCCCTCACCAGTATCAGTCATCCAGGGTTAGTGCTCCTCAACCTGTTGGTCAGACACACCAGAAAACACATATTTCTGAAGGCCTTAGGAACCCCCAACCATACATTTATTTTTGTTGCTACTTCATAACTGTGTTTTTGCTGCTAAGTGGTGTTTTGGTTTCTAAGACCACTGGAAATGTGTTTTCCAGTGGTCACGACCCATAGGTTGAGAACCACTCCAGGGGCCTCAATTCTTTCCTCTACTGTGGAAGAAACTTTTGGGCATTGGCAGCCTTTTGGAAAATGGAAACTAAAGCTACAAGTAACATACGTTTTCAACAAAAATGACGAGGGAAACAAAGGACAAAATTCAGGTTTAAAAGCAACCCAAAATACCTGATAAATGCTGAGGTTAGAAGAGTATTGATCCTTAAATACTGAAATGGATATGTATCTATTCGTGCATTTCTGTGTAGATTCACTACACACACACACACACACACACACACACACACACACACACCTAAGTATATATTTAACTCCATAAGATCTCAGAACACTTTGGGGATTTAAACTGATAAGCCAACCTCAAAGGGACTGATTCTTGCAACTAAAACACAGACACCTCTGGGGTGAAATGTGGCAACAGTTTGACAGGCATAGCAGTAGGCTAGAAAGGATTCATCCAATTAAAATTACGGGATGAATTTTGGCTGGCAGAACGTAATTACCAGCCTTGGAATGGGTCCAGGATCCTGAGGTTAACACCCTCCTCTTGCCAACAAGCCTCCTACCTGCCAACACTCGGAGATGGAGAAGGCTGGATCTGACACAATCGCACATAATACTGTTGTGACATCTTAGCACAATGATGATGATGTGCGAAGCATCGTGAACCTGTTTTTTTTTTTTTAACACTCATTATGTTACTTATTTTTATGCCACATTAGGCTAGAAACCAAATGTCCACATAAATGTTAATTTCCTCCAAACCATGTTTAAAAATTATAATTAGAAAATTAAAAATAGATTTAAAAATTAATTTATTCCGTCAAAGTTGTTATTTGGTGATTACTTCACTTCAGAAATGAAACTAGATAAAAAATGGTGACATCAAACCCTTGTTACATTAAAAGGAAAGAAAACAGCAACAACCAAAAACAGGTCCTGATTTTTTTGTTTGTTTGTTTTGTTTTGTTTTTTGGAAATGTGTTCTCAAGGTTTACTGGCCTGGGGGGATGGAGAGGGACGTGTCTAAGCACCTTCCACAATCCTGGGAAACTGACTAAATGAGGGCGTGTAAGTGTGAATGGGTTGGGGGTTCACCTCCGCTGGAAGGAGGGGGCCTGCATGGCTAGGTGGCCCTAGAGCACCCGAGGCTTGTCATGTGAGTCCCCTTCGGACTTGGTAGCTGGAGTCACCAAGAATTCCTTGGGTGACTGCATCCTAGGAGCATGGAAGCCCTGAGAGGTCTGTGACTCCCCCGTACTCCTCAGAGCTATGACCGGCCACCTCCTCCAGGGACAGGTTTTCGGTCTGTCACCTGAAGTCATCCAAGGCTGCATGGGTAGGCCATATGGGATCTTTCTGTTCCAAATCACCAAGAAGAACAGGGCATTGCTTCAGGCTTCCTTCTAAGAGCAAAGGCTGTGTCAGCTTTTGCTGGGAAGGTAGATTTCTCTAACACTATCTTTGCGTGATTTAGCTTGTCCATGGGGAACCAGAATGTGGAACGAGTGGATGAGACTAATCCTTTCTTTTGCACTGCTAGGGGTTGCCATAAACACCATTTGTTAAAAAGCATAATTACATTGGGAAAGTGCCTGATGACACAATTAAGCTACATAAACACATTGAAAACAAATGAAAACCAGGACACACCCACACCCCTTGTGTAAAGTGATTTTTTTTTCTGTTTACACAGAAAAGAGAAGTCTGGGCTGCTTTATTTCATCATTATTAATGCCTAGAAAAACCAAGGGATTGCATTTTTCTGAATTTCCAATAATTGGACAATGGAAACCCTGTCTGTAAGCTGGAAAATAGCTGGGAGAGTGGACGCACAGCAGCCAGAACGTGCTTGCAGAGCAAAAGCATCCGGCCTTGGCCATTCAGGGAACGCTTTTGTTTAAAGTCGGAGTCACATAGAGAACTTTCCCGGACACAATGACCCACTCTAAACGTTTGAAGAATAAATTCGCTAGGGTCTCGCGCCCTTTCAGGTGTGATATTTGAAAATGGCACACACTCTGATGGCCTGATCCTAAGTTGTGTTCTTGTATTTTGAGATATTTTCATTATTTTCGATTATAATGGCGTTTCAGGCATGGTAAATGGGTTGCCAAATGTCTGGTGTTCTAAAAGGAATTAATACAGCCTCCCAAGTGTGTGCGATTAATACATGTGTGACAAAAGAATAAGTCACTGGGCAACATATATGAGAAAAATCTGTCTCTCTGTTCAAGGAAGAGATTCATGGGAAGTTTAATTCCAAGCTGGTTTAGAAACTTTGGAGATCAAAGGACAAGAAACAGCTTAACAGATCAAATTAGGACCCACTTGGGTCAAGGTTTTTTGAGATATCTATCTATCCATTTGTCTGTCTGTCTGTCTGTCTGTCTGTCTGTCTGTCTGTCTGTCTGTCCGTCCGTCCGTCCATCCATCCATCCATCCATCTATCTATCTATCTATCTATCTATCTATCTATCTATCTATCTATCTATCTATCTATCTATCTATCTATCTGCTTATCTACCTACTTATCTGTCTGTCACAGGCCTTTTTTTAAAATTAAAAAAAAAAAAAACTTAACATATTCTAGACTCCCTCAGCACACTTTGTTTAACAAAATGATGTTTACTTGTTAAGCAGAGGCCTGGAAAGTAGAACAAGCTAGGCTGAGGAGGTCCATGCCTCCTTGGAGTGGAACAACATGCTTCCACAAGAAGGTTCCACTCACTTCCCAGCCAGGCAGAGTCATTTGCCAGGTGTCTCCCAGTATTGTCACCACGTCTCTCTGTTCAGTGCACATGGCCACCTATACCCAGAATATGGTCCCAGCCAATCTGATGACTTTTAGAGTCAAGTGTTCAGGTTACAATGCCCTGCTGTCCAGGATGGTAGGATTTGCACAGTTAATGAACGTGAGCTACAGAGAATCGTTTTTTTTGTTTTTTGTTTTTGTTTTTGTTTTCTTTTGTTCATTCTTTCGCCTCTAGCCTGGGGCTCCTTTTGGCAACCTGCTTATTTAACACTCCAGATGCCAGAGGAGAAGACACTGTTGAGAGCAGAGCAAAGCAGGGCTTGGAAAAAGTGGCAGTTGCTGTGACTACTGATCCACTCACCGCATCCAGTCTCTCCTGAAGTGCTTCCGGGTCTCCAGCCATCACAGCTCCCTCCTCAACAGACCTCTGGCACTGAGATAGACCACTTACTCTGGTGTGCACACTTAATCTTTTCACACGCCTGTGTTAGCTTAGCTGTGCATTTTGCATACTGGTGCCTGCATGAATCACTGACGCAGATTGTTCAGGGTACTGTTAAGCTCCTGAGAAGAATCTGTTTACCCAAAAAATGTATGGTTTCCTTCATGTGCCACTTATTTGGTCATTAATAAAATAAACATCATATACAATAGATCATAGTTTTATTCAGAGAGTTAAATGAAAAATAAGCTTTCCAAATGGCAAGTAGTTTGTAATTCACTCTTGCCAGCAGAGCCCACGCTATCATTACAAAATTACTATTGCTCCTACATTTTCTCTGTGCAAGGACTATTGGGCAATTACATTTAAATGGTGTGCACAGGGTCACCTGGCAGTAACTCAGTGGAGACTGAGACTCAAGCCTCCTCCCATGGCCAGCACTACCAAGAGATGCTATGAGGTGCTTGTCACCCTCCACAAAACATCCATTTGGTGACACATAGTTTAAATATCATTTGCTTTTATACTCAAACACACATAAAACACAGGAGAACTACAGATTTAAAATCACTTAAATAGAAATGCTTTGTTACTAAGTCAGTAGCTTTGTGTTCCTAGGGGTACATACCCAAACAGTGTATGTCAATTTCTGATTGTCATTTTTTTTTACAGCTTTCATGAGAAGAGTTCACCCCAACCCACCTCTAACTAGAAGCACATTTTGGTTGCTGTCTTCCAGCTTGCAAATGTTTGTAAAATTCCCAGTAAGACTGACTTTGAAAAAGCAACACAGCTAGCCTGGTCTACAGAGTGAGTTCCAGGGCAGCCAGGGCTACACAGAGAATCTAAAAGAAAAGAAAGAAAAGAAACAAAACACCTTTCGGAGTCACCATGCAGCCAGCTCTCACGTGTCCTTTGTGGGATGAGCCAACAGGCTTGGGCGCTTCAGTGTCAGACACGTGACATCCACTGTGGTTGGGCTACCTGTCTGGGAGTGAATGAACTTGCAGAGACGTCTGTGGAAGACACACACCGATGGATTCCTGGGTCTCAGCTCACAGTTTTTATCAGCTTATTAGTGGCAACTGCTCAAAAGGAATTATAGCTATTATACCCCATTACAAACAGCAAACAATTTCCTTCTGCTGAGATTCGTGGAATGGCGTCTCCTGCCAGCGTTCATTCTCTTCCCTACACGTGTGCTTAAGGGATTGCAGGAGAGCAAGTTTCATCCTTTCAGCATTTGGGTCTATTGAATCACATGAAACTGTGAATAAAAGCTTTTCAGAAGATTTAGGGGGAAAAAAAATCATCATCATTTCTCTCTCCCTTTTCCTCCAGGAGCTAGAATGTGTTGAGAAACAACGAAAAAGAGGAAATCGCTTTTGCTCCCATTTCATCTTTTGTAATTAGTATGAAAGGTTCAGGGAGGGTTGCTTGCACAGGTTAAGGACGTGAGCCTGCTTTACCAACCATGGAAAGAGGTGTATGTTTAAGTGGGTGGAATAAAATGTCATAAATCTTACTTTTTTCTAATTAGGTAAAACGGGCACACTCCTAACAGGTCCTCAGTACAGGAGGCCGAGTTATAAATGTTAGACCTACATGAGTGCAGGGCTCCACAGACGCTCGTTTGCCTATGAGCAAGTGACACATTTTTATCTCCTCAGACTGGCCATATTAATAGTGCAGAGCTGCTGTAAGCTCTACAGTTACTGGCTCCAACTTCTTTTTCCTCCAGCCCTGAAAAGATCTGTTGTTAAGTTGCCAGGGGACAGAGGTATAATAGCATCTCTAAAGGCTTAATTACCACGTAAACCCTTTGGCCCTTTGCTTTGAATTTGCTTTGTAGGATTATGGGGGACTTTTAAGGAGGCTGGACCAGACTTGTAAACTTCAAAAATAACTCTGAGTTTCTGTATGACTGCCACAGCAGAGTATAGCAGCCTTCTTTTCCAGGTTACATAGTCCAGAGAGTCATGAGGCACTGAAGCTGGAAGTTGTTAGCATCTAACTGTTGGTGGCCCTCCAAGGAAGATGGTATGGTCAGAATAGTTCCAGTTCGACAGGTGTGTGCATACCCAAACCTCTTGAGCTGTGTGCTAATTGCCTTTCTCCAGATTTTTCTTTAAAAAGGGGAGGAGGGCGGAGCTTGCTCAGGGAAGTCCGATTTCTGGTTTTTGGAAGGAAATATTGACAAGAACAAATAGATGAGATTGCTAAGACACACAATGTAAAGTAACATGATTTTGTGCTGTTTATTTTGGATTTTTGAGACAAGATTATATTTCATAGTCTAGGTTGTCCTTGAATTCAGGATCCTCCTGCCATAGCCTCCCAAATTATGAGATTATGGCCATATGATATCATAGTCAGTTTAGACTTGTACAATTGGACCCTTGAATAAAAGGCTTCACTTAGACTCTAAGTTAAGAGCGCTTTGGTGCGTGAGTTCACCAGTAAGTCTCTGAGATCTCTTACAAACATCTGAACTGAGATTTCTGCCCATCCACCCCTACACATGCTCTAAGAAGTGAGCATCCCTGCGTGTGACTATCAAGCTTTGTGTCACTTTCAAAGGTCACAATCTAGAATTTTTCTGTTAAGTTAAACTTAACTATATGGGAAGAATTAAGTATTAAGGTTTCACCACAGGGGAAAATCCTTGCATTTCTTGTGACATTTTCTCCATTCTTAAAAGTTTTTAAAAAAAAAGTGTTTTTACTAGTTCTTTGTGTAATCCAAATGTGCATACAATGTATTTTGATCATACTTAACCCTGTATCTCCTCTAAACTTCCAGATCTCTTTACATCCCCACCCAGTTCCAACGTAGAGTCCTCTTCTTTAAACTTTAAACCTACCAAGTCTACTTTGTATTATCAGTATTCTCATGGATGTGAGACCATCCACTGGAGCATGGCCAACCTACAGGAGTCCACACCTTGGAAGGGAACCGAATCTTCTTCCCAGAGAAGTCCTCAACTCTCCATAGCTCCTCGGGTGAGAGCAGAATCTCGTGAGCTCCAGCCCCTCCATGCTGGACTGTTGTCTAAGTTGACTTGTGGAGGTCTTACACAGGCAACCACAGCTGCTGTGAGTTTATGGGTGCAGTGGTCCTGTTGTGTTTAGTCCAATCCTTTCTGACCTTCGGTTTTTATGATATTCCCATCTCTTCTTTTTCCATGGTCACGGAGCCTTGGAGGCAGAGGAGACAGGTACGGCACACATGTCCTGTCTACAGCTAAGCACTTCACAGATACTTATCTTCTATATTGTTGAGCACAGTCTACTGCATAAAAACCTTCTCTAATGAGGTCTGAGATCTGAACTAATTTGCAGGTATAGTGATACATTTTTCAGATGATTGATATTTTATTTGCTATTATGTCTACTTAGCAAGATAAAAAAGGAGTTTGTTCCCTTCCGCAGGCTATGGACTCCCCAACCATGGCTTTCTGGGTCAGATTTACAGTACTATGGATAGGTTTTCCCTGTGAAGTGGACCTTGAATCTGATTAGAAAGTGGTTGGTTACCCCTATACCATTTATACCCATATTGTACCTATAGGCATATCTTGGTAGATATTCATAATTATAGGTCATGGGCCTCCCATCTGGCTAAGTCTTTTGATAATTTTCCCCTTCAGCACCTTGAGCAGCACCTTCCAGCACTTTGAAAGGAAGTGGGAAGAGGTTTTTTTTTTTCTGGTTGGTTCAAGATTGACTTCTCTATATCCTGTAACTAAAATGCACGATGTTTTCAGCAATAAGTTCTTAATAATGTAAATATGGTGGAAAACCAAGATCAATGACAAAAACCTGAATTGTCCTAGGTTGCCTGGAGTCTCCATAACCAGCAGCCCATAAGGAGATAAACCATCCCAGACACAGAGGTTATCATGTCAGTTGTATACATAAACCGACAGCAACTATGGATACCTGCACAAGATAACACAGTTAAAAATTACAGCCCAGAGCTGTGACTGGTGCCCATGGCTCCACTCCTAACTGAGGGGCATGGGTAGCTATGCCTTGTGGGATAGGGAGAATCATTTTTCCTCGGAGGTTGACTATTGCCCATGTTCCACTAGATGACCCTGTAGCCGTGCATCTATTGGCAGCAGTAATTGGGCCACAGGTTGTAATTACCTGGGACTCCATGTTCTGTAGGGGACATTGTGAGGTTTGATAGTATATCTTGACTTTGAAGAATCATACCTGTGTAGAATAAAACTTATATTATCTTAAAAATTTTGGTAAAGAATTAAAAATATCCTCAAGTTAACTTGCTTCCAGTTTGGCAGATTATCTTCTTTGGAATGGAATGTTTGCATGGAGATCGGGGCCCCAAGAAGTGATGAGTAACAAGACTGGGCTAGAGATGAGAACCCAGCTTTTGTTTCAGTTGCTAAAATGATCCTGCTGCTTTGTAAGTGGGGAAACACCACAAAATGCCTAGGTGTCTGGGACTGGTACTTACACATAAAACTTCAGTAAAACAAATCTGAATACTAAACAAATACAAAGCTAAAATAAGTATCTGAGTTTTTAACACTAATCGATTTTAAAACATTTTAGTATAATTACTTAGAATTCAGTTTGAAAATAATTAGTAATTGCATCAGATTAATAGAAGAATATCGAAAAACATTGACATAACCAACTGTAAAAAAATAACAGCTAACTAAACTCTTTAAATATTGCCAGCTCCTCCACTTTGGGCAGAAAAAGATCTGTACTGCACACTTGCCTTGTGTAGGTAGGTGGGCTGAGAGGAACTGTTGAATATTTTCTTCCTAAATTAATTTCGATAAAAAGAATCGTTTTTCTGTTCTGATTATAAGAGAAAACAAAATGAAAGTTTTCAGCTGCACATTTCTGTGCTCTTCTCTGGCTGCCTGAATAGGGGTTTTCTTGGCCATCACTGCACAGATTTGAGAGGGAATTCGCTGTTGCCAGGGAGCAGTGAACCGAATCCCCACTTATCCTTTCTCTGGTGTAGGGTGGATGAGGATGAAGCTGTGGCTAGAAGTAAGAGAAGTTCAGGGCACAGAGTTTTCACAGATGCAAATGGCCTGTGACCATCTAACCACAGATGGGCAGGTCAGCTCCCCCGGCAAAGCCACACTTCAGGCTGTACTAACAATAGGGGTGGGTTTCACATTGGCACCAGTGGCTTTAGGATTCACCCCTCCAATGTGTGCCCAGTGGCATTTAGAAAGTTTTCGCGAATAATTTTAATCCAGTTGATAGAGAAGAAACAACAGGAGGTTTGTGTGAGTCCATGGATTCTTCCTGGCGGAATGAAAGCTTGTTTTTCCCATCTGTGTCTTATTTTCAACAGGAGAGGTAATGATGAGGGTGAAAACCACTCAGAGGATTACTCCTATCCCTCTTTGCTCTGAATTTTTTTGTTGTGGGTGTTGTTTTCTTTTTTTCCTTGAGCACAAGCCCAAGCCTTTCTGTAGAGGTGATCTGCCACACTCATTGCTTCAACCTCAGGAGGAAATTTTATTTGGAAAGTTTAAGTTACGTCACTTGAGGTGTTTTTGAATGAGGCAAATTGGGAGAAAAAGAACTTGGGGGAAAGCCCTTCTTGGGATAATTGCATTCTTCCCTATATGACCTCAAAAGTCCTTCTATACTTTAGTCCCATTTTAAAATAAATAGTGAATTGTCTAACATTGGAGTGCAGATTTGGACTGACTTTAGCTGAGCTATAGTCAGCACCAGAGATAGTGCCTGAGATTTGATGTGGCCTGACAGTCAAGAGGTCACTTCCTAAGGAAATCTAGGTCCCAAATTTGTTTTACTATGATAAAGTAAATCTTATCATGAAAGACTTACCTTCAGCATAAAGGGTTTCCAAAATTGTCTAAAGTATAATATTGTTCGGAATTGGACAATTGTTCAAACTATAATAATGATGTTAATTGTCTTTAAAACAATTCTGGATAATTGCATTAACTCTGAAATTAGCTAGTACATGGAGTTCTTCCTGACATCAAGAGTCTCCCACCCCAAATGTTCCTCCTGTGTAGGAAATAGTTGAGACAGAAGGTCTGAGTGCAGCCTTTCTCCCATCCCTTTCCCTTTTGCTCCACTGGCAGCTACTGTACCTCATGATTTAAACATGGACATTTTTAATTAAATGAGAGCTCAGCTGCATTCTTGAACTAATTTATAACATTTGATTTGAAACGTAATAGCTTCAATCTTCATCTGATTAAAAACAGTCATATAGTGTACATGGTTACTATTTTGATGCTCCAACATGCAGTTTTTATTTTTACATTCCCCCTTTCTACACAGCTGTTGAGCTAATATCATCCAAAAATTTTTAAAGATTTTTTTTTGTAACAGCATGTTCAGGCATCCTTATGAGGCAGAAATATTCACATTCTAGGATCCCAGTATTTTCAGAACAGTAAAGGGATGTTTTTCATAGAGTCACCCCTTCCAGGAAAACTAACTTTCAGATAATTTATTTAACTTTCCTTGGGATGAAGAGAAATGTAGGATTTTTGGCAACATAAAAATAGTTGACTTTGATATGTGTAAATCATGAGTGCATTATATGCAAAAATTCCTAACCCTAAGCTTACTTATTATCTTAAAAAAGGGGTCCTTAAAGTAAGTCTGCAATTTGTGTTTATGATGCTTATAAACGGTACCTACATT
The DNA here is from genome assembly GCF_900095145.1 of Mus pahari. Classification (NCBI taxonomy): domain Eukaryota; kingdom Metazoa; phylum Chordata; class Mammalia; order Rodentia; family Muridae; genus Mus; species Mus pahari. Next base: position 36,672,437 of record NC_034594.1, on the reverse strand, counting down.
ATTTGTTAAGGTTTTGTGCATGTGCTTTTGTGCATGCATATGATTTATTTTAGTTGGGAATCTTCTAGAATAAAGGGAAAAGCAATGCAGATGTAAGGGTAGCCCAAACACAAAGATATGCCAAGGACTTCAGTGTGGGTGACCAGAACTTAGTGATGGGCTAGCCTGTGCAAAGCATTCCCAGGAAGAGGTTCAAGACATCCTCAGAGGCAAGATATCGAATCTTTAGTTTGGATTTAGAGTACAAATCTTATGTTAAAGGTGATGGAGACTGTTGGAAGCACTATGGTTGGCTTTGGATTCAGAAAGATTATCTTGCCTGCATGATAGGAAATGGACATAATGGAAGGTGATAGAAAGCCAAGAGACAGGCAGAGAGCAGAGGGCGACAGAGAATACAGAATGACAGAGCACAGAGAATTATGCAGAATATATACGGGACAGAGGAGCATAGCTAGAGTTATCATTTCGCTGCTGGACTTAGAATTTAGTTTAAGAGGCATGTATTCCTAGCTTATCTTTATTTAAAACTTGCAGATTTATTTCATTCCTTCAATTTATTAGGCCGTCTCTTCTTCCTCTTCTTCCTCTTCCTCTTCCTCTTCCTCTTCTTCCTCTTCCTCTCCCTCTCCCTCTCCCTCTCCCTCTCCCTCTCCCTTTCTTCTTCTCCTTCCCCTTCTTCTCCTCCTCCTTCTCTTTCTCCTTCGCCTCCTTCTTCTTCCCTTCTCCCTCTTCCTCTTCCTCTCTCTCTCTCTCAATTGCTAGTGCATCCTATTTTCTTCTTTTTCTTTCTGCCATTCCTTTTCCTTCCTTCTCTCCTGCATCTTCTTTGTATTAACATGATATGTTTTGCTAAAAGTCAAGTGTTCTGTAGGGTTTATTTCAAAATTCACTAAGTATTGCCTTACCCATGGCCTCTACCATACCAATATCTCAGTTTCCTTCTCTCAAACATGGGTACTTTCAGCACTTACAGTTTTTTATTACTGAAGGCTTAATTCCAGCTATGTAAACATCTTGCTTATTGTGGTAGTTTAAATGGGAAATGTCCCCCACAGTCTCAGACATTTGACCACATAGTCTCCAGTCGGTGGCCTTGTTTGGGCTCACAGCCTTGCTCTGCTTCCTGCTCTGGCTCTCTCTACTCCATATTTGTGGTTGAAGATGCGATCCCTCAGCTTCCTGCTCTATCACCATGCCTACCACATGTTGCTATGCATTGCTGCTATCATGGGTTCTTATATTTCTGGAACCATAGGCCAGAATAAACTTCTCTCCTAAGTTGCTTTTGGTCAATGTATTTTACCATATCAAGAGAAAAGTAACCAATACAGTTATATTGTTACTTGCTAGTTTTTCAGTTTTAGGGATTATTAAAATTTTTTTCACTTCAGAAAATGAAAATACAGCTTTTTTTTCCACCCCATCCTTTTTCTGCCACATGACTTGCTTCACCTTGACCTTTTCCTCCCCAGACGGTACTACTTCTGACCAGTTGGGGTGTGTGTGGAATGAGTCAGGTTGTTTTATTTCAGATCTTCTGCCACCCGGGCTCAGCAAAAGCACCTATTCCTCACTCCCTGCCCTCCAGGTTCGGGTTCCCTTGCCTCCTCCTCCAGGTCTGTAAGAGTAGGGGCGACTTAAACCAGTTTTCTTTAGCAGCTTTTCTTTAGTATTTCTAGTAGAAGTGATAATAAATATATAAATTCACACTAACATTTTTACTTCAAATCTTCTCTAATTCTTGGTGATTTGTAATCATCTTGGATCATTCCATGAATCCATCTAATTTTGAATGAGAGTTACATTTATAGGCATATTCTCCTATAATCCATCTTTCTACTCAATATAGCTATTATCTAGCCTGAATCCCTGGGCTTCTCTAAACTGTGTATAGCTTCTCCACATGATCATGTGGACCACTGTGCTGCCTGTGTGTTTTCCACAGCTCATCTGCTCCCAGTCTGCACACATAGGAATGGCTATTCCTGTTGTATGACTCTGTTGTCTGCAGACACAAACTTTATGAGGAATACCAAATAGAGATAGAATGGAGGGGTTATAAGGGTAGAAGACACTTAGGAAATTAATAATGTATCAATAAATTATGACTTAATTCATTTCCAGGCTCAGACAATGTGGAGTATAACTGTGTATCTGTAAGTGTTGTGAACCCTGGCCTTTGTTTTATTTCATTGATTGAATAAAATAATACTTAAACCATGTCAGGTTATGATTGAGACAGAAAACAGTGGAAGTGAAGGAAGTTACTGCTAAGTTCTGTGTGACTGTGGAAGGGGACAATGTGACACAGTTTCCTCCCCTGGAACAGAGCCAGCAGGTCATGGGCCTCTGTGAGTGTTGATGGCTGCTAGGTGTAAGGCTTGTCTGTATAAAAATGTACATATTGCCGGGCGGTGCTCTGTCCCAGGCTGACCCTAAACTTAGGAATCTGCCTGCCTTTGTATCTTTCTGACAAGCTAGATCATTAGTGCAGCTGCCTTTGTTCTTTTAGGTCCATTAAAACCCTCACACAATTCATATTGCATCCTTATAATTTGCATAGTTGAGAAATATTTGCATTCTTGACCTTATGTTTTCAGAGTTCTTTCCCATAGCCTTAGCAGCTATCTTGAAGATCACAGCTTTTACCATTTTTCTGAGGAACATTAGACACTCTGCTTCTAATTATCACGGAATCAGTAACCTTGACACATAGATAATTCCCAAAGGATGAACATGAAGTAAAAGTATGTACATTTTTTTTTTGTTTGTTTTTCAAGACAGGGTTTCTCTGTATAGCCCTGGCTGTCCTGTAACTCACTTTTGTAGACCAGGCTGGCCTCAAACTCAGAAATCCGCCTGCCTCTGCCTCCCAAGTGGTTGATGTGTGGTGGGAATGGTAATATCAGGACAGGATCCCACCCAGCTAAATTTATTGTTTGTGCTCACAAATGCAGGCTGATCTCTGAGTTCATTTGCTATGTAAAAAACAATGTACTTGATGTTTCTTTCTAAGAATTTAGGGACTAAGGTCATAAAATCCTGTTTGTGGGATAATCAAAAGGGAACCTGGGATAATGATTGAATTGATATGTAAATGAAAGACTGGGCTTTGGTCTGCAAGAGTTGAGCTATCTAGATATCTATCTGCAAAACCATCTTGAGAAGAAGACAGAATTGTTAGCTTGTACCCACAATTGGCTTCAAGTCATTCTTTCACCTCTCCCAAACACCTGTTCCTCTGGAATCCTCTCCAAGCTGAGGCTGGTACTTGGCAAGTTCCATGCATGAAGCACTGTTCATTTTTACTCGTGTGTGTGTGTGTGTGTGTGTGTGTGTGTTCTTTAAACCTACAAAACATTAATGAACTGTATTAGAACAAGTAGCCTAATGATATTTGGGGGCTATCTGGGGGGACATGTGTGATGACAGATTTCCAGGGCATCAACACTTGTGTGGATAGCCTTGAAACCCATAGATCATCTCATTATAAACTGTCAAAACAAGGGCATATCTGGCAAATCAGGAGCAACTTTGCACTTTAAGAATTTTCTGCTTTAATTTTCCAGTTGCTATGGAAATTGGATTTGGTAGAAATTAGTCAATTTAGGTGGTGTGTTCTCATATAGTTTTTGTCACCATTGGCCATTGTCTTTATCGCCACAGTGTAAAAATGATAATTGATTTGATAGACATAGATCAACACATTACAGCCTTTACCTTGAGGACATGACACTGTCACCACAGAAAAAGCTGGAGAAAATGAAAAATTGTGTATTGTGAAAATACTAAAGCTATGAAGACTGGTTGCCAATGGCTTACTCTATTTTTAACTATGAAAGGGTAGCTACCAGGTTGTTCACAAATGCATATCACCATAGACAGAATACATGTGGTGGGGGGGAGGGGGCTACACTTACTATTGTAATCTAGAGACACTAACAAGGAAAGGAGAAACCAAATGAGAGACATGGAATGAAGAAACCTAGTCTTCTTTGACCACTAATTATGGACAAACTCAATTACTGCTCTCATCTCTTATTTGGTTTCTGCTACAAACTAATGTTCCAGCAAGTTATCACCCCACTGGGCAACCTTTGGCCAGTTGGGGTGATCAGAGCTGGGGGAGAAATGCTTTCCCCATTTGTCTCCAAGGTAGACAGTTCTGAGGTTCATTTCACTAGGATCAGGTCCTAGTTTTGTGCAGCCATGGCTAGTTTAAGAATACACCTTTGGACAGGTTTTTCATCTTTCCCTGTTTCATCCCTGATGTTTACCAAACAGACTTTAGTAAAATATTGATGAGAACAAATGTCCAAGAAGAACCAACTAGTTGGAATGAACAGGTAGAATGCATTGCATCTTTTCACCTTCTTGTACACTTCCTTGTAATTCTTTCCTATTATAGAAGTAACAAGTGGTCAAGACTTGGGATGTTTCCTTTCAGTGACAATCACATCTTCTGGACATAATGTCTCGTGTACTACTACCGAGTATTAAGCCATAGGTCACTGCAACCTACATTAAGTATTCCTTTATTCGCAAAGAGAGCTGTGAGGAGGGGAGTGCTTTAGTGAGTGGTTATTTCTGGTCTTCAGTCGATATCTGCAAACTTAGAGATCTGTGGTTACCAACAGTTTTAAAGACTGTGGGCCTAATAAGGGATTTCTAGTGGTGAATGGATATCACACTCAATTTTAAAGTACAAACCCTCTGACACTGGAGGTGCTTTTTAACAAATTCCTTTTCCATTTGGCCTCTCCTTCCTAGGATTTATAGGGGCTTCCAGTGTGGTGTAATATTAGTAGTGCGGGTGGACTAATGAATTAGTCTCATAAACCCAAGGCTTTCTGTACACCTATGTATACATATACTTGACCCCCTGGTTCCTTTAGGAAGAGACAAGGTGTGCTTCTTGAAAGACTCAGAATGTAGCAATGATTATAATACATGGGCCTAACAGTATATTACAATAATTATTACATCATTAAAATAGTAATCATTATTATGTGACTATTAAAGTTATGTACATTGAGTAACTCATTCTCCAATTTTAACTAATCAGGAATATGTAGCAAGATATCTCAGGATGCTAATTGTGCTTGCTATGCCTCCATAGTCAGTGTGTAACTATCTGAGTTATCCGCTAATTTGATGTGCCTTCAGGTTATCATAATGAGAAGGAGGAAGTGACAGTACTGTTCATGTTTGAATCTCTGACAGTAGAGGCCTTTGGAAGGCAGGTGACATGATTTATAGCAACAGAATTAGAAAAAGAACAGAGAGCTGTGTGTGGTGGCACACGTCTTTAATCCCAGCACTCGGGAGGCAGAGGCAGGCGGATTTCTGAGTTCAAGGCCAGGCTGGTCTACAGAGTGAGTTCCAGGACAGCCAAGGCTACACAGAGAAACCCTGTCTCAAAAAAGCAAAAAACCAAAAAAACCAAAAACAAAAAAACCAAAAACCAACCAAACAAACAAAACAAAAGAAAAAGAACAGAGAAAGGAGGTTTCTCCTTCCTGCTTCCAAGAAAATAAGATCAATGCCAGTTTTGAAAGGAGAGCAGTACATTTTGGACCCATTCCCTAGGGGGGAAAAGCAGAAATACTAACTTTACTACAGATGAGACTAACGCTGATGGCTTGGCTTACCCAACCAGAGATTAGACAGACAGACAGACAGACAGACAGACAGACAGACAGACAGACAGACAGACACACACACACACACACACACACACACAGAGAGAGAGAGAGAGAGAGAGAGAGAGAGAGAGAGAGAGAGAGAGAGAGAGAGAGAGAGAGAGAGAGAGAGAGATTTTTCTCCTGCAGAGCATTTTGGCAAGGATGGAAGGATGGTGGGCTGGACAGCTATCTCCTAAGAAGGAGGGAGTAGAAACAGGCTTATGCATGCCCAATTTCTCTTCCAAACTGCACCAGGCAGTGACGATGGGAAAGGAGGGAAGCTACTATACCAAGTTAATATGGTGTGGTAACAAAGCGCTTAAATCAGTTGACTTAAACAGCAGAAATGTACTGTCAGATCTGGAGGCTGGAAGTCGAAGTTGAGAGTGCTTTTTATCTTGGCTCCCACATCCCATTTTCATGTTCTCATGGCACTCTTCCTAAATATTGTCGATGTTCAAATTCTCCCCATCCTTTTATGAGAACATTAGTGATATTGGGTTCAGTGTTCATCTATTCCTGTATGACTGGAAGAGGGGAGGAGCTGTGAGGAAAGCTCACACTGTAGTGTGGGGTGCAATGGGAAAGAAGCACGGCCATGTTTGAAACTACGGAAGGATTTCTATGGCCAATGATCTGGAACGGCTTAGGAGCAGAACACACCAACAGCTCATTGAAAACCATTTGTTTGGCATTTAAGGGAACACAGACAAGATGGAGTGATAAACAGCTCTTGGTTGCTGTTAGGGGTGGGCCTAATTAAAGACCCTTAACTATTGACTGCTGTGTTGGTGTATTAGTTACCTTTCTGTTGCTGTGATAAAATGTCATGACCAAAGGCAACTTAAGGGAGAGTTTATTTGGTTTCCAAATCCAGAGGGATGAGAGTCCATCACGGTAGGGGAAATGGTACCTAAACTTCACCATACAGCACCACCAGTTGGGAGACCAACGGTTCAAATACTACAGTATATTGGAGATGCCCATCATTTAAACAATTACATTCTCGTTTGATAACAATCTGGATGACCTGGGCCAAGGTGCTGTGAAATCCAAGAAAGAAAGGCAGAGTTAGGGTGGCAGAGGGCAAGTATTGGAGTGTAACTAACTGGATTGTGGTCCCTCAAAGCAAGCAGGGCCAACAGGACTCCTGCAACTTGGGTCATAAAGGAGGGAGATATTTGATTTCAGCTAATATGAGAGTCAGGCATAATCCTGTCACCAAGGGCTGGTTGTAAACTTCCATATATCTCTCTAATTCTTGTGTTTGGTTATAGTTTGCTGGGAAGCTATGTAGGAAAAAAAGTGATGATGGTTATTTTGGGGCAGTTGCGGTGGATGTGACTTATGATGAATGCCATAATATCAAATGATCTACACAAGTGCCGAGCCAATGACTCTTGGCAGTCCTCAAGAGTTTACCATGTTTCATATGAACTATTTTTTTTTTTTTGATGGAGATCTTCAGCTTTTCCATTTGCCCCCACAAAGAACATGAGGTTTTTATCTGGGTGAAGAGTATTTGAAATTGGCAGGCTTCACCCCACCACATCACCCAGCGTTTTATTTGCATGTGCATCTCTGTGTGAGTTTGTGACCAGCACGAACTAACCATTAGTATCGTGTTGAGTAAGTAGCTAGTCAGGGAAGCCAAATAGTGAAGAGGCCAAAATTAGAATTCAAGAACTGAAAAGCAAGAGTTCAAATCCCTTCTTTGGCAGATAATTTTAAGAAGTGCATTTAGTGCCTTTTTTTTTTTTTTTTTTTTTTTTTTTTTTTTTTTTTTTTTTTTTTTTTTTTTTTTTTTTTTTTGTTTTTTTTTTTTTTTTTTTTTTTTTTTTTGGAATTCTCAGTGTTTTCTTCTATGAAACAGAAGAATAGATTCATCTTATAAAGATGGCTGTGAGAAATAAGAATGGTTCTCCATTCTTTTTATAGGTTCTCCATGTCCTGTGAGGGGGACTGATGAGTAGCTGGGGTTCAGGCTACCCCTTTCCATTGTAGTGACAGCACATTCCTCTTCACTGATTTATGTATCAAGTTTCAAATTAAGGTGCTTTTGGGATCTCATGAAAAGATGTTAGCAAGTCTCTTGGGCAGAAGATCTGAAGAGTTTTCAGTCCCCAAAGTTCAAATTCTATAGCAGACAACTTTTTAATTGCGCAGTGATATTTAGAATGTCTTAGAGAGATGCTGTGAAGGTTGATGGATTATGCGAACATCTGAAGGTTATGAGAGTGCCTGACTTGTTCCCCTTTCCCACAGTAACTTCTAGTATCATCAGGGGATGGGAGAATATTGTCCTCTGGGGCCATAAACCATGTACACAAGACAACCAGAGAGCCACAGAGGAAACTAAGTCACCCTGGAAGATATCATTCTTCAGACAAACAACACTATGTCTGCACAAAGACATAAATACACTAGCATGTGCCTTACAAATTAATAATAAGCTCTTTGGAATATCAGTTACTTTATTTTCATATCATATACACAGCATAGCATGTAATATATGCATGTATTGTACAATGCATACATGTATTTATATATGTATGTGTATGTATATATGCGTGTATGGGTGTGTCTATGTATGTATGTGTCATGTATGCATGTGTGTATATATGTATGTATGTATGTGTGTATGTATATGTGTATTTGTGTATGTATGTGTGTATGTATGTGTATACATGTATGTGTGTATGTATGTATGTGTGTGTATGTATGTGTACATATGTATGTATGTATGTAAGTATGTATGTAGTATCCAGTGTGCCCAGATGCCATGCACTTTGATGGGTACCCATGTTTATGTTTGTCTCCATTGGGTATACTGATATTAGGAGTTTGGAGGTATGCCATTCTTCTGTTCATAATTAAGGCAGAAGATAGATTTGCTCTTTTCATTTTAAACTAGCAACTACACCTAGAAACAAGACATTACTGGTGGTTTCCTGTTAAGGTAACAACAAGACAAAGGATGCCTACAAACATTCATTAGGACTTGCTTTTTTTTTTCTCTTAACTCCTTTTCAAAAATTGAACTACTATTGGTTAAAGGTTAAACTTCATCTCGAACCACTATTATTCTTGGTGACCAAAATCATCTGGCAGCTTACGGTATGTGCACCATGTTCACGTCCAGGATTCCGCATGCTTATGCTTAGATATCTATGCAGTGTCTACTTGCTATCCCTTAGAGACTTGTCTCAGGACCCTTGCAGGCAGTTGTCTGTGTATGCTTGATCCTCCTGTGCATGGCCTTCACATCTAACCATGTCCCCAGTTACACTGTAAATCACCTCTAGTTTATTGTTAATACCTAGGAGCCTATAAATGATTGTTGAAATCATTTTGGGTAAGAAAAACATGTGAGGGCCCTGCACATGCTCAGTATGGGTGCAGTTTTTTTAAAAAGTCGTTTTTACCCAAGGTTGGCTGAGAGTGTGGGAGCAGAGCTTATGGATATGGAGAGCACATTGTGTAGTGTAAACCTAGTATATTGGCTGTCTGTGTTTACACTCAAGCACCCACACCGAAAGTTTTTACCTAGGAAAATATCAACAGAAGTATATCTATCCACATGTTACGTGTCCACATAGTCCATCCCTTCTACCTGTTGTATAGCTATCAGACAGTGAGCATTCAGATTGTTGCCCGTTTCTACTAATACCTAATGTACAGTGATGATCCCTTAATTTGCTTTTGTGTACAAAGCAAGAGTTTTTCTTAAAAAAAAAAAAAAAAGAACAAAACCTTGAAATAAAATTGTTTGGTCTAAAGAATTTAAAAACACTCAAACCTAGCAGATGTTTTTACTTAAGAACCAGATGATTATTGAGACCTGATTTTGTAACTGATGACACATTGCTGTTTTGTTGCATTTTATCATCTATTTGATTGTTAATCTTAACTGGAGAACCCAGATATAAAGGAAATCCCCTTTCCTCGGGAGGACCTGTATACCGAGATTTATAGATTTGGTTCCCTTGGCCCCACTCTTTGTAAGCTTACTAGTTCTTTCGAAATGAACCATGGCAGAGTATACAGTAGCCTCCAGTGACAGGTAATGGAGTGTTCTTCCCTAACCTCACATTTTTCTCTGAGACTCAAGGAAGCACAAGGCACCTGAGTGTGTCAGTCACAGTGCACTTGACCTCATTATTCAATCCAATGTTTCCGTTCTTTCATCATAAGATCAGCTGCATTTATCTTTTTTTCTCAGCCTCTTAGAGTAACATCCAGTTCCAGTCAGCATGTTTAATGTACTTCTCAATGATGTTCTAGCACAGTCAATTTTTGTATCTCGTGCATGTGTACATATGGTAAGCATTTCTCCAAGTCCTAGCCATGTGGGGGAGGAATATTGCGGTTGCTTTGTTAATGCAGTGTTTGTGTTGGAGCGGGTATGGCCCCGCGCTTTAACTCTCAGCACTGGGCGTAATGAGATGGCTTTGATGGTGGTGTAAGAGTCTAGGGATGGTCACAGCTTCACACTTCAAAGCTGAGCATATGGGGTGAATACTGCCTAAGCTTTGTACTCTTTGGGGATGGTTGGGAGACAATTCTTAACAGCTCTGTTTAATGAAGACATTGGAAAAGAAATATTCTATCTTTAAAACAATTTTGAATTGCAAAGAGAGAAATTTCCACGCCCCCCCTCGTTCCACAGACTAAACTAAGAATAATTTTTCCTAGTCTGCACTTAATTAAAGGCAGCTCGGCTCAGCATCACTGCTGTACTGTATTTTCAAATGCTGCTCTTCTAAATGTAATGGAATAAGATTAACCAGCCAGCTTTACTTTAGGGATATGTATGGATTGATGTAAGAGCTCTTAAGGCTACCTGTTTTACCATCTGAGAGATTTTTATCATTTCTGATTGAAAAAATTCCCCCTTCTCATTAAAAAAATTACACAAATTAAAATAAATCAATGAACAAACATTTCCTTGGCTATATTAAGAGAGCTATGCTAAAAGCAGAGAGTGAATATAGGATTTTAAGTCTAGCACCAGTTTAATTTTTAGAATTTTGTGCTTTTTTTTCTCTCTCCCTCTTCTTGGTTTGAGTCCGAGGTGCTTGGGAAAGCTGGAAGATGCTTTCTTGATGAGTATGGGCTTATGAAAAGAGCTGATGCTTTTTCTTTTCTTTTCTTTTTTTTTTTTTTTTTTTTTTTTTTGAGTTTTCACCAGCGTTCTCGCTGAAGAATAACAATGGCAAAGCATGCATTTGTGTGAGGGGTGGGGCAAAAGGAGAAGTTAACTTCCAAGAGGAAAGCGTGGCAGACAAGGGGTTTTTCAAAGTTGTGCAATTTGGCTGCAATTAAAAGTGTAACAAAAACTAAGCTTATGAATTATGTTCCTTGAACTGCTGCACTATAATTCTGCCTAACAGTTGAATTTCTATTTCATTCATATTCGTACTCCTAAATTGCTACGAAGAGAAACAGAAGCAGCAGGGAAGAGAGTATTACTACACCCATTGTGACATGAGGCATGATGAGCCTGTGTAAGGCAGGCAGGTACATTTAATTAAGCAGATTCTTTAAAATGTCTATCAAAGTGCCTTTATTATTGCATATGTTCAATAAAATCCTGCGTCTCAGCCATAGTTATATGTGCTCTAGACTTAGAAAAGGTCTTCATACGGCAATATGAAGCCTAGAGTTCTTAGTGTACCAGGAAAGCCTCACTGTATCGGCTTTTCTATAATGAGGAGTGTCAAGGAATGCATCAATGTGTCCAGAGCTAAGACTGGAAAGTGCTTAATATACACACGCATAGAAGTTGTTAGAAATCATTGTTTATCAAGAAAATTGGCCACAGTGAAGATTCAAGATGCACATTTGCAAACAGTATTATGAAGTCAGTCTTTTTTTGAATGGAGAAAATGGAAGTATCAGAAGAGCAGTGGGATAGCCTCATCAAAGATAAGAGAACTAAAGATGTTGTTGGTCCTTCAACACGAAGTGATTTAGGAAGCAGCAGCTTAGTTTTATGTTTCGGGACTACACTGTGTTTAGCACCAAACTATTTCTGAGCAAAAATATTCCAGTGTGTACCTTCTTGTTTGACAAGATCAATGGGTTTGCTGTTCTACTGGTCCATAGCACTTGGGCTTTTGCAGTGGAACCATTGTTACAAGCGCACCAACTGGGAGAACAATGGTGGAGTGTTGGTCCTGTGGCTTCCTACTGAAGATACTGAACTCTTGGTTGTGTTGAACTCAGCTCTGATACATTAGCATGGTGGGGCTCTATTTCCATCTTCAAGCTCCGCTTGCAACAGTGTGTCAAGATTTCACAAAGGTAGACTCTCTGCTTCATACTGGGTTGCATCTGAAGGCTGCTATGCCTTCAGATGAGTTACCTCATTTCTAGTAGTGAAAACTGAGCTGCCTTTGTCTGCTATTCCTTAGTTCCCAGTTGACTTGTAGGGTTTTGCTCCTTGGGAATCTCTACAATAATTTGATGTTTACTGACTACAAAGTGTTGATTTTTCTAACCATCACTTCCACATCTATTAATTGTATTTTATATTAAAAGTCTTTCCCTCATCAATTTGGACTATCTAGCTCACCTAAAATAACTACTTATATGGGAAGTTTTGGATAAATAGAATTTGTAATTCACATTTTTTTTTGATGCAGACTTAATGCTTTGATCTTTCTTACTCCTGAGGTTCGGGGAGCTTTGTGGAAGATGTGGCAGAAAGATTGTTGGAGCCAGAGGTCATGGAGAACAGGGACAAAACAGGACTTTCTGGACATGACAGGACTTCTGCACCCATGAATTCATAGGGGCTGTGGCTGCCTGCACAAGAAGTGTCTAAGAGCAAGCTGATCAACATTCCATCATGTAAAGAGCTGTTACTCCCTGTTGCACATGCTTATTGACAGTTTGGCTACTAGAAAAGGGGAGTCAGTTCTTTAAAGGATGTGACCCTTCATGGATTGACCATGCTATCATTGGTGGCTTCACACTTGTGAATATATAGGCAGCACAAAATAGAATAAATGGATCTTAAGAAAGAAGAAAGAGGAGGAGAAAGAGGAGGAGAAGGAAGAGGAGGAGGAGGAAAAGGAGGAGGGGGAAGAGGAGGAGGAGGAGGAGGAGGAAGAGGAGGAGGAGGAGGAGGAGGAGGAGTTAGGAAGATTGTGCCAGAGAAATTCAGGAATTTATGCTGGGAAGGGAAGAAGATTATGACCAAAATATATTGTCTATTTGTATGAAGCGCTCAATGAACCAGGGAAAGTCTACACAAAAATGTTAGTGCATTAGAGGAAGATTTTCTTCTTCTATATATTACAGAGAATCTGGAACTTGGAGATGGCAATAAAGATTTTCATGATCCCAAATGTTTATCAAAGAGCAGAAATGCTATTTGTTTCTATATTGGATGCATACGTTATTTTCACTAAGTAAAACAAACCCCCAGCCTTGAACCTCCAACTTCAGATGGCTGAGAGTTGTTGCTGCAAACAACGGATGTGTTTTCCTTTAGAAATCAGGGGCCAAGGACATTTCTGAGCTGTATAAAATCCAGTGTTCTAAGAAGTGTAGCTTCAGATAAAGATGCTGGCCTGGAGAGACAACGGTACATTAGATAATTTCATGGAAGATCTCAACATTGTGTTTTGTGCTTAGAGCCACTGTGGCACCCACAGGGCTAATCCCTCTAAGCAATGGTGGGAGGAGAAACTCATGTACACTGGTGAGATGTCTTAACTCTGTGACTGCCCTAGAGTTCTTCCTTTCTTCCCCCATCCTTGCTCAGGCAGCCACCTCAGATTTTAAGGGGCAATTTAGTTAATTGCTGAAACATTATTTTGTAATTCCTTAACCTCATTTGACTGTGTCCCTGGCATCTATTCCCAATGCCTTTCTTAGGAGCTGTGACTCGTTAGAATCTTAAAATAGTGTTAAATAAGCAGAAATCACTTACGCTAAAATAAGACTTGAAGATTTTCTTAGCTCCTCAGAGACTGCAATATCACTAGCTTCCAATGTTGGAGTACAGGCGGGCTCAAAGAGTGAGTCTTTCCCAAGCCTGTCTCATTGGTGCAGTCTTTTCTTAGAATGCTTCATGTCTCATTCCTTCACCAACATGACAGCCTTCATTAAAACAAGTGGGCAGATAGAAACGCTAAGCTCGAAGATTAGAAAGTTTCTTGTCCTTAAATGTGGTTGGGTACCCTGTTTCACTGTCACCTTGCAGCAGAAGAACTGGAGTTCTTGTTATTTATTTTTTATGTTAGAATTAATTATTAATGTTTAAAATGTTTGCAGAATGGGAAACAAGTTTGCAAAACATATAATACATATAATACACATGACCATGTGTGGTGGCACACACCTTTAATCCCAGCACTCAAGAGGTAGAGATAGGCAGCTCTTTATGCATTTGAGGCCAGCCTGGTCTACACAGTGAGTTCCATACCAGCTAGTACTACACAGTGAGACTGGACAACCACAGAACAACAATCTCTAAGGTACCTCCAAACAATGAAGGCCCACACTCCTGCTACACCTGGTCTGTACCAACATCCTTAGAGAACCCACATCTTGCATACTAACAGATTCATGTTATAGTGGACTTCTTTGCTGCAGAAGTGTCATAAGTCAAGAAGAGGTCTCCTGAAGCACTTCAGTAATCTGTCTTGAGAAGATAAAGTTAGGTTCCACAGATCAAGGGTTAAAAATTTCAGAGAGTGCATCCTTTTTCACTGAGGCCAAGACAAGGTAGCCCAGCTAGAATAACATATACTAACATATACTAACATATCCCACATATGCTAACATATCCCACATATACTAACATATCCCACATATACTAACATATCCCACATATACTAACATATCCCACATATACTAAACAGCTTTTGGGATAGCCCCCACTCCAGTTGTTTGGGACCCACAAGAAGACCAAGCTGTACATCTACTACATATGTGCAGGGATGTAGGTCCAGCCCGTGTATGTTGTTTGGTTGGTGGCTCAGTCTCTAGCCTCACAGAGACTTGATGTGCTAGGGTTGGGGGGACACCCAGGGGTCCCTCACCCACTCAGAGGAGAAGGAGAGGGGAGATGGGGAAGGATTGTGGGAGGGGGTGACCAGGAGTTGGGCAATGAGTAGGATGTAAAATGAATAAGTAAAATAATAATAATAATAATAATAATAATAATAACAACAGTAATAATACAATTAAAAAATCTCATAGAGCATGCAAGATAATCTGTCATTTGATTATACTTGTTATTATGCTTTAATTATGCTTAAGACGGATAAATATTAGCCCTTAATTATGATTAAGAAGTGTTTTTTTTTGTTTTGGTTTTGTTTTGCTTCTATGGGGATGGAAATGCTGTCTTCCTGTGCTGTTCAGTGTGGGGACCATAGCCATGTTGGTTACCAAACATGAGAAATGTAGCTAGTGGGTGAAACTGAAAAAAACTTAAAATTTAATTTTATTAAGTTTATTATTAACATGTAGCTACCATATAACCATGTGTTTAATTTTGACCTTTTCATAAATGTATATAATATGTTTTGATCATATTTACCCCCATTATCTGCTCTTGATATTTTAAAAGTTAAAGTTAACTAATCATGTGCATCTAGGATTTTTGTATTGAACAGTGAAGATATATGGCCTTTACTCTTAACTTTTAGTGCCTCCAAACCACACATATAAATTGGGCTGCTATAAAAATTGTTTGAAAATTTAAGCCATACGTTTCATTAATCATAAATGGTGCATTTATTCTGCTGCAGTCAGATTTGTAATGTCTTAAGGTTCCAACTCTTCTTGCACAAAGGCAAAATTTTATTTGTTTACTTGTTTGTGTGTGCATGTGATGTATGATGTGGGTACATATTCTTGGGGAGGGGCACATGTGTGTTCAGGCATGCATGTGGAGGTCGGAAGATAAACTTTGGGTATCACATCTTGCCTAACCTGCCTTGCCCGAGACTCTTTTCCACTGCTGGTAATAAGCTGGGCTAACTGGCCCAGAGCTTTGCTTGGCCCTCCTGCCTCAGCCTCTCTAAGCCATGCTTCCTGCTCTCTATGCATCCTTCGGATTTGAACTCAGGCTGCCAGATTTGCCTGGCAAGTGCTTTTCCCTACTGAACTATCTCCCTTGATCAAGGCAAACTTTTACTTTGAGACTAACTTTAAGAAAAAAAAAATGACTACGCTCAAATTTTGATTTTTAAAACTGTGATAGTGCTGTGGGGGAGATGGCTGGAGATCTGGGGGAGCCTGACACACGGAAGGGCACACTCGGAAGGCTTCTGTTTAGTCAGCTCAACCACCACAACCACAGCTGCGTGCTTTCTTTCAGCCAGTGCTTTCTTTCAGCCAGCCTGATTTAGAACATTTCCCACTGCCGCAGAGTTTGCTGAGCAGCTGGCCCCCCGCACAGAGCTGGCAGCTGGCTGCGGTGTGTTTCTCCTTGTGAAGTTGACCTGTGGGAGAAGTCAGGCTTGTCCAGACAAGGAAGCATCTGGCCTGGTTCACCAGGCAAGATTGCAGTGCTCTTGAGCCTGACCTGGGACTTAAGCAATCAAAAGGAGCCATGTAACAGATTTGTGTACATTTCAGTCTGCTCTGTTTCTTTGCTATTTTCCTGGTGTTGGACATCAAATCCAGGGCCTCACATATGTAAGCACGTGCACTACACACTGAGTTTTATCCCTTGCTCTGCTTTGTCATTTAAACTTGGTAATATCATACCATGGTCTCTTTCTTTGGTCAGGCTGTCCTAATGGCCGGAGAGTTTGGGGCTAGTGTTTCCTCCTTACTTGGTTCAAGTTCTCATCCTAGCTCTCAACCAGACCCAGGTGAGCTAGCCAAGAAGCTTCGAAACTCTCATCATATTCAGTGTGGTGTGTGTGTGTGTGTGTGTGTGTGTGTGTGTGTGTGTGTGTATGTGTGTGTGTTGAGAGTGGTGGATAATATAGAAGGGATGTAACAAGCCCCTTGGCATGATTGCAGCGTGACTACTTAGAGCCAGAGGGGTTGAAACAAGTGGCACTGGGGAATTATACAGATGGCCCCCATATTGGCCAGGAAGGGCATGTGTCCCTGATGGAGATACACAGAGAAAGGAGTAGAGACATTGGCAGAAGTTCCTTCTAAATGTTAGAATGATGTTTTAGTGCTTGGACATCCTGGGTAGCTAAGTTGGAGTGCACAATTAGTAACGCAACCAGAAGAAACAAAACATTGCTAAGAATTTGGCATCTAGAACAGAAAACACAAATGGCAGGGAAGTCCCTGCCCCAGCCCCACCTCACCTACCCTCTGTGTTTGCCTTAGGGATAGGGAAAGGCCTGCGTCTTTTATTTATGTTCTGCGGAAACAGTCTCTTGTCTAAGTGTTACATTCATTTTTCCCCTTGCATAAGCAACAATTAATCATAATTTATTCATCTCTACTAAACACATCATTCACTAAATATCTAGCTAATTTAGAAACGGTTTGAGCCTGCTTTCTCCCTTGTGCCATAAAAATACAGTAATTTGCTTAAAAAATTATCTGTGAACAAGCTTAAGTATTTTTTCTGAATATAATGCTGGAGGTAATTTGCATTTCCTTAAACTAATAGAGCAGAGAGAATTCTGTGCCATGGGAGAGTTCGAGTCAGGTGCTTTCAGCTGTACATATGTTAGACTATGGAGAAGAAAGTCGTCGTGAGCAGATTCCGGAGCACTGAACTCTCAGTGGAAGATTGGCTTTTGGGCTTCAGCCTGGGGCTTGCTGATTTTGTCAGCTATCCCTGAGAAGCTAGGAAAGCTCACAGCTTTACATTCCTGACTCTCAAATATCTTTGGAGAGGGTCTTAAGTCAACTATATTTAGTAGTCAGCTTTGAGTAGGACCCTCAAAATATGGCAAAATTATAATAATTTTCTGGAATGTAGCCATTATTCTACTAAAGGCTCAGTTTTTCTTCCCTATGATGTGAAGATTTGTGAAGATGTTATTATAGGTGCTTAGCACTTAGCATCTTCTTCTTTTCTTTCTTTCTTTCTTTCTTTCTTTCTTTCTTTCTTTCTTTCTTTCTTTCTTTCTTTTTTTTTTTTTTTTTTTTTGAGACAGGGTTTCTCTGTGTAGCCCTGGCTGTCCTGGAACTCACTCTGTAGACCAGGCTGGCCTCGAACTCAGAAATCCGCCTGCCTCTGCCTCCCGAGTGCTGGGATTAAAGGCGTGCGCCACCACGCCCGGCAGTATCTTCTTATAGAGAAAAGGAAGAGATTGCTCTGCACAAGATTGTCATATTTCCCCATGATGTTTTTCTGAGAAATAGAGCAGTGTAAGTTTTATGATTACATTTTCAGAAATACGTTTCCTGGTTACCAATTTGAGCCTCTTTCAAGATCACAGAGATCATACTGCAAGTGTGGATGGTTTGTGGCTGCTGGGCAGGGATCGCTGGTGGATGGGCAAGACAGGACAGGAGGCAGATGGGTGTGAGGGCCTGGACACAGGGGCTTCCTCAGAGGGTGAGCCAGCCTCTGAGTTGCTTAAGGTGAAGCTTTGCTGTGCTCTCAGGGGAAATGGGTCAATGTGGAGGAGGAAGTTTAACCTGATATAAAAGACACGTTTGCGCTAAAGACCAAATGATAACATTGGCAATCTCTTTCATTTCTGAAGAGTAAACTTCTGTGCAATGACTTAAATATCTAACCATCGCCTCTAGTCTCAGGGATGATTGCCAGGGCTTGGGATAATCTGTGCCTCTGACCTCATTCTCTCCAGTTTCATACTGTCAGATAGGATGGGTAGACCATAGGAAGGCCTGATTCTTTTTCCTCTGTATTTATTCTACATCCAGTTCAGGGATTTATATTCAGAATTCCAACAAAATTTAAAAAACAAACAAACAAACAAACAAACAAGTTAAAGCTTTTAAGATGCAAAATTGGCACAAAATGTCTCCAGATGATAATTTAAAGGTAATATTTAATACTAGTAAAGATGTAGTTAAAACATTGGTACTACCAAAGATACTATAAACTTGAATAATTCTTTGGAGGTGAGTTTGTAATGTATAACAAGAGCTCCAGAAATGTACACAAGTGCCTCCTGAGAGCTAGATCTAGGAAGAAATCCCAAGGATACAATAGAAGCACCAGAACGTTTGTTATTAAAAACTAATCACAACATTTCTCCCTCCCCTTTCCTTCACCCAATCCCCCCCTTTCACCCTGTCCATTACCCTTCAAATTCATGCTCTCTTTTTTCATTGTTATTGTGCGTGTGCGTGTGCGTGTGTGTGTGTGTGTGTGTGTGTGTGTGTGTGTGTGTGTGTGTATTGTGGATATATTCTTAAATGCAACCTGCCCAGTCTGAATAATATTGCATGATGATGTGTAAGAGTTTCCTCCCAGATTGAAGGAACCTTCTGTCTTACAAGAAAACTCCTGAAACAGAAATGTAAATGGCTCAACATAGCTTCAGGAAATTCCTGAAGCTGTCCAGAATCTGAGACTGAACAACTCAAGTTAGGGAGAGTCACTCAGACAAGCCAAGTTGCACATAACTCTGAGACCAGGCCAGTTGCCTGGAATAAGGAGGAAGCAGCTGAGCTGTCTGGAAGAGGTTTAGAGCAGAATCACTTGGAAAGGACACTCTCCAACCTGCTGAGTTACCTGCAGGCTGTGAAGTGAGCTCCAGGTTCCCAGCATTTCAAATTGTCAGCCATGCTGGGGTGAGCTTTGGTGATGCAGTTGTCTTTGAGTCATTTCTGCTTCTGTAAGTAACTCCCTACCCATATTCCCAAAGTCATCCCAATGACACTTGGTTCACCAAGATGGACTTCGGTGGTCTCTGTTCTTTGGTCTATCCTGGGCTCCCTGTGTGGGATGAGTCGATGTGTGTGTAGCATCTCCCCAGGAATAGTTTCATCACATAACATTTGTATGTATGTTTTTAAGGTTGGCTACTTGACACCTAACAACCTGTTGGTGTGCTTTTCCCTAGGGAGGATCACCTCTCCTGCTCCCAGCTCGCCTCAGCTGACAGACACTCATTTGTAAGCATATTGATCAAAGTATCACTTGCAACGCAGATGACATATAAGCAAATAATGGAAACAATATAAACATTTACTTTGTAGAGATGAATCATAAAACTAGAGCAGATATCCATGTATGAAGTTTTGGAAGAATTTTTGAGTATAGAAAACATAATCTAATGTAGAGTGAATTTATAGATAATTAATTAATATAACAAGTATATATTAAATAACCTGCTAGGCGGTATCCTCAGTGGGCAAAATAGAATTTATATTCTTTCCAGTGTCTTATGCTAAAATTGAGAGAGGAGGAAGGAAATACACAACATATAATAAATGTAATCAATCCATTAATTAATTGATGTATTATTATTTAATTAATTCATATGATAGAAAAGAATAAGTGCTGT
The DNA here is from genome assembly GCF_900095145.1 of Mus pahari. Lineage (NCBI taxonomy): Eukaryota > Metazoa > Chordata > Mammalia > Rodentia > Muridae > Mus > Mus pahari. The sequence continues at coordinate 36,652,321 of NC_034594.1, read as the reverse complement.
GCCACAAAGAAAAGGAACAGCACAAGGTCATTAAAAGTTCTGGGGCTGTGCTGGAGCCACTCTCACTGAGCCCAGACCACGCTGCTACTGATTGCCCATCGCCCAACTCCGTGCACTGGCAGTCTCAAAAGATTCAAAGTCCAAGATGGCAATCCTCAAGGGCCAGCTGATTGTGAATGTTCTTAAGGAAGAACAGGTCCCCTAGAGCAAAAATATACTGGTTGGGTTTGGTGCTGTTGGCATGGCTTGTGGCATTAGTATCTTAATGAAGGACTTGGCAGTTGAGCTTGTCCTTGTTGATGTCAAGGAAGACAAACTAAAGGGCAAGATGATGGATCTCCAGTATGGCAGCCTTTTCCTTAAAACACCCAAAATTGTCTCCAGCAAAGACTATTGTGAACTGCAAACTCCAAGCTGATCAATATCACAGTGGGGGCCCGTCATCGAGAGAGAGATAGCAGACACAATTTGGTTCAGTTCATCATTTCCAACATTGTGAAGTACAGTCCATACCTCAAGCTGCTTATTGTCTCAAATCCAGTGGATACGTGGCTTGGAAAATGAGTAGCTTTCCCGAAAGCAGAGTTATTGGGAGTGGTTGCAACCTGGATTCGGCTCCATTACCTGATGGGACAAAGGCTGGGGTCTACCTGCTGAGCTGTCATGGGTGGGTCCTAGGAGAGCATGGCGACTCCAGTGTGCCTGTGTAGAGTGGTGTGAATGTTGCTGGCATCTCCCTGAAGTCTCTGAACCCAGAACTGAGCACTGATGCAGATAGAGAAGGATGCTCACAAGCAAGTGGTTGACAGTACGTATGAGGTGAGCAAGCTGAAAGGTTGCGTACACATCCTGGGCCATTGGCCTCTCTGTGGCAGACTTGGCTGTCCCATTTCCACCATGATTAAGGGTCTCTATGGAATCAATGATGATGTCCTCCTCAGTGTCCCATGTATCCTGGGACAAAATGGAATCTCGGGTGTTGTGAGGGTGACACTGACTCCTGAGGAAAAGTGCAGACACCCTCTGGGGAATCCACAAGGAGCTGCAGTTCCAAAGTCTTCCCAGGGTCCTAGCACCTCACTGTCCAGGCTGCAGCAGCGTTTCTGTGGACACCACACACTTCTCATCTGAGATGTGGTTAGTACAATTGTGTTAAGGTGGTCTGTGGAAAAATCTCAGTCCCCACAGCTCTGCCCTGCTGCTAAGTGGTACTTGTGTAGTGGTAACCTGGTTAGTGTGACAGTCCCACTGTCTGTGAGACACACTGCCAACTGTATGTCAGCTAAGTTTATCCTGTGAGCTTGCTGGATGGAACTAGAAAACTAGAAAATATCCTGAGTGGGGTAACCCGATCACAAAAGAACCGACATGCTATGCACTCACTGATAAGTGGATATTAGCCCAGAAGCTCAGAATACCCATGATACAATTCACAGACCACATGAAGCTCAAAAAGGAAGACCACAGTGTAGATACTTCAGTCCTTCTTAGAAGGGGGATCAAAATACCCATGGGAAGAGATACAGAGACAAAGTGTGGAGCAGAAACTGAAGGAAAGGCCATCCAGACACTGTCCCACCTGGGGATCCATCCCATATACAGTTACCAAACTCAGACACTATTGCAGATGCCAACAAATGCTTGCTGACAGGAGCCCGATATAGCTGTCTCCTAAGAGGCTCTGCCAATGTCCGACAAGTACAGAAGTAGATGCTTACAGCCATCCATTGGACTGAGCACAGGGTCCCCAATGGAGGAGCTAGAGAAAGTACCCAAGGAGCTGAAGGGGTTTGCAGTCCCATAGAATGAACAACAATATGAACCAACTAGTACGCTCAGATCTCCCAGGGACTAAACCACCAACCAAAGAGTACATGTGGAGGGACCCATGGCTCCAGTTGCATATGTAGCAGAGGATGGCCTTATGAGTCATCAGTAGGAGGAGATGCCCTTGGTCCTGTGAAGGTTCTATGCCCCAGTATAGGGGAATGCCAGGACAGGGAAGTGGGAGTGGGTGGGTTGGTGAGCAGGGGGAGGGGGAATGGGATGGGAGGGGTTCAGAGGGGAAACGAGGAAAGGGAATAACATTTGAAACATAAATAAAGAAAATATATAATAAGAAAAAGAAGTTTGTAGTTGGCCAGTTCCTGGAGAACATAAATGAGGGTAAAGTATTAATAGTTGATACTTTTCAATCTATAAATAACACACACACACACACACACACACACACACACACACTCCATAAACATTTGTGTGATAATGTCTGTTAAAGTGTATGAATAGCCTGGATTGATGCACCATTGTTTAAAAACTGGAGAATTCCTTAAGCTATAGTTTCAAATATTGCCTTAGGAATCCTGGATGTAGGTAACTGGTATGCCTTGGAATCGGGGCTATTTAGTTACTGACTTGACTTCCTGAGAAATGCCCCTGCTCACTTTTTTCCACTGTAAACAAGAAATAAGTCATTAGGCTTGTTTCTAGCCACAGACTCATCCAACACACACCACATCTAACATTTTCCCTAGCCTTTGAAAACAAATTTTGAGTTTACCAGTGAGTCTTGCTTTGGAGAGATTACTTGTAATATTTTATATGCTTGCCTGTGAGTCTGCTTGGGGTAAGCCAGTATGCAGCCACACATGTGCCCTGAGGCTGACACAGGGGCCTTCCTAATGGGAAGGTTTGGAAGGGTACCTATAGGCAGGTCACCTGATGACCCCTTCGATTTGGACTGGCTTCGTTTGTTTCATGATGTTAATGGGCACCCACTTCTGCAGCAGCCTTTCTGAATTCGTGCTGTGAAAGATTTAGTCTGAAAATTGGGGTCCATGGTTCCTTCCACAGATGCACAGTGTCAAAATCATCTTGCAAAAGGATGGTTGAGCACACACACTGCTTTAGGAAGGTAGAACGGTTCAGATCCATAGGGAGCCCTTCCAGCACTGTGCCCAGTGTCTCTCATTTAGTTTTTCTTTCTGTGGACTCTGCCATGTGGATGAAAGTTCAGCTCCCCCCCCTCCTGCTATGGAAGCACCCCAACTTTGCGGTTATGTCTATTTTATGGCTTTAGTCATCAGATGTCCGGATTCAGCCGTGGTTTCCTTTTGGTACACACCCTAAAAACTGAAAGCACCATATGTAATGATAGCTGATTGCCTTTAGTGTAATAGCCATTTGTATTTTTAAACCCATGTCTCAGCCTGGTGCTTCATTCTGCATGTTAATCTGATATAGAGACAACATTTACGCAAAGGCTTGCCTTATTTTAACCTTACTCGTGGTTTTATACCAACAACCTGCAAGGTTTCTAGCATCTGTCAGCTTCCTGGTACTTTTTTTTTTTAAAAAGCATTTGATAAGGGAGTTATCTTGGTTAAAGGGATTCTGTTTATTCATACTGTGATATAATCTATGAATCTGGAGTTCTCTACTTAGATATAAAAATGTCATATAGCATAAAACACCAGGGTAGGCTTCTCCACCTGCATCCATTATAATATACTAGACACTGGAAAAGGCCTTAGTATAAAAAGCAATACTTCTGAAGACATCCCAAGCAACTTCCGCACCCCGGAGATGAAACTCCCTTATGTGGAGTGAAATCCACAGACTCTCTTAGCACTGACTGAAACCGGTAGTGTCTGAAGCCACTTTTGAAATTTTTTATTTATTTATTTTTATTTTTAAATGGGGGAAAACTATATGTGTTTCTCCCAAGAACCATCTTTTCAGTTTTCTACTGGGCTCTTCACTATTGTTTTGTCTGAAAGCAGTTTTATATTTGTGTCATTGTAGACGTGGTCCCACCACAAGCATCTCTAAGCCAGACATTAATAGCATATCTCACAGTCGTTGCTGTCAGGGCTCAAACGCAAATATTGCATTTGTGTTTGCAAAAGCTACACATCAGATGTTAATTAAGTACGTTTTGGGTTTTTTATCTTTGTTTCCCCCTGCTTAAACAATCTGGCATAAAGGGCTTACATCTCCATCAGTTTACCATAAGGTCTCTGCAGTACCCGAAGCACCAGCCGTACAATATATGGTAAATACAGGGTTTCCGCAGAAGAAAATAACAGGATTGTCAGGGAAACATCAGGCCTGTTACATTTCCTGTGAAATAATAGCAACTGAATCTCAGTTTCTTTTTCTTTTTGATAAAATAAAGGATTTAACTAGGAGTAAATACCAATATTTAGAATGATAATTTTTTTTTCATTAAGGAACACATGGAAAGTGAAATTATACCAGATCTGTTTTTTTCCTTGTTTTTCGCTCACTTCAGGGCGCTGTGACAGTTGTGCTGGAATAAAATTGGAACTTCAGCCTTGAAGTGAGGGGCTGCGCGCTGCCGCAAGAGCCGCAGAGTGCCAATCTGCAGAAGGCGGGGGAAGAGCGAAACTGCAAACTGAGAATCGAACTTTCACATCAGGTTTCTAACTTTAGAGCAAAAAAACTGGAATTACTTTAATTATCTGACATCTCACCAGAAATACAATGTGCCGGGATTATCACTCTCATTTTAAATACCTTATTGTAGGTTTAGATCAACATTAACAAATCAAATTCAGCATGTAGATGAGGCCGATGGGACTTACCCGCATTGGTAGATCTTATTTGCTATGACGGGGTGACATTGAGGAAGTTAGAAAAGCATAGATTTAGATAAAAAGTGAAATATTCTTTACTCTCTTTTCATCATTATCCTAGGAGAAATAGGGCATTGTCTCTGAACCCTTTCTACAAAATAACAGCACCCCAATTCAGTCAGAGACATTGCTGGTTGGCTGGGGTCTCTATGTATTCTGGGCTTGAATGGGGGTACAAGCAATAAAACAAAGTGAAATTGTTGTGCACAAAAGAGTTCATGGGAGAATATAAGACACATATCAAGGCCATATGTAAAAAAATTACTCTTTTCACTTTAGCCATTTGCTTTTTATTGGATTTAAGAGAGCATATAAAATCATTTTCGATGTTTATTTTTCAAAGAAATAATTAGCTTTACAGTGTTTGAGGAATTTATTAAAAAGCTTTTTTTCTTTTAGTGAATTGTTATTGTGACACCAAATACATGCAATTTGTGGTGTGTGTGTGTGTGTGTGTGTGTGTGTGTGTGTACATGCACACCCATCAGTGTATTCATGTGTGGAGGCCAGAGTTGGACATAGGTGTCATCCTCTATCACTGAGTCTTTCACTGAACCAGAATGTCCATGTTTTGGCTCAGCTGGCTGGTCAGTTATCTCCTGGGATCCCACCTGTCTCTGCCCTCTGCCTCCTGTGCCAGGGTTAACTAATGTGAATGATAAACTGTAGGGGATCTACCACATGCAGAACAGATACTGGACCCAGTCTAGAGATACCTTAGAACTTGCTGTATGGATTCGGGAAATGTAGGGAGGGAGAAGTCATGTGACCCATTTGAGAGAACATGCCTTGTTGCCTCAAGCCAGTAAAGAATTTGTGAATATGTGAATCTCATTGGTCCTTTTAAGGACATGGAATGGCAATGCACAACTCTGAAGGAGTATAGATCATGCACAGCTACGGAGGTGTGTTTACTGGCGTCTCTAACTCAAGTGTGATCCACCTACTTGTTGGAATACTGCTAAAATGGTCCCAATTTCTTGAGTCAGAAGAGGGTGTGTATGTCAGGTCTTAGGAAATGGTATTGTATACTGCATTTCCTAATGAGGGAAAGAGGAGAAAACCTTGCTTGAGTGTTTTCTGTTAATGAAGAACATTGATGAAGAAAATTTCAGATGTGCTCTACGAAATGTTGAATTGGCCTAGTCCTGAAAGAGTAATAAGAGATTGGTGTACAAGATTGTATCAAAGAGATGCATTGGCTGTTAGGAAATTTAATTTTTATGAAGTCAACATTATAGTGAGGTCCTGGAATCTGATTAATTTTGTAGAGTTCCCAGTAGAAAGAGTGAACGCTGTGTGGGAAAAAGCTGAACTGTTTTCTATGTGCCAATTTTCTGTAAATATCTAATAGTGTGTGAGTAGCCAGGCTAAGAACAAAGGTTTGAAACTCTGCAGCCTAGAGGACAGTGAAGTCACTCTCTGGTAAATGCTAACATGATGAGCAACACACAAGAAAGTGGGAACAAAGGAATGCAATAAAATAACACTCAAATAACAGCTCAGGGACTGCATGCTGGTGACAAGGTTATCCTTTTGTCCCATCACTGCCTGGGCTACTTTGCTTTTAGAAACGTAAGGCTCCCTCAGAATAGGAAACTGCAAATCTAAGCTCTTTATACCAAAGCTAATTTAACCAAGTTGTCCATCTCAGAATGTAAACTATAATTAGAGCAGAACCATTTATGCAATGTGAACTAAAGCTTCCCGAGGCTGGGAGAAGCAGGACAGCTACCCCTGAGCTCTGCTGCTGTGGTGCTCAGCTTGCTGGGGCAGCAGTGTCCTGAGAAGCCTGTGCAAAGGAAGGGCATGGGGTTTGAAAAGACACTGTTGCACACCCTGCCAGCCCCATAGCATCAGGGAACACGGAAGTCCCTTTGCCTGTCCCAAGTACAAGGCCATTTCAGTAGGTCCCTTCTCTAAGCAAGACTGGAATAATGTTCATTTATCTTATATTAATATGACTTGGTGATGACAGGTGTCTGATTGAGGAGCACAGAGCTGTGATTTCATCTTATTACCAAGAAAGACTCTTAGGTCTGGCATTGACTTCTAAGCTCCAGGGAACTAGTCATGGAGATAAACTTAAGTCTATGGCCTATCAGGGCTGGTTGATAGTTCATTCATATGTGTGTTCCTTTCTATATTGATAATTTTGAAATATTTGAACTGTTCTTAATTCTTCTAGAATTGAGTATCCCTCAGATACATTTTAGGATAGATAAAACTGTCTGCCTGAGGCTCAAAACCCTGTGCTACCACAACAGGCTTAAAAATCGGTGGCATAGGCCTATAATCCCAGAGGCCAAGGCAAGGAGATTGAAAATTCCAGTCAGGGACTTGACTGATGGAACAGAGGTTGCTAGTACCATGTGGGGCTGCAATCCTCATGGATTCAAGCAGTAGATTTTCCCTATCAAGGGATAACTGAGGTATTTTGCAGTGTAGACCTTAAAAGAATCAATATGTTGCTTGCAATGTCCCGAGAGGCTATTTCACCTATGTGTCTACATATTACGTAGAAGTTGTGGTGTTATGAATGAAAATGGCCCCCATAGCCTCATAGGAAGTCACATTATTTGAAAGGATTAGGATATGTGGCCTTGTTGGATTGGTGTAGCCCTGTTGGAGGAAATGTGTCACTGGGAGTGAGCTTCAGAAGCTCAAGAGAGGCCCAGTACCTTTCTCTCACTTCCTGCTGCCTGCCCATCAGGATGTAGAAATTTCCATGTCTGCCTGGATGCTGCTATGCTTTCTGCCGTGATGATAATGAACTAAACCTCTGAACTGTAAGCCAGCCCCAATGGAATGTTTGCCTTTTTAAGAGTTGGTCTGGTCTCTTCATAGCAATAGACAGAAGCTAAAATTAAAAAGTTGACAAGTGATGAGGGAATTGGTACCACAGAGAGCACTGGTTTATACCCAGGAGTGCAAGGCTGTGCCAGATGTGCTATAGAGGAAAATATTGGGGATTTGGAAGGTTCGAGAAGATACTTGATGGGATGTTTCTAAGACCTCTTGGAAATTGTAAGAGAAAATGTCAATCAGTGTAGAATTTTCCATGTCCATGGATTAGCACAATTAGTAATGTGAAATTAGCTACACTGACAAGATCCATCTACAGATTCAATATGTTTCTGTCAAAATTCCAATGATAGTCACATAGAAGTATATAAGACTGAATAGCCAAAGCTACCCAAGCATAAAGAACAATGTTGGAGAAACCACAGTTTTACATCATAACATACTATAGAAGGATAGCAACAGAATCATCATGGTCCTGGAACAACAACAAGTGTGCAGAACACTGGGGCCTACAAATGAGCTCACAAAGCTTGGCCACCTGGCTATTAACAATGGAGTTCAACACCATGCACTGAAGATAAGACAGCCTCCTCAACAAATTGTCCCAAGAAAACTGGTTATCTACATGTGGAATAAAGCCAGAACTCTTTTGCTTACCTTAAAAAAAAACCTCTGTGATTGCTCTTCTGCCTGCAGCTTCACCTGCACCCACAGCAGACCTGCATGCCTGCTCTCTGAAACCCCATCCCTGCCTGTTTCCCAGAAGGGCTGCTCTAACCAGGGACAGAAGAGGTCTTCTCTAACCCAGGCCACATAGCTCCACCTGCCTCTGAGGAGGCTTCTTCAATCCAAGACACCCAGGCCAGTTAAACACCACAGATAACCAGATGTCAAAAAGCAAGTGCAAGAGCATAAGCAACAGAAGCCAATGTAATTTGGAATCATCAGAATCCAGTTCTCCTACCACAGCGAACTCTGGCTACCCTAACACACTTGAAGAGCAAGAATCTGACCTAAAATCCTATCTCACAAAGATGAGAGAGGCTTTTAAGGAGGATATAAATAATTCCCTTAAAGGAATATAGGAAAACAGGTAGAATCCCTTAAAGTGGAAACAAATACATCTCTTAAAAATGCAGGAAAATACAATCAAATTGGGTTAAAGAATTGAACAAAATGCCAGCCCAGACTACTATACTCAGCAAAATTCGTAATCACCATAGATGGAGAATCACAGATATTCCATGACAAAACCAAACTTAAACAATATCTTTCTACTAAGACAGCATTTTCAACAAATGGTGCTGGCTCAACTGGTGGTTATCATGTAGAAGAATGTGAATTGATCCATTCTTATCTCCTTGTACAAAGCTTAAGTCTAAGTGGATCAAGGAAGTACACATAAAACCAGAGAC
>NC_034594.1:36636909-36642885 GCF_900095145.1 Mus pahari | reverse complement strand
CAATGGAGTACTACTCAGCTATTAAAAACAATGAATTTATGAAATTCTTAGGCAAATGGATGGATCTGGAGGGTATCATCCTGAGTGAGGTAACCCAATTACAAAAGAACTCAGGTGATATGCACTCACTGATAAGTGGATATTAGCCCAGAAACTTAGAATACCAAAGATACAATTTGCAAAACACATGAAACTCAAGAAGAAGGAAGAGCAAGTGTGGATACTCTGTCCCTCCTTAGAATGGGGAACAAAATACCTATGTAAGAAGTTACAGAGACAAAGTTTGTGGCTGAGACAGAAGGAAGGACTATGCAGAGACTGCCCCATCCGGGGATCCATACCACAATCAACTACCAAATGCAGACACTATTGCATATGCCAGCAAGATTTTGCTGAAAGGACCCTGATATAGCTGTCTCGTGTGAGGCTATGCCAGTACCTGGCAAATACAGAAGTGGATGCTCACAGTGATCTATTGGATGGAACACAGGATCCCCAATGGAGGAGCTAGAGAAAGTACCCAAGGAACTGAAGAGGTCTGTAACTTTATAGGAGGAACATCAATATGAACTAACCAGTACCTCCTGAGCTCGTGTCTCTAGCTGCATATGTAGCAGAAGATGGCCTAGTCGGCCATCATTGGGAGGAGAAGCCCTTGGTCTTGTAAAGATTATATGCCCCAATACAGGGGAATGCCAGGACCAGGAAGCAGGAGTGGGTGGGTTGGGGAGCAGGGTGTGGGGATGGTATAAGGGACTTTCAGGATAGCATCTGTATTGTAAATGAAGAAAATATCTATTAAAAATTGTTTCTAAAAGAATAAAAAAAACACAAGAAATTAATCATCTCACCACATACCCAAAAGAAGAGAATCACACACATAATAAGACCTCCAACAACAAAATAATAGGAACTAGCAATCATTGGTCATTAATATCTTTCAACATCAATGGACTCAATTCCTCAATAAAAAGACACAGACTGGATACATAAACAGGAACATCCTTCTGCTGCACCTCTCAGCATCAAAACAGACACTATCTCAGAATAAAGGGCTACAAAATGTTTTCCAAGTAAACGATCCCAAGAAACAGGATGGAGTAGCCATTCTAATAGCCAATAAAATAGACTTTCAACCAAAGTAATCAAAAGAGATGGGGAAGGACACTTCATACCCATCAAAGGATTTAACAGATGTAAAGAGAGCATCTCACAATAAAACAAAAGATTATGCTCCTTCTTAGCACTTCCTGGTACCTTCTCCAAAACTGACCATATAACTAACTAACTGGACACAGAACAATGGAAATGAAACAGAAAAACACAAAGAATCAACAATATCAAAAGCTGGTTCTTTGAGAAAATAAACACGATAGATAAACCCGTAGCCAAACTAACTAAAGGGCACAGAGACAGTATCCGAATTCACAAAATCAGAAATGGAAAGGGAGACAAAACAACAGAAACTGAGGAAATTAAAAAAAATCATCTGATGCTACTACAAAACCAATACTCAACAAAGCTGGAAAATCTAGACAAAATGGATGGTTTTCTAGGCAGATACCACATACCAAAGTTAAATCAAGATCAGGTAAACTATCTAAACAGTCCCATAAACCCTAAGGAAATAAAATCATTAAAAACTTCCTATCCCCCGCCCCCCCCAAAAAAAAGCCCAGGGCCAGATGGTTTTAATGGAGAATTCTACCAGACTTTCAAAGAAGAGCTAATACCAATACTCCTGAAACTATTTCACAAAATAGAAACAGAATGAACACTATCTAATTCATTCTATAAAGCCACAGTTACTCTGATGCCTAAACCACACAAAGGTCCAAAAGAGAAAGAGAACTTCAGATCAATTTCACTTATGAACTCAACACAAAAATACTCAATAAAATTTCTCATAAATTGAATTCAAGAACACATTAAAAAAATCATTCACTATGATCAAGCAGGCTTTATCCCAGGGATGCAGGGATGGTTTAATATATGAAGACCCATAAACATAATCTACTACATAAACAAATTTAAAGAAAAAAATTACATGATCATCCCATTAGATGCTGGAAAGCTTTGAACAAAATTCAACACTCCTTTATGTTAAAAACCTTGGAGAGATCAGGGATTCAAGGCACATACTTAAACATAATAAAAGTAATAAACAGGCTGAGAAAGAAAATAGGGAAACAACATCCTTCACAATAGCCACAAATAATAAAATATGTTGGTGTAACTCTAACCAAGTAAGTGAAAGATGTGTATGAAAAGAACTTCAAGTTTCTGAAGAAATCATTTGAAGAAGACCTCAGAAGGTGGAAAGATATCCCATGCTCATGGATAAGTAGGATTAACATAGTGAAAATGACCATCTTTCTAAAAGCAATCTACAGATTCAATGGAGTTCTCATCAAAATTCCAACACAATTCTTCACAGACATATTAAGAGCAATCATCAACTTGATTTGGAAAATAAAAATCAGGGTAGCCTAAACAATTCTCAGCAATAAAAGAACCTCTGTGGGAATCACCATTTTGAACCTCAAGCTGTACTACAGAGCAACAGTGATAAAACACACACACACACACACACACACACACACACACACACACACACCATATTGCTACAGAGATAGACATATTGATCAATACAGTATAAGAGAAGACCCAGAAATAAACCCACATACTTATGGACACTTGGTTTTCGACAAAGAAGTCAAAACCATATAGTGGAAAAATGAAATCACTTTCAACAAATGGTGCTGATCTGTCAATCTGCATGTAGAAGAACACAAATTGCTTCTTATTTATAACCCTGCATGAAGCTCAAGTCCAAGTTGATCAAGGACCACAACATAAAACCAGATACACTGAATCTAACAGAAGAGAAAGTGGTAAATAGTCTCAAATGCATTGACACAGGAAATCTTCCTGAACAGAACATCAATGGCTCAGACTCTAAGATCAACAATTGATAAATGGGACCTCATGAAACTGAAAAGCTTCTGTAAGGCAAAGGACACTGTCAATAGGGCAAAACAGCAACCTAGCGATTGGGAAAAGATCTTCCCCAACCCTATATTCTATAGAAGGCTAACATCCAAAATATATAAAGAACTCAAGACGTTAGACTCAAAAAAAAAAAAAAATCCAATTAAAAAATGGAGCACAGAGTTAAACAGAGAACTCTCAACAAAGGAATCTCAAATGACAGAGAATTACTTAAAGAAACGTTCAATATCTTTAGTCATCAGGGAAATGCTAATTATTTTCTACCTTACGCCAATCAGAATGGTTTAGATCAAAACCTCAAGTGATAGCAGATGCTTGCAAGGATGTGGAGAAAGGAGAAACTCCTCCATTGCTGATAGGATTGCAAACTGGTACAACCACTCTGGAAATCAATCTGGCAGTTCCTCAGGAAGATTTGAAATAGTTTTACCTGAAGAACCAGCTATACTGCTTCTGGGGATATACCCAACAAAGATGCTCCATCATATCACAGTGACATGTGTTCCACTACATTCATAGCAGCTTTATTTGTAATAGTCAGATACTGGAAGCAATGCAGATGTCCCTCAACCAAAGACTGGATACAGAAAATGCGGTTCACTTACACATGGAATACTATTCAGCTATTAAAAATAAGGATATCATGAATATTTCAGGCAAATGGATGGAACTAGAAAGTATCATACTGAATGAGGTAACCCAGACCCTAAATGATATACATGGTATGTACTTACTGATAAGTGTATATATATTAGCCAAAAAGTACAGAATACTCAGGATACATCCCACAGACCCAGTGAAGTTAAAAAAGTAGGAAGGCCCAAGTGAGGATGCTTCAATCCCACTTAGAAGGGGGAACAAAATAATCATGGGAGGCATAGGGAGTGAGGAACCTAAGTTGAGAGGAAAGGGGGGCAGGATCAGATATGGGGGGTGGGTAAAGAAGTCAGGAGAATGAATGTAACTATGCAACTGCTGGGGGTGGGGGGTGTAAAGTGGGAGGAATCTGTAGAAAGTCCCGGAGACCTGGGATATAAGAAGCTCCCAGGACTCAATATGGGTGATCTTAGCTGAAATGCCCAAAGTGGGGAGATGGAACCTGAAGAGACCACCTCCATTAGATAGACAGTCACAGTGGACGGATGAGGATACCAACTGTCTTAGTCAGGGTTTCTATTCCTGCTTAAACGTGACCAAGAAGCAGTTGGGAAGGAAAGGGTTTATTCTGCTTACATTTTCCACATTGCTATTTATCACCAAAGGAAGTCAAGACTGGAACTCAAGCAGGTCAGAAAGCAGGAGCTGATGCAGAAGCCATGGAGGGATGTTTCTTTACTGGCTTGCTCCCTCTGGCTTGCTCAGCCTGCTCTCTTATAGAACCCAAGACTACCAGCCCAGAGATGGCACCACCCACTAAGGTACCTCCCCGCTTGATCACTAATTGAGAAAATGCCTTACAGCTGGATCTCGTGGAGGCATTTCCCCAAATGAAGCTCCTTTCTCTGTGATAACTCCAGTTGTGTCAAGTTGACACAAAACTAGCCAGTACACCAACCCACCTTCAAAAGTTTTGACACAGAATTATTACTGTCTAAAAGAAATGCAGGAATAAAAATGGAGCTGAGACTGAAGGAATGGCTGACCAGTGACCAATTCAACTTGGGATTCATCGCGTGGGTGGACACCAAACCCTGACACTATTACTAAAGCTATGTTGTGCTTGCAAACAGGAGCCTGGCATGGCTGTCCTCTGAGAGGCTCTACCAGCAGCCAACTGAGACAGATGTAGATACCCATAGCCAAACACTGGACTGAGGTCGGGGACTGCTATGAAGAATAAGGGGAAGGATTGAAGGAGCTGAAGGGAATGGCAACCCCATAGGAAGACCAACAGTGTCAATCAGGAGCTCCCAGATATTAATCTACTAACCAAAGAGCACACATGGGTGGTCCATGGCCCCCAGCACATATGTAGCTGAGAGCTGACTGCATTGTCTGGCCCCAATGGAATAGGATGAGTCTATTTCTGTCGAGACTTGATGTCCTAGAGAAGCGATAAGCCAGCGCGCGCATGTGTGTGTGTGTGTGTGTGTGTGTGTGTGTGTGTATGTGTGTGTGTATGTGTGTGTGTGTGGTGTGTGCTTTCCGAGGGGAAGGGGAGGGGGGACAGGGTGAAAAACTCTACGAGAAGGGGGACAACATTTGGGAAATAAATAAGTAAAATAATTAATTTAAAATGTTTTTGCAAAGTGGATGGAAGATCTTAACATAAAATCTGAAACTGGAGATACTAGAGGAAAGTGCTTGTCTAGGCATAGGCAAATACTTGGTGCCATGGACTGTAGTAACTCAGGAAACAGTAGGAAGAAATCACAAGCGAAATTCACAAGTGTAGTTTCATGGTATTGCACGAAACTACAAATGTTTGCAGAGTGAAGGAAACAACAGGTAGGGCAGAGAAAATGTAGACTGGAGATTAATATCTCTAATGTATAAAGCACTAAAAAAATGAAAAATCACCTCCCATCAAATCATCCCATCAACAAATTGACACATAAATTAAACAGGGGACTCTCAAAATAAGAACTACAAGAACTACAAAACAACAAAGTTTTGGAAAAAAATAGCAGTATTTTTAGCCATCGGGGAAATGCAGAGTAAAACTTAAGCTTGTCTATCATCAAAAACAACAACAGAACAAATAACAAATACAGTTGAATATGGAGGTGAAGAGGACCTTTAACCTCTGGTGGTGAGAATGGAAAATGGAAGAAATTCTGGAGGCTGTCCAAAAACTAACAGCAAACCACTACATGCTCTAGCCATACCTATGTATGTATATGTATGCGTACATATGTATATACAAGAACTACAAAACAAATAAGTTTTAAAAAATCTTTTATATACATACATATGTAGGTACATATATATGTCTACACACGTACACATACACACACACATATA
>NC_034594.1:36635496-36636669 GCF_900095145.1 Mus pahari | reverse complement strand
GAGAGAGAGAGAGAGAGAGAGAGAGAGAGAGAGAGAGAGAGAGAGAGAGAGGACTATTTGTGAGGAGGAAGAAGATTAGAAGAAGGGAAACTGAGGGTGTGAAAAAATAAAGTACCACCATAGAAAAATCAGAAGAAGGTACAAAGAGCCTGGTTGTTGTTGCCTATGAGAGAAATAAAAACATTATTTGCTCAACAACAAATATTTTGAGATGATATATAATCACCCATGGTGTTTCTCATTATCATAAACTCACAAGGGTCTATTCTGTTGGGGACATGAAATATATTCTGTATAATATGAGTAGGATGCCTGTGGTTGTTGAATAATTGTCAACTTTTAGAAATAAAATTAAAAATGGAGTTGTTTTGCTTTGCCTGGAGTCTGTGTCTCCAACCTCTGTATTCAACTCACTTTTAAAAAATTGAGTCATCATTCTTTAGTGTATGTTAAAATATGGAGTACTTTATGTAAAATAGTGTCCATTTGTTAACATAATAGTATTAATCCTAATGACTTGTTATGTACATAGATTTGTCACCTGCAAACACCTATGAGAATAGCTCTTCAAAGTTGATGGTGATTAGCATTAGAGACCCACAGAATGGTTAAGGTGTAGAGTAAGAGAGGAATGCTCAGCCATAAACAAGACATCTGCATCACACCGTCTTCTTCCAGAGATCAGGGATCGTTGTGGAAGAGGAGGCAGAAAGATTACTAAGAACCAGAAGTGGTGGATGACGACAAGAAAACTGTTTCCTAGACACAGCTGGGCATTTGTGCATATACATGAACTCAGAGCAGTTGAGACAGCATGCACAAGGCCTGTGCAAGCTCAAACCAGACAAAATTCCAGAAAGGAGAGGGAAGATATACATGAAGTTCCAACCCTGTCTAAGGAGCTTTTGGCAATCCAGAGAAACCAGGACAGGGCAAGGGAGTCTTGTTTAAAGGTGTGGTACTTCGTGGATAACCACCTTCCAGTGAAGGCCACACATTTAAGAGTATATGGTTAGCACAAATTGGACTTGATGTGGTTTTCTTATCCTTTTTTTTCTTTTTAAATCAGCAGAAGCACAGCAGAAGAGAAGAGAGGAGAAGAGAAGAGAAGAGAAGAGAAGAGAAGAGAAGAGAAGAGAAGAGAAGAGAAGAGAGGAGAGGAGAGGAGGGGAG
>NC_034594.1:36617324-36635356 GCF_900095145.1 Mus pahari | reverse complement strand
GGGAGGGTAGAAGAGAAGAGGGAGAAAGAGGAGGACAAAGAGGAGGAGAAAACAGTTGAGTACTTGGGTAACTGAGTAGGTAGATAAGTTTGGGATAGAGTTTGAATGAGCAGGGTTAGGGTGAGAAAATAATCAAAACACATTTACAAAATTCTCAAAGAACAAATAAAAATTTGAACTAAATGACTAAAATTTGAAGAGAATTATAAATAAGTCTGACTTTCAAATGACAGTAGCCCTTTCTTGGCCAGTCTTAAGACAACCTACTGATTCCAGACAACTTCATATGCCAGATTTGTTTAGGTTTTAGTGGTTTTTGTAGGAAGACAGCATGATGGTGTAGGACGTAAAGAAAGTGTCTACCCTTTGGGTAATTTAAATGATAATTGTGGCGGTCTTCTTATGTTTGAACAAAAAGGATATTAGTGGGAGAAATTTTATTTGAATTAAATTAAAATGTGTAGTCTTTTTATTAACTAAAAAATTGCTTATTGATTTTGGCAATGTAGGCTAATCTTTAATATTTATATTGTTTTAATATAAGATATTTTCTAGTTACAAAGCAAAGAGAACTAAATTTTCCACTAATTTTATTTAATAAGAAATAATATGAACTCCAAAGAAAATATACAATATACATTTATTTTAAATAATTAAAAATCAAATTAAGTCAAACTTAACCTATCCTTTGGATCCAATGACCTAGCCTTTTTTTTTTTTTAAGTTACATTTAACTCAAATTTGATTCTTTATGCCATTCCACGGCTAAGGTTCTGTGGATATCTGCTATTTTCTTTCACAATAACTACAATGAAGACAGAAAATTATGGACTTGTGAATGGTTTCAAACATAAGGAATTTTAGTTGCTATGGTGGAGAGGGAAGATGCTGCTCTGGCAGACCAGGTGTCTGAGTCTCTGAGAGCTGAGAAGCTGTCATAACAACTAGATGTAGTGACTAGCTTCAGTGGACTCCCCATAGCCTAGTAGGAAGAATTTTGGACAATCGACTGTTACACTGGGGTTTGGGTTGCTCCTCATACCTTCTGTGTAGACATGGTCCCATTTCTTACAAGATAGGGAAAATATGCCTACCATAACTGTGGGTCTTTGTTTTAAGAAAATGTTTTAAAAGTACACTATAACAATGATATGTACTATAAATGATCTTTACCAATCTACTCTGGAGGTCTGTTTCATTTTCACAAACCAGTATGAAATAAATGAGGGGTATCAATGCATGGTACTATTGATCCATTTGGGGTTGTGGGATGGACCTATTGGTTGACCAGTTGTTTAAGTTGGTTAGGACAATTCTAGGTTCTCACCACTGATTGGCTTTGGGTAAGACCTACTTAAGCAAGCACCTAACTGGATGTGTATCAGTGCTGGAAGATGAAAATTGCTCTAGAGATGGGTGTTAGTGATGACTTCTCAGCAATTAATGACATCAAATGATAAAAACAATCAAGTTTAATTGAGTATTTTGGGAAAGTTTTTTTTAAAAAAAAAAAAAACCCAGATTATGTAGTTCATAAAATTTTAAAAAGCTGACAAATATCTGATTAATTTTTGCTAGATTCATGCTTTTTAAATAAAATTTGGTAAATTTCTAATATCTGTAAGTTTATGAACATAGGAGACAGGCTTCCTCACTTTTTTCCCAACCATTATTATGGACACTTATGCTACGTGGGTAGCTTAGTTAATAGTTTGAAATATAGTTAATCAAACTTGGTCTTTGATCCAGCTATAAACTTGAAAATTGTAAGTCATTATTTATTATCAGTGATGCTAAACCCGCAGGGCGGTTTGTCCCTCACTCATGCTAACTAGCCTTTTAGTCTCTTTCTCCTTCCTCTATGCCCCTGCTTGGTTCTTTAGGAATTTGAGTCAGCTGTGCCCTGTGGAGGCTTGTCCGTGGACAGACACAGTATCCCCAGCTCTGTCCTAGCTTGAGTTAGCAAGGATTATTCCACTGGACTAAAAAAAAAAGAAATGTGAGAAATTCACTAACGTTTTCCCCTTGATTCCCAGTGACCATTTCTCAGGTAGACCTATGAGGAAACAGACTAAGTTTGTGCAAATGTTTTGCCAGTATTACTTTTTTCTTTCCCCAGTATGTATATTGCAAGGCATGTGGCTTCACAGCTCATTTCACCCCCAGCTCCTGCCAGGTGACTTTGCCCATGACATGTGCCAGCTGTGAAACAAGCACAAGTCCACATGGATAAATACAATCCACCTTTGATCAACCCTCCAGCCTTTTTGTTCCACACAACTTTAAACCTCAGGCTGTAGTCTTCTTTCTTTCTGGAATACTTAAGTTTACTGAAAACATAAGAAAGCAATATTGAAAAAGCTGAAAATATTTAAAAGATTAGTTTTTATCTTAATATATAAACTCCTAGGTTTATTGCATATTTTCTTTAAGAGTTTTTCCCTTGAACATTATAGTATGTATGTATTTTTATTTTTAAATCTCTTCTTTCAGGTTTTGAGATTTTAATTACATCATTTCTCCCTTTCCATTTCCTCCCTCCAAACCCCTCCCATGGATGTAGCCTTTAGCTTCTTAAAAGAGGAGGAAGGCAAGCAGCAAGGATGCTGGGACATGAGGGTGACACAGTTTGTTTGTGGGTTTGTGGTCGGGACTTGTCATTTGTTTCCAACCTAAATTTGGGCTTGACTCATGATAAATTAAAATTACTTGAACAAAAGGTAGGAGGGGGGTTTAAGTAAAATATAACTGTGAGATAAAACAAAATGGAGGGTGTTGTAATATTTTCATTCCTTGGCATAATGAAAAGCCTTGCTAGGCAGTTGGTTTGCACTGTCTTGGAAGTGGCATCCGCGGTCAACAAAGGAACACTCTCTGAGAGATCTGCAAGGGATTTATCCTCCCCTCTGGCTGAGCCAAGGCAGGCTTGATACACAGTTTTATTTCATATAAATATTCTCATGTTACTGTTTACTTTGGGGGAATATGAGGATCCCACTGACAGGGTACGTGCTCCGCGGCCTTGCTTTTAAAGGCATTTATTTGACTCTGGTGTTTGTACTTACCCAGAAACTTCAGAGAGCGGCCTAAAAACTTGTTTGATAAGCATCCAGACCGTATTTGTAGAGAATGATGTCCCTGGGGGCAAGAAATGCTTATTGTTTTAAGCCAGCCCGCACATGGCTTCCAAGAAGCCCGTTTTTCATAGGTAGCTTCCATCTCTTACTTCTCGGGGGTGTAAGAAGCCATCCTCGATAGCATGGTTTGGGTAAGATCAGATTGCCCTTGGGTGACACTCTCAGCTTCTTTGTTGCTGATCAAGGTATTTTGGGACAAATTTGCTTGTCATGAACTAAGATGTGAGAAACAGACCTAAACATGGGACAGAACTCTTTTTCTGTGTTGTCAGTGTTCATGTTACCAACCTGCTGTCTCTCAGCTTCCATATTCCGTTTCTGGACTCTGAAAAGCATCATTTGTAGTTTGGGTGGTGGAATGGGAAGTATGAGGCAGGAAGCTGCACACTGGGAAAGGGAGGGAAAGCTGCTCTTATCCACGTAACCTCTATCCCTGGAAGTGTCGCCTCACCACCTCTACAGTGTCCACCTGCATTGTGGGCATTTTGTTGTTTTGGTTTGGTTTTGATGCTTTCAGAACTGGTTTCACGATGACCCCTTGAAGCCTCGGCATGAACTGAGCACCGTCACTGGCTCCATGTCAGGGAGGTGCTTCTTGAAGTGTCTAGGCCAGCAGTTCTCTACCTGTGGGTCGTGACCTCTCTGGGGCAGCGAACAACCCTTTCATAAGGGGTTGCCAAAGGCCATCAGAAAATAACAGATTTTACAGTACACTAGCAAAATTACAGTTGTGAAATAGCAAAGAAACCAATGTTATGGTTGGGAGAGGGGTCAGCACCATATGAAGAACTGCATTAAAGGGTTGCAGCATTAGGAAGGTTGGGAACCATGGCTCTAGGCTTTGAGAAACCGGGCTCCTCTCTTGACTTTACGGCACCTGTCTCTGCAGTCCCAGCGGCGGTGCTATTTGTGTTGGCGTGCTGGTTTTTGTAGTTTTCCAGTATTTACCAACTTTAAGGATCCTCTCTTTCGAAACACTATGCCATCCATTTCCTTGGTTGGGTCCACACCAGATCCTGTCAGAGCCTACTCAGACCATCAGGCCAAGGTGGTGTAGTTTCCCACGCAACCCAGGGCTCAGTATTGATGCTAACTCATTTTCTTCTCATTTGTACTTTACTTGCTTAGCTTGTGGTTTTTGTATTAACAGATTATATATTCTCTTTTACATTTACAGTTTTCATTTAGAGAGTTGCTGGGGAATAAGAATGGATAATGTAATGAAAACCATGGAGAGTTTATCAGTGAATCTTTTTCTTTCTTCCTTCCTTCCCTTCTTTGTTTGTTTGTTTCTCTTCTTTCTTCCTTCTCTCTCTCTCTCTCTCTCTCTCTCTCTTTCCCTTCTTTCCTTTCTTTTTTCTCTTCCTTTCTTCTTTCTTTCCTTTCCTTTTTCTTTTTGCATAGCAACTTGTGGGTCAAGATGCAAACTGCTCCCTTTTGAAGAATGCATGTTCTCTTAGCCCTGTATACTCACTTTTTCTTTCCTAGCCCCCTTCCTCTGCTGGGCAGGTGATGTTTATTAACTGTGCTAGGTCCCTATCATTTCACTGTATAGACACATCTGCAGCCAGTTAGTTTTCTGACCTCATAGGCACTAAAATGCCCTTGAAGGATAACTGCTTTAGAAAAAGTAAGGTTGGTGTGGTCCAGCAATGACACATGGTTACATAAAACTATGATCTCTAGTAAACACAAAGGGTTTCTGGAAAGCGATGAATGCTGCTCTCTCTATATGTTTAGATTCATGTTCATTTTCCTTCATAATGTCTGACCTAATATTTTGCAAGAATGTGACGAAGGTAAATACCCAGATAAAAGATACAAGAAGCCTCGTGTGCATGTTTTGGCATCACTATTTAATCTGACTTGTGGAATGTCAACCAAGACTCTGGTGATACTATATCATCATATGGTTTTTCTCAACACGTCCCCCGACGTAGACGTCCCCAAGTCACTTCCCCACGTTCTCCAATTCTGCTGAATTAGTAGTAACTCCCTCCTGTCATGCAAGATCTTAACTCAGTCTTAAGCCTAGGCAATGCTCTTGAACCAAAGCTAGGGCTCCAGATTCCTTCTCCTTCATCTGGTCATCCTCTGCCTCTGGTGTCCTGTGATGCAGTTAAAATCTCTATGCATGTTTAGTGCCTTGGCCTGCTCCTCCTTTCGCAGTTTTATAGGAGGGCCCCACTCCTAGGCGCTGAGAATTTCTTCAGAAATCCCCCTCTGGATCTGTCCTTCCTGTAGCTGTTGCACTCTGAGGCTTGCCCAAGTAGTTCTTCCTGTACCTGGGAGATGTGTTGGCATCCGGTTTTGTGACCCCCTCCTCAGGTTGTCCATGCGTCCTGTGCAGGACCGTGCACAGCCCTGTCTTCTCAAGGAGGGACCCAAAGGAGAAGCCCACAGTACCAGGTGCTGCCCAGCTGAACTTCCCCCGAGTTGACGAATAAACTTCATTGGAAAAAAAAAAAATCTGAAATCAGTCCCGCCACTCAGAAAAACCAAGTCAGCCCCAGGACTCCGAAGTTCCCCAGCAGTGTCTAAACCACGGAGTAAAACCACCACCAGGTGGGGCCAAAACTGTAGCTAAGACCAGGGCTGGTCTAGTTCTGCAGCCCAGGCTCCTGGCTGGCTCACCCTGCAGATACTTAGTCATTTAGTTTGGTTTGAATTCACCTCACCACATTCTGGGCAATTACAGATTTGGGCTCTGACACGCTGAATTGTGGCAGGGGTTTGTTGACCTACTCTTGTTTGTTTTGCTGGCTAGACTGTAAGGTCCCTGAGGATAAAACGTCATTTCCAAGTGTTTATTGAACATGTACTGTATTTCAGTGGAGGCAGAGTAACCATTTAGGATAAGGACATGTAAGCCACAGGTGCCTTTACTTACACCAAAACCCTGTAGGGTGCCGAGTTCACAGGCTGTATGTAGATGCACACAACTGTGTAGTTTTGTAAAGTCTGCTAAAGAAAGGTGTTCTGGGCGCAGCTGGTTGAAACTGCCCACTGTCTTTTCCTACCTCTCTTTTTGTTTTCTTTTGTTTCATGACCGTGGTATAGCAACAGCCAAGGCCAGCATCTTGGGTTTGTAACCAGTAAACCACCTGTGTCCTGCACCTGTACCTGGCTCAATACTCTGGTGTCCCTGTCATGAGACCCTGAAGGCCTTAAAGGAAAACTCAGTTTCCCATTGAACTGAGCTCTAACGGTGGTGCACGCGGCTCCTGGAATGTCTCTGAACATTTTAGGAGACATATAAGGAAGCTGTGCTGACAGTAATTAGGACCCAGTAGGGTAGAGTTATGCAGCTCAGAGTCCCTTCCACATGGAGTTAAGTTCTTACCAGCTCTTCTAGTTAAAAACAAAATGGATTGCAGGAATTCTCTATGGCTCCCCCAGAGGTGTGATGCTCAAAGCAGAGTTGAACCTCTTCACAAATGCACTAGAAGTGGGGCAAGACAGGGAGAAGGATCGAGACTAAAGACAGATGAGGTCAGGGATGGTTTGTGGAATTTTTTAGTTCAGAAGCATGAGCCTGTAAGTAAAGGGTGGATCTCTTAGCTATTCATCCCCACTCCATCGGGAGCCTGAGCTACAGAACACCTGTGCTGCTGCGGGCTTGCAGTTACAAATACAGAGGAGTACTCAGCATTATTCAGTTCACCAGGATGATCGTGGGGAATAGAATTGACCAGAAGTTCTGTTTTTGGCAAACCAGTCTCTGAGAAAACCAGCAAGGACAAGTAACAAGAGTGGGAAGTTGTGCTTTAGTTTTGCATCACAAACACTAACAGCTAGGTCCCGACACTCTGGAGCAAAAGCCAGGCAGATATCTGTGAGTTCAAGACCAGCCAGGGCTATAGAGTGAGACCCCTATCTCTCTAAAAGAAAAAGAACAACAAGAGCAGGTATCCCCCGACTGTCTAGAAGGAAAGAGCAGTCTCTTAAAACCACAGCGGGAAAGTAGGAAAGGATAGCCCTGGGAATTACAAATGGATGGCCCTGGGAACTGCAACCCAAGTGTGTCACTGAAAAACACATGTAAAAAGGAACGAAGAGGTCAGTTTCATTATTTTGAAAGACAATTTAAGGGCTGGTACCATTCTCAGATTTGAAGTGTGATTGCTTGAAGTAAGTCACTGGCCTGCCAATCTTCAATACCTTGGACACACATCTCACACAGGTGTCAATCTACTCACACACAAATTAATAAATTCCAAAAAAAGTGTAATCTCTCATGAGTTACTCCTAAGTTCATTTACAAACAAAGTTTAGGGCAGTGTGCCTTAGAGTTGATGCTCAGAGTTGTGCAAGCCTCAGGTGTAATAGAGCTGGGTCTGACCTGTGTGCACAATGGGTACATGACTCACACATCCCCTGAGTCCTGGCAGCATGCCTCCAAGGCAGGTGTGGTTCCTACCCTGTGGATGCAGCAGCTGAGGTCAGGGAAATTCAGGGGTTCCCTTGAGAAACTGCCTGTAAGTCACATGACCAGCGTCCAGCTCAGTCTGTCCCTCCTGATGTGCTGAGTCTGTGACTGCTCCTGTAAATAATGGCGAGGCAATTTCCCCTGAAAAGTCCCCTATGAGCAAACAGGTTAGGTGATAGGTCCCACCCTGCCTGGCCTCTCTTCCCTTGTCTGTATGACTTTTAACTTCTGAAGTGCACACGGTCCATACATACATCTATTCCATTTACAGCCTCAGGATTCCGTGAGTGTTCAGTGAGTTCGTTTCCATAGTCTAGTAACTCTGAGAGACACTCAGAGCAGTTTCTTAACTTAAACACTTTCTTTGGCTGGGCAGAGGGAAAGTCTGGGGACTTTGGAAAGTGGGGCTCATCATTAGCAACCAGGAGTATTAGGACCATGCAATTGACAACACAGCCTGATGATGCCCTGGATCTCACACTTCACAAGGATTCCCTGGTAGCTATCGCAAGGATCAGATGCCCCGGGGGAGGAGTATTCGTGCCATCAATGTACTGGTTTCCTAGGTTCCTATTATCATAAACCAAATCGTCTTAAAATGGGTGCACACCTGTGTTCGATTTCCCCTGGAATGTTCAACTGAATTCTCGTTGACTCTGCATTTCAGACGAGGTTTTCTGGACGACACCATCTGGGAAATGTCACTTTGATTAAAGTAAATATTCACCACAGTTAACACCGGGAGCCTATTTGAGTTTCCCTAAGTAGCCACATCTTACAGAAGCAGAAAGGAACTGGCTCTTCGGGTTGAACTTAAGAGTGATACATTCCATGGTTCAGTGTCTGTCGAATGGCAGTGTGTGGCCCACTCAGCTCTAAAGCATTTTCTCTGTTTTCCTTTTCTTCCCATTGGCCCTTTTGGTTCTAGTTTATTTTGACACCAAGAAGAAAATATATAAAAATAAAACAAAATAAAAAAAAAACCCTTCGGTTTTATGATTGCCAAGTTTTTCTTTCAAACTAAGAAAAGAAGCCAGTTGTTGGAAACTGTGATGAATGGCACCCTTTGTTTTATTTTCATGTAGCACATGAGGGCACTGCTATTGGAATTGAGCCAAGTTCTGAAGCAGGCGAGAACACAGGACCAGAAGGAGGTCTAGTGATCTAGGTTGGTGTGTCGAGATTTCATCTTAGCTGTTGCAAGTGTCTCTTGTAAGACCCCCCCATAGCCCCACCCCTGTAAGATCCTCCATAGGCTCTACCCTTGTAAGACCCCCCCATAGGCTCGCCCCTTATAAGACTCCAGGAGTATTAGGCCTGCCCCTTGTAAGAACCCCTGTAGGCTTGCCTCTTGTAAGACCCACTCCAGATCCCCCCTTGTAAGGTCCCCCCCCCAGGCTTGCCCCCTCTACCTTCCACTCATCCCCTGGGTTTTCAGTGCTCGCTACTGAGGATGCCATCTATTTGTAAGGAAATGCTATTGCTATGACATGAGGCTTTCAGTATTTAAGTTGTGGTTTTCTTTGCTTCCACAGCCCCCGACTGTCTGTGGGATCATGTTTGGTTGAAGGAGACAGTCAGTTGCTAATGTGTAAGCAAACCCTGAGATTGTCAACATCATTTCTCCTTTATTGTTGTTCTGTCACCAAGTGGTTTGGGGCAACCAGAGGACAGAGAGACTAAGTTTCTTGCTCTGTAAGTCACCCTCGGAGAAGCCCCCGCCGTCTCTCACAGCCACCCACACACTGCAATTATGAGGAAGGGGTGGGTGAGAAGTGTTACGTTTGACTTTAACAGACTTGAAGGACTTGTCTCCCGTGCCTTAAAAGCATCTACATTTCTTACAAAACAGAAGTAAAACTTGTTCCTAGGAAGTAGGTGCCTGGTTACCCAGAACCTGCAGTAAATCCCTAGTGGCAGTTCTCTGAAGACTCTCTGTAGCTTGGCTGGGGTAGATCATTTATTCTTCAGGAACTGGTTATAAGGTTTCTCTTCCCAACTCGACTAGGTGCTCTTGAAAAGAGATGGCTTTATTCTCTGTGCCTAGTCCATTGCTGGTATGGAAAAAAAAAATCTTCATTGAATAAATTAAGGTATAAATAGGAATTCAGAGTCCAAGCATTGGGTCAGCACTGGCTGGCTCTCCTTGAGTCCTGGATAATTTAATCGCTTATCAAGTGACTTGAAGTTTTGTGACACGAAGCTGGGTTATGTTTCTGAAGCACTGTTCAAGGAAAGAACTGTTTGGAACTCCTAGGGAACAGAAAGTCTGGCTTCATAGTATCTGTGAAGCTGGAGAAAGCAGTGGAGACATCAGAATTCCTCATGAAGACAGACGTGAAATGCCTTGGGTTTTGAGCACCTCACTTCCTACATAGACATCTGTGGGGGCAAAGTGTTAGTTTGAGCCCCTCCTGCCTCTTCCTGTTATCGTAACTCCCAAATCCAGGCTGTCGTTTAAATGCCCCAATCCGCTTGTAAACTCTTCAAGCAAAAATTATGCCAGGTTCTGTGGCTACCAGATTGGAGCTGTTTCTCTCCTTGCTTCATTCAGTTAATTGAGCTGTGCTGGAAGCCTCAGTAATTTATTCTATGGAGCTTTCTGTGCAAACAATTTCAGGATGAGGGAGAGACTTCCTTGAATCTCTCAAACACTTGAGATGCAGCATTATGTTTTGGAAACCACCAGTGAGTCCCTGTCCTCGAATGTGATCAATAGAAGACAACGCCCCCCCCCTTGCCACCCCCTTCCCCACCAGCTTTTCCTTCAAGGAGCTAGGAGCTCTGAGCTCGGAGTCGGCTCCTTCATTGCCTTTTATGTGTTTACAGTATCTCATTCTTCCCTTGATTCTGGAGTTTCACACCATATGGCCACATCTTTAAGTCATTTTTCAGCTGCTCTATTAAATAGTAAAATGAGATGCAGAACAGATTTCTTTGATTTTAAAATAGCATTTTGGGTGTGTGACTTTTTTGGTAAATATAAAAAGAATCGAGGCACTCAAAAGTATGAAATTTCAGGTATTCCCACCCAGACAGTGTAATATGTTGCTTTCTACTTACTTAGAATAAATGTATGTTTATATCCTAGAATTTCACCTGCACTACAAATTGATTCATTCTTTCTGAATATAGCAATTCATCTTTACTTAAATAAGGTTCAGCTCCCGCCATTGCTAATGAGCATAGATTGAACATGGAACAGAAAGTAGAAAGCACTTCTTCAGAACCTTTCAATAGCACACTTTTCATTAGGGGCAGTTGCACAGCTTGTGGGTACACACACCACATATCAATGGTACTCCCACTGCTATAATCATAGCTGCATTTCTCCATGTTTTACTCTCTTTTCTGGACTGTTATGGTGGCCGCTCCCTCAGAACCTGCCAAGAAGATAGTTTTAGAATTCACTGTACAGAGTCCAGGGGTGGCTGGGGCCATGGGGCTCCGGCAGCTTTTGTGCAGTTGACTCAACATTTAAAGGGCCTCTTGTTTACAGAACCAAGGAGGACATTTTGGTAAAGGCTTATTGGTACTTAAATGAGAGACAAAGGAGGAGGACAGGAAGTGCTTAACAAAAGAAACTGCTCTACCAGCACATTTTGCAATATGAGTGAATTTGACATTGATCCAGACTTTAGCTGCAGGGACTGTGTCAATCACAATTAATCTGCTTATGAGTATATGGTTTGAAATCTTCAATTATCCATTAAAACCTGGACATTGACTTGAAGAAATGACTGACCTAGACTTAAAACCAAGTGCACTCAAAAAGCAGGTCAATAGTCTCCTAATTGCAATCCAATGCAGTCGATTTTAAGTGGGACACAATCTGTGAGTATTATAAATATAGTTGATACATTTTAATTTCTTTTATGATTCTACTTGCTAGAGAAATATCCTCTAGTTGGCAGCATATCCATTAAATGGGCATATTTTGGTGATTATTAATTTTAAAGTTCATTACTTAACAATTAGGGGGCGATAACGATTCAAGGCAAGATTTCTAAATAATCCAGATAAAATTCTGCTTTTTCGTGAAATATCCAGGCATAAACTTTTGTAGATTTTAAATGACAGCAATTAAACAACAAAAATTATTCAAATTCTATTTAAAAGTTTAAAATAATAATCACATCTACATTTCCTCTTCCATTCTCTTAATAACACAGGCCTCTGGAAGGTATAAATGATGTCCACCCATTGTGTGAAAGTAGTCTTCAACGTCAAAATTAAGAGAACTGTGTATTTTCCACACAGTAAAAATCATCGCTTCTTAGTGTTTATTGCAAACCTAAGAGGTACTTGGCCCCTGAAACCTCAAAATTAGGATATCAGACACTTAGCCAAACAAGTAAAAGAAACAGGAGGTGGGACATAGATGGCCACCCGAGGGAGCAAGAAACAGTCCCCAAACTCTATTTTGTCATTGCCAAGGTTGAGGGTCAGCACAGAGAGTCACGGAGCATGTGGAATGGGTGTAAGCCTTCTAACATTTCCAGATCACTGCTGGGTCAGAAACAATTTATGTTTTTGAGAAAAAAACATGTATTCAAGCAATACTCAATGAAGATGCACCACATGCCCAGTGGTGGTATAAGAAGACTGCTCAGGACAAAGGCCTTGGACTTCAGGCACGTGCTCTCTGTTGGTAGGAGACAGGCAATCTTCAAAAGAACAGGCAACACATTCAGGTGAGGTTAAGCACTGTGAGAAATATGAAGCGGGATATACGGAAGAAATTTCTTTCAGATAAGCAGAACTCCTTGATACAATGTCACTCAAACAGGGAAATTGGTAATACCTGCAGACTATGCTGTACTGGATGATGTCAAGCCATCCAAAGGGTGGGGACAGCCCACCAAGGTATTTGTATTCTGCTGTTATATTTGGTCCAGTATGAGTGGAGAAAGAAAACTTAGAGGATGACTCTGGACATCTTACTTTCCACTAAAGACTATTTTGGGAAATCTCATGAGTTGCAGCTACCATATTTAATTACCTTGTGTGAGAAACTGGGCTGGTTATTTTTACAGTAATGAAGATTGGGATGTATATTTTCCTTTTCTCTGAGAGACGCTGGTGCTCCGTTAAAGTTGAACTACCTGCTTTGTCCCTTGGAGCACCTCACTCTTACCCATTTCTGTGGAGTGTTCATACTACATTTCGGTCAAACCTTGCACAGGATCCAGAATGCAACACCAAGTTGTCAGACCACAGAGTCCCCACTGCTTCTCCAAGAGTTCCCGTCTGAGGGGACAGCAGCATAGGGATTTTTTAGACTGCTCCCCAAATGGAGCAAACAATGATGCTCTTAAATGAACAAGAAACGCTTGAATGTTCTGCTAGAGAAATCAATGACAAGTGACAGTCAGTCCCCGGTTGGATTCACTAAGGGTTTCTGTACGCAGAAGGCTGAAGGCTGAGCTCCTCTGGTGTCTGATCTATGGCTTCTTTCTCAGAAACATTTGCGTCAACCATAATAGTTGATTTTTAAGTTTGAGTGCTTGCTTGGGAACTCTGCTTTCTTGTGTAAAAATAGAGCCTACTGTCAAGATGTAAAACCATCACCTACTTCCTCTAAGGAGCGTTAGAAATGTAATAAAAACCTGCTAAAAATCTTTATTTTTCCTTTTGCTAAACTCTTTTTCATATCTGTACTCAAGTATATGATGTCAATATGAATAGCCATCATAATTCATTTGTATTTACTAAATTTCAGGACATTAAAGTTTCAGCGCTGAAATTTAGGATATTTTCAGAATCATTGGGAAGCTGACCTGCTTGTGCATCCAGGCATGGGAAAGCCATCTTCGGCTGAGGTAATTAGAGACTCATGTCTTGCTCATGGGTCCTGTTTCTATAAAGTTTTGGTTCTGCACTTTGAACTAACCTTGCACAAGAAAAACAACAGTTAACCAAGTGAAGAACTCATATAATGAGTAGCTGTTAAAATAATAGTCCTGGAAAGAAACTACAGCTTAACATAACAGGAATTTTCTCTTAACAGATTCACATTACAGCTGGTCTTAGGCCTTGGCCTAAGTGGTTTTATGTTCTTAATGTCAATGTCACATGCTTGGGGGAAGTGGCAGATATCAATCCAGTAGTCATTTGAAGTTCCCTTCACTGTGAGTGCTTGTACATCGACTGCAAGTCTGACCTGCCTTCTTGAAAGGCACGAAAGCAGCTTCATTAAAACCTGGGTTGGTTGTCTTTGCGATCCAATCCAAATGAGCTCTGACGAGTGTCTAGTGAATTTTGATGAATGAATAAGATCTTGTGGTAGAGTCATATGACAGAGAAACAAATGGTTTGTTCTTGCAAGCATCGCTATCCTGCTATCGCTTCTACAGCCCTCGGTTTGTACTTGATCCGTTTTATCGTAACAGTTCTCATCAATGATGAGTATTCATAAATAATTTACCTTTCTTGCATTTGCTTTCCAAGCCAGGCCACCTGCCCCATGCATTTTGGGGTGCTCTGACACAGAACACTGGAGGATTTCTGCTTGGGACTCTGGGGGGGGGGGTTATGCCTTGGAGGATTCATCCTTGATTTACGTCTGTCCTTGTGTATGCATCCTTCCCACTTTCAAACACTGTGTTACGTTTCTAGGGGAACTTTCGATTCAGAGATACTTGTGGGTGGTTTGAAATGTCAGTTAGACATGAGCAAGTACAGCCTTCCAAATTCAGGCTGGCAGAAAGGCACGTGGGTCCTTGCAGGCTCCTCCCAGGCCTGAGCTGGCTACTGTGTGATCCCAGAAGCACAGGCCCGACAATGCTTTGGGGTGTCTGTTCTTTACTTTGTCCATTGAGTACCAATCGGAAGCTACCAACATTCTAACACGTTTGACAGTAAAACGGGAATCTGAAGGAAACAAAGATACATTTCCCCAATCAGCTAGCATTGATGATCAAATTAATTATGCTCTATACTAAAATATTTCAAAACTGAAAAAAAAATGTCCCAGTGGTTTCATTGAGCTCTCATTCTGGATACTTTGAGCTGGAGTTATTAGAGAGTGATTTGAAGCTGCAAATTCACAGAGGAGATAAATGTCTTATGATGGGCAGAAGTGGACTGGATGAAGAAAGAGAAGAAATCACCAGAGGAAAGGCAGCCAGGTTTCTAGAGATGCCATCAGTTATGCAGGAAACGCAGATTAGCGTGGTTGGTGAGACTTTGAAAGACTGTGGTAGTGGGTAAGGAGCAAGAAAGCTAAGAAGGCAGCTGGGGGAGTGTGCAGAATCACAGAGTACAGGCACCTGAATGGCCAGGTCTTGGCTTGAGCCTCCAGCAGCTCACAGCTAAGCTGGGATCAATGGACAAACCACTTATTTCAGTACCCGGGGTAATTGTAGAAAGACGTAGAAGCAAAAAAACAGTCCTCTACTAGAAGGAGTCTGGAAGCTTCTCTAAGTGAGGAAAGAATAATTTGAGACTGAGGAAGGGGCTTTAAAAGAGAACACACAACTCCCTTGACTGGAAAAAAAGGTTGTCATGAGAAATAATCCTAGGTGTACTTTCAACTGATGGTTGGGATGCTCTGGGGCCTGTGCAGTTGCTTTGAGACTTCATACTTCAAATGTTCCTGAAATTTAATTGATAAACTATGGAAAAATATGATTTGTCCCCAAATTCCACTTTTCTTTCTGACAACAATTCAGTGTATTATCTTAACACAGAACTGAGTGGAGGAAAAAGACAACCTTCAGAATGGGAAGCATTCTGCATCTGCGCGCTCTTACATTTTCAAAGAGGCGACATTATGCATTCTTCTAGAATCACCATGAAAATGAACTCATAAAAGTGACATTTTAAAAGATGACAGCATATACAAATACAGTATATACTATACCACTCAAACACAAACACACACACACACACACACACACACACACACAGGCACGTGTGTGCACACACACTTTTAGAAGGCAGCGCATTACATTTGCTTGTAGGTACCCATCATGTCATCATGTTAGACTGCCACATCACAAGTCTAATTTTGAACCTTCAGTCCTTTGGAAACCACCGCACCAAAGTAAACAAAGACAGACGGCCCTGACTGCATAATATTATATGGATTTAACGTAAATTCACATTATGTACAACGACACTATTAAACGTGTTAACATGGCATATAAAATGACCAATTCTCTTTAAACTTTACTGTTTAGCATATTTGCTGTGATTGTCCACGTGGGACCTGTGCAAATTGCTCTGCAGAAATACTTTGCAGGTCTCCATAGCGACCGCTACTGTTTTATGGTGGTGCTCTTCCCTTGGGTTGGAGTTCAGCTAAATGTTTTTTCAATCACAATCCAATGACTGACATTAACATTTTCCTATTGTAAAAAGCATGTATATACATGTTGGTGAATAACTTTTTATACATGTACAATTTGATCATATTTCACATTTCTGAGTGAAATCTCATTGTTTTGTCATCACTTTCTTCTTCGCCTCCATATTCTATCTCATTTTCCCTTCCGTTCCCTCCGCATCCCAGGGACTGTGGGTAACAAGTGGTGTCTGATTTTGTTTTCCCCATTCTCTTACAAGTACATACAGACATAGTTAGACAAAGCAAAGCATGATTTTTATGTGCTAAGATAATCCTTACAAATTATTTTATAAACATTTGTTTCTACTTGTACTATTTAATGGCGACTTAATACTTCACATGGTGAACCATTCACAGTGCAGTTAACAACTTTGTTTCTGTTTTATTTTCCCCTCCCTGTATTTTTTCAACAAACACCTTCACATGTCTTCTCACACTGCTGGTGTTTTTTACTTCTGTAGGACAGAGTCCAAGAAGTTGAGATTACAAAGGCTATCTCATATGTATCAAATTGTTGTAGAAGCCGCGATATTGTTCCCCAGAAGGATTGTAACACATAACTTTTATTCTCAGCAGTATCTACAGGTATCTTTTGCCAATCTTTCTGCTGCAGGGAGAATGTTTATCAATCTCTGGGGTTTGCCAGCCTAGTAGGTGCAAAGCAAAGTTGCATTTTTGTTTGCATTTTCTCTACTATAAGTGAATTTTCTGGGTGGTTAAATAATGTGCTTGTTAGAAATGTGTGTCTACTTAAACTTACGTTTAAGTTTAAGTTGTTCATCCATGCTTATGCCAACACCTTCTATTAATAGCTTGTGAGACACCTTTACCCCCAACATACCTTTCTTGTATCATCTCTACCACAGTTAGTTTTCTATTTTCCCCTGTTGCTTTGCAAACTCGGCTGCATATTCTTTTTACATAATCTTTGAAAATTATTTAATATAAAACCATCCAAACTTCTTCCCATTCCTGGAAAATAAAGTAAAAACAAATCCTTATTGGAGTTCTAAGTATCTTGATGTAAGCGACATTTCTACATAGTGGAGCCAAGCACCTGAAGTGTCCATCTCCTTCTATGGCTTCAGTTTATGTCATCGACGTACTGTTGTTAATCTCACCTATATGCTGTCATCAATCTCCATTCATATGGCTGCTATGTCTCCCTTGGCAATGTTAAGTATTTGTTTGTTACTACAATAAGTAAAATGGTACATTTATTTTCCATGCAGTTAATAGTAGAATCCTCGTTTTTCATCCTAGGTATGAGGTTATTATACAACCCCCTTTTGTGAATCTTTTTCTTTGGCATTTTTGGTGAATTTCCTTTTCTTTTGCATCACTAAGTTCCCCAGCAAAGAAAATATTCTGATGTTGTACTTACCTTATGAACCATTACAACATTGCTAACTCTCCAACATTGTTATTATTTTATTTTAAACATACACACGGATGAGAAAGGGTCTCACTATGCAGCCCAGGTTGCCCTGAAGCTCACTCTGTAACCTGGAATGGATTTGAACCCAAGATCCTCCTCCCTCTGCCCTCTATGGGCTTGAATTTCATGCACCTGCCATCATGCTGGCAAAACATGGACATGGGGTGGCAAGTTTTTATATTACCAATAAATAGAAAAGACACATTTTCCAGTGTTTATACTTAATGTTTTTCTTAAAAGTTGGGTGCATTAATAAACAGTGAATACAGTGGGTATATAAACTTCCCATAAGTTGCTATTTTTAAATAAGTTGTTCTTGACATCTTGATATTTTGTTGTTTAAACAAATATACGAACATGACTTTTTTTTTTTTTTAAAGAAGAAGTCTGGGCTGTATGTTACTTTCTTACAGTGCTGGTATCTGTGGTATTTTTATTACTAGAGGTGAATACTAAACTATAGCAAGTCAGATATTTATATTTTCAACTCAAATCTATTAATAAAAGGAATTGTATAGCTAGATTTCTCATTATTAAGCTATCATCCACAAACTACTCTCAGGCATAAATTATTTGACATTTGATTCATTTTGATTCTATTTTTGTTTATCTTTTTAAAATTTATTTATTATTATTTTCTTTATTTACATTTCAAATGCTATCCCTAAAGTTCCCTAT